>NC_084829.1:80733795-81036895 GCF_033115175.1 Lepus europaeus
TTGGGAGAGGAAAGTGGAGACACATAGAGCATCAGTAAGGAAAGAGACAAGAGAGCCGTCACAACTACAGGCACCTTAAACAGGTATCTACCCGCTAGCTAGACCTAGATTGCTTGGGTTTAATTTCTATCCTATTTGCAGGGACCAGTGATTAGGGTGTTTTTCTAAAGGAAAGAAACCATTTAGTAGTTAAGAATCTGAAACACTCTGCAAAGTGCTGTAAGAGCAGCCCACAGTCTAGGATTGGAGTTTACTATCCTTCAAATTCTTAGTTAACCTGGTCAATTGGGTAGCTATGAAAATTCATTAAAACATGCCAGTATATTTGAACTCAATGTTATAGAAGAGTACATTATAGCATTAGAGGGGGGAAAAACATTAAGAGAGCATACTTGCACTGATAAAAATTGTCAATCAAGAAATTGTCAATTTTAATAAGTATGCATTTCATTGTCTTAATGTTTTAAGTGCTGGCATTATTTATTTAGTCATGATGAATGGCAGTTTATATTCAGAAGAAAACAAAATTAGAAAGACATATGGCCGTATCTAACTACAAGGGTTTCACGTTAGGACACAAAAATAACAGACTGGCTCATGACTTTAAACCCACCATTTCCTGAACATGCATCAAGTGCTGCTGCTACAGGGGTTGGGGTAGCAGGTGCGGCGGCCCCTTCGGATGCTGCAGGGGCCTCCCCGGGAGAAGCTGCAAAGGCATCTTGGGTGCAGTTTTTAAAACAACAGAAATTAAAGAAACAAAAAGAGAAGAAAATATAGTAAAAGAACCAAGTTAAATTGTGAAGAAGGCTCCCTTATACAACATGAATTTTTTAAAACACATTTTTATGGCCCATGCACTGTTGGTGGTCATTAAACAATTATTCTTTGCACACCTTCATGTTAGTTAACATGCAAGTGATATAATGTCGACCCTGCTGAGGCCTATGAGGGTCAAAAAGGGAACAAGATTCTCATTGTATAAGGGCTCTGAGAAGCATGTTTTATGCATCATTAGAAATTAATGGATGTGAAAATTAAAACACAAAAATAACTCTATTATATAATTTAAGACTTTAAACTTTTGTGTCCAGGTAATACTTATTCACTGTGTTCTTACAATGTCTCTGACTAGTGCCTTCTGAAATAGAGAGATGCCTTCTATAAGACAATAAAATTAAATATAATATATAAAATTTTTTATAGTCTGGTATACACAAAATTACATTCATAACATGGAAGATTTATTAAATATTAATAAATTAAGTCTTCATTATCTTTGGAAAGCATTTTCAGAAATAACCAAAGGCTGGTTTTTAAGAAATAAAGATATAAATAATTGGAATACGATATTATAGTGCCTTTATTTCTGCTTACATTTATTTTCAAATACTATTCTATTGTCCTAGTTACTTGGTAAATGATTGATTTTCAACACATTAAAAAACATTTTCATGTTTTAAGACTACATATATATTATTTTTATACTGAAAATATGAGTATATTATCATACAAGCAAGCCACAGTTCATGAATTTATAAATGGCTTCTGTGTACAAATGGTTCCCAATACATTTTGACCAACAAATTATGTTTATCATGGTAAAAAGTTCTCAAGTTTGCACAGAGAGTCTCGAGTCTCAAAAGTACAGAGGAACTGCACCCTGAAAAATACTATAGATTTAAGAGAAGAAACCTCTGGAGAGTGGGTGCCACATCAACCTGGAACCTGCCACTTTCCTACTAGACTTCCCATCCCAAACACTGTCTTCCACAGTATTTACCAGCGTTCCCTAGAACACTGTTCCTTCAGCCTTTAAAAAGAACGCGTCAATGACTCTTGGGAGATGCTACACACTGTGTCCTTTCTCAGACTTGCTTGGCCTGTCAAGCTCTAGGAAGTCTGCAATCAAGACCTCCTTTCTCAGTTTAACTCAGCACATCCCCAGCTGATCAAAACATGAATCACACTTTCTGAACTCCCTGAGGTTCACCGTGACTTGGAATAATAAACATTAAGTGAGCGACTCGCTTGGGTTAAAAGGTCCTATTCAAAAACACAAATATCCCTGGAAGTGACAACAGCACACCAGCTATTGATATCTTAAGGATTAATCTGGCCTGATAGCTTCTCTCAGCTATGCCGAGGGATATATGTTCCAAGCAGAGATTGGGGAGAGGCCAAATAAATCATACTATGAAAACCACCTCAGGGGGACAAGGCAGACCTACTTCCCCAGATGCCAAGTTTAGGATATCTCATTAGAAGACCTCCAAAAACAACATGAAAACCTTAGGGCAGAGGCAGAAGACAACAAGAATGGTGCAAGAGGAGGCTGGGAGGCTGTAAATGTTTTCTCTCAAGTCAGGTCTGTTATTTTTTCTTTTCATTCCTATAAAACCTAGAACTGACGTCAATGATACTGGAAAGAATAGAAAAAATAATAGTAGGCATATTTTGGGGACAATATTACAGTTAATTCCTGTAACTATTTTGTGATGTAGGTTCTATTATCTCCATTCTATGGATAAGAAATCAAAGCTTGTGAATTTTAAGATTTCTCACCACAAAAAATAATTGAAGTAATGCATAAGTCAATTCACTTGAGTTTGCCATTCCACAGTGTATATGTATCTCAAAACACTGGGATGCACATCATAAATACAAGGGGAATTCAAAGATTCATGAAAAATAGAATTAAATTGTGAACTGAAATTGATCACTTGGACTAGTGAGATGGCATTGGTACATGACACCTTGATGGGATTGTATTGGAATCCCCTGGCATGTTTCTAACTCCATCATTTGGGGCAAGTCCGATTGAGCATGTTCATCTCCTCCCTCTCTTTTTCCCACTCTTATATTTAACAGGGATCACTTTTCAGTTAAAATTTAAACACCTAAGAATAATTATGTGTTAATTACAGAGTTCAACCACTAGTACTAGAACAACAACAACAACAAAATACTAAAAAGGATAAAGTATTACATTGTACATCAACAGTCAGGATAAGAGCTGATCAGGTCATTGTTTCTTATAGTGTCCATTTCACTTCAACAGGTTTTCCCTTTGGTGCTCAGTTAGTTGTTGCCGATCAGGGAAAACAAATGATATTTGTCTCTTTGGGACTGGCTTAATTCACTCAGTATGATGTTTTCCAGATTCCTCCATCTAGTTGCAAATGACTGGGTTTCATTGTTTTTGACTGCTGTATAGTATTCTATAGAGTACATGTCCCCTAATTTCTTTATCCAGTCTACTGTTGATGGGCATTTGGGTTGGTTCCAGGTCTTAGCTATTGTGAATTGAGCTGCAATCAACATTAATGTGCAGATGGCTTTTTTGTTTGCCAATTTAATTTCCTTTGGGTAAATTCCAAGGAGTGGGATGGCTGGGTTCTATGGTAGGGTTATATAGGTTTCTGAGGAATCTCCAGACTGACTTCCATAGTGGCTTTACCAGTTTGCATTCCCACCAACAGTGGGTTAGTGTCCCTTTTTCCCCACATCCTCGCCAGCATCTATTGTTGGTAGATTTCTGAATGTGAGCCATTCTAACCGGGGTGAGGTGAAACCTCATTGTGTTTTTGATTTGCATTTCCCTGATTGCTAGTGATCTTGAACATTTTTTCATGTGTCTGTTGGCCATTTGGATTTCCTCTTTTGAAAAATGTCTATTGAGGCTCTGATAGA
This sequence comes from Lepus europaeus, assembly GCF_033115175.1. Classification (NCBI taxonomy): domain Eukaryota; kingdom Metazoa; phylum Chordata; class Mammalia; order Lagomorpha; family Leporidae; genus Lepus; species Lepus europaeus. The sequence continues at coordinate 80,737,489 of NC_084829.1, forward strand.
TCTAAGAGTCAAAGGGATCACACAAACAAGACTAGTGTCTGCTGATATTAACTGATAGAATTAAAAAGGAGAGAACAATCCAATATGGGAAGCGGGATACACAGCAGACTCATAGAATGGCAGATGTCCTAAATAGCACTCTGGCCTCAGAATCAGCCCTTAAGGCATTTGAATCTGGCTGAAGAGCCCATGAGAGTATTGTAGGCATGGAAAGCCAAAACACTCTGGGGAAAAAAAAAAAAAGACCTAAATAAAGATTTCTGCATGTGAGATCCCAGTGGAAAGAACGGGGCCATCAAAGAAGGAGGTACCTTTCTCTGAAGGGAGGAGAGAACTTCCACTTTGACTATGACCCTATCAGAATAAGATCAAAGTCGGCGAACCCTAAAGGCTTCCATAGCCTTGGCAACTCATGACTAGAGCCTAGGGAGATTACTGACACCATGAACAGGAGTGTCAAATTGTTAAATCAACAACAGGAGTCAGTATGTACTTATGTCTCATGTGGGATCTGTCCTTAATGGGTTGTCGAATGTGAAGTGATGCTATAACTAGTACTAAAACAGTATTTTTACACTTTGTGTTTCTGTGTGGGTGCAAACTGATGAAATCTTTACCTAGCATATACTGAATCGATCTTCTGTATATAAAGATAATTGAAAATAAAAAATAACCTGGTGTTAAATTGGAAATTACATACAAAAGTAATCAATTTTTAAAAAATATCATGTAGGATCTCTGTCTTTAATGTGCTGTACACTGTTATTTAATGCTATAGCTAGTACTCCAACAGTATTTTTTCACTTTGTGTTGCTATGTGGGGGCAAACTGTTGAAATCTTTACTTAATATATACTAAACTGATCTTCTGCATAAAGAGAATTGAAAATGAATCTTGATGTGAATCAAAGGGGAGAGGGAGCGGGAAAGGGGAGTGTTGCGGGTGGGAGGGAAATTATGGGGGGGGGAGCCATTGTAATCCATAAGCTGTACTTTGGAAATTTATATTCATTAAATAAAAGTTAAAAAAAAGAAAAATAGAATTAAAATGTTTATTTTGGTACAAAAATTTTTGAAATCCATGCATATATGTGGTCTTCAAAAAAGGTCAATGGAAATTTTGTATTCTGATAAAAACTATGCATAGCTTTGATCCCGGGCACTAACACAGATTATTACCTTAGGTTACCATGTATGTATAGGGAGGTGAAATGCATATGTATAGGTACATTCTTAGAGAGGTTCTTGGTTTCCCTCTGTTAGCAAGACATATCATTATAATAATTCTCTTGTTCCTTAAAACTAAATATTTTGAATTTAAATCATCTTCCATCAAAACTTTCTTGAAAGGTAGGAACCACAGCTGCTTGATTCCAGCCCGGGAGAGTGAGATGAGAGCAAGCGCTCCAGAGGACGCCACCTCAGTCACCGCTAACTTTAGCCAGGATGGGGGCTGTCCAGCAATGCAGTGGCAGCTCACAGGACTGTGCGAGAGAAGAGCATTCTGCTGATGTTTAAAAAAAGAAACAAGCAAAGCCTCTTTTAATACCAAGCTTTTTTCCATTATTGTCTCAGCATTTCAAGCTAAAGGTATTTCCAGTCCAGTTCTTTTTCCCTTGCTGCCCATTGACAGTTCATTTCTCCACATTCTGCGAATGCTTTCTCCAGTGCTACATCCTGGACATGCATGCTCCCGCTGTGCTACAGTCACCACATCCAGGCCTTCACCAGCACACTGACTCCTCTGACTGCTGCAGACCAGTTTTCTTTGCCTTCGATTGCTCTAGGAGGAATTTTTGGCTCAAACTCTTCATCATATGAGTACCTTTCTCAAAACTTGTGATAGCTGTGGGTTTTCTCAGCCTGAACTGTTCTTCCTGTCTACCCCAGCCACATAAACCATCGCTGGATCACATACTCCTCAGCACAATGGCTCCAACTGTTCTCAATTCCCAGGAGTCACCATTCTGGTTCCTTTACTTCCCCAAAGGTCACAGCATCATGAGGTTCTTACATGAACTCCAGTTGTAAGTGCTTCTATTTAAATATTGGTTTTGAGGAAGGTTGATTAATTTAATTCGTTAACCGGCATGTATGAATGAAGGCAGCCTTGTGTGCTAAGCTCTTTGGTTATTTGGCTTCATACTTGCAGAGTCTGAACCTCATGAAGGCTTATTCACAAACTGACATAGCTGATGAAAAGTGTACGCTTGTGGGTTTGTACAGGAGCATTCTAGAGCTTAGAAAAGTCTCATATGGCTGTACACTAATGTGCTATTGCAAGTAAAGTTTATATCATGAAAAATGAGATATTTTCAATGATTTTGTCTATTATTCTTATCACTACCTGTAAGTTTGACTGTTTTTAAAACACAACGCTGCCTTCTAAACCTGCTGTGTGTGATCAAAGAACATAGTCTTTAATTTTTTTAAAAGTTCACTTTAAAATATTTAATAAATATAGTATATCTGAAAAAAACTTTAGTGATTTACATGAGCTAGCTACATCGAATGACTAAAAGATTATGTAGCTATCAATCTGAATACTTTGGTTAAAAGCAAATTTCTTATTTTCCAAATTTATAATTTAAATACAGTATGAAAATGCACAGAAATTTTAATGTTTAATGTCACATTCACAAAACTAAATATCCATTTTTTGAAGTTGAAATCTGCCAAGCTTATTTCTAGAGAAATATACTTAGTGGTTGCATGTTACATAGAACCTCAAGAGTAAATGTTTTAAAATTGTGTACACAAAATATAACTGGTGCCTTTATTAGCCAGCAGTTCTACCACATGCCTATTTTAGAGAAACAAACTATTAACAAGTGGCCACACTTGTTAATATAAAATAATATAAAATAGCCAGAGAAATTTCAGTTTAGTTTTTTATTTCAATTCAAATCTCTAAAGGCTTTCTTGCAAGCAGATAGAGGGCATGGAAGAAATTAGGGAAAAATCATCGACAATCACAGAGCAGGCAGTGACACCTGGACTCCTGTACAGAAGAGGTGCTTTCTCTGGCTTTCAGGGCTCGGAGACACTTTGCAGAACTATCCAGATCAATAAAATCAGTGTGAGGAGATCTGCAGTGGTACTCATCTTTACCATTTTCCAGTCGGAGGCCTAGGAAGGCAACAGACAAACTCACAAGAAGAGCATCATTCCTGGGCATAAGTTGTGGCACTGCTGCAGCGCCAGTCCTCTCTACTTGTACTTAGAATGGTAAGGATGCCATCATGAAAATGTTCCCAGTTTTTGGCTTGATGAATAGAGTCAAAATAGTAATGAGTGATAAACAGAAACAGCCCAATGTCACTCAGAGTATTTCTTTTTTTAATTTTTTTTTTAACATTCATAGTATTTCTAAGAACTATCTTAGGGTTGTTTACTCTGGAGAGCTGTGAGGGAAGCAAAACAGAAGTGACTGGTTTCTTAGAGGTAATCAAGCACCCTGCAAGTGGACTGAAAATGAACACTGAAAGCGTGAAAGGTGTGGCGGCGTTTCAGCACAAAGTCGTGGTTCACCCTGTCTATATTCTTTTCATCCTCCTTGCAGATTCAACACCAGTGATGGGGACGAAGGGAAAGGATGAAGAAAACGCAGATTTTTATAAATTCAAGTGAAACTTTAAAAAATTGATCTCAACATATATAAGGGCACAACTAAAAAGTTAACTTTCTATAGTGGATGACTATAATAAAATACTCAAGGATCTATAATATTCACTACCCTACTTTAAAAAAAAAAAGGTTTTCTTCTAATAGGAAAGACGATGCAGCAAGGCAGTGGGAGAGTTTTTTTTATGAAACCATGGTAACACTTCGTCTCATCGAGTGCTCCTTGTCTGATGATGGCCAACCTCAGAGCAGTCACTGGGACACAGCATGTAGCAGAATGGTATGTGACAGTGTGCGTGTTCCCAGAAGAGTATATTAATTCCATCAGAGCCTGCCAAATATCTCTGGCTCTCACCATCATTTTCTGCCTCCAATTTCTTTACCATATTCTCTAAATGCCCTGGGAAAGATGTTATATGGTAATGAAGAAACATAAAACTATAATGAATATAACACCACTTGATGTCTTTCATATGAGCATGTCTCTAGGTTTGGACATTAGAACCACTCAGATGGGAATATGTAAATAGACTTCAGGTGGTTCAGTAAGTCCAAACATATTAAACTGGCAGAGTCCAGAATATTTTATTGGGTCAGAATGGACATTTGCATGGAAAGCATATTCTTAGACAATCTTTTCAAAGACTGAACTAAACCTGTTTTCAATCTACATTGCAAGTGCTGCTTCAGTTGTTCCCTGAAATTTCAAAGCCAGAGACGACCCAAGACATCTTTGTTCTCTCTGAAAGACAAGGTTATGGTTGCAAAAACAGGCATATCCCTAAACTCTCTTCAAAGACCTTCAAGTCAAGGTAACCCTTAGACATTCTTCAGTCCCTAATATTAATAACTTAAGTCAGGATTGCCCCTCCTACATCCTGTGAACACTCTCTGGGCTTGTTCTAATCTGACCAAAAAGGCACACTGAAAGATTACAGACAGCTCTGCGGGGGAGAGCACATATGGGCCAGCAGTTCTAGTAGCAATTTAAATTTACCTTTGAAATCAAATGAGCCTCAAGCGCGGCGACCTCTGCTATAAAAATACCAAAATGAAATGAAGAGAAAGCTGGCGAACTCAGCAAAGTTAAATCTATGTGTATATGAATAAACACTGGAAAAGTGCATAAACCCTCTGGCCTGCCCTGGCACCTTCACCCAGGAAATCTCCCAGTCTTGGCAGGAAGGACAGGGAGGTGGCTGACTAACCTCCAAAGAGATCCACATCAGCGGGGGCAGCAGTGACGGTTGCAGCCGTGGAGGCAGAGGTGGAAGTGGTTGTGATTTCAGCAGCTGTAGCAGGAGGGGTAGGTTCTGGAGCAAATGGGTCTGAAATCTGGGCTTCAGAGGGAACAGAGGAAAGTGCAGCCAAAGAATCTGTGTTTCACCAGAGATGGGGAGTAGAGGGAAGAGAAGAAAAGGCAAGGACAAAAGATAGACCGGACTCTGATGATCAACATGAAGACAGTCGTGAAGATACAGTCTCTCAGAAGAAGTAGAAGAAGAAAGCTCTACTCACCCTCTCCCAGAAGGTCTAGTGACATCCGTACATGGCAGCATACAAGGAAATAAGAGCCAAAGCTGAAACGTTTGACCACACCAGTGTCCAAGCAAGGCGAGGCACTCACTAAAGAAACGTTAGCTCTACCTATCTTTCTGGGCCATCTGTAGTTTTACAAAGTTTATTATTATCCTGGAACTCTGGAACCTCCAAGGTGGAAGGGACTGTAAGGATTCTCTGGACCAAGTGCCCAATTTGATAAATGGGAAAATTTAGGGAAGGGAGGTCAGACACTTATCTGCAGTCAGGCCCAAATAACTTTGACAAACCCAACTCAACACCAGACTGCCCATTTCACCTGCTCTGACTGGTTTCAGTACACACACATGTCAACTCTGAAGATGCTGTGGTTAACTGACTTTGTGTATGCAGTGTGTCATGTCTGCCATACCTGAGAAAAAATGTCAACTTTGTGAAAGCTGTAATTGAGAGGAAACAGTCGAAGAACTGAATGCGACGTTAGGCATTAGGAAAAAGACGTCCTAAGCTAAAATGTTTTCTTCTTTTTAAGTTTCACTTTCTCAGATGTTTTCCAATACCACATGTAATCCTGACATTTGAAAACAGTGTAGGACAACAGAGTTACTTTACAATGAATGTGAAAGAGATTACAGGCATCAAACCTTTTCAGCCTTTTTGAGGTCAGCATGACACACTGGGAGGTTCAACTTAGAGATCAACTTAGCGATCAACAGTGGACTTGGACTGGTGTCCTCCAACAGAAGTCTATGGGGGGTCCTCACACTGTCAGTGACTTTAGAATGTTCCCATGGCATTCTTACTCTTTTTATTCACGGAATTATTATTTTATTCATGGAACATATCTCAGGGATCATATTTGAATTAATGAATGCCATCAGAAATTTGTTTTAGTCATGATGAGACTTTGTCAGGATTCATTAGGGGGCTATTTTTTCAGGCCTTTAAAAACAATATGAAAATTCAGTAAACCAAAAAAGCTCTAGAAGACATTAAAAAAAAGGAACATAAAATTTGACCTTGAAAATAATCACATTCTATATAATTTTTAAATTCAATAAACATTACTCAAGGCACTCTATAGATATTCTAGAGGTGGGATTCTTTTTTTTCGTGCCAAGGGCCATTTGGGTATTTATAACATCAGTTGGGGGCTATATGAAAGTATCACCTTAAAACTTAACCTGCTATAGATTTATTGAATTTTGAGTCCTGCCTGCGACCGTCACCTCGGCAGGGCCAGACCCAGTAATTTTGCAGGCCATATTCAGGCAGACATTTCCCACCTTTGCTCTGGGGTAATCAAGACTTCTTTCAACCAAGCCTTATGTACTTTATCTTAGCATGCAGAATACTTGACTTTAGAAACAGATTTTAAATTTTAGAACGTATGCCGTATTAACAGGCAAGGAATAAAAAAATAATGGGGGCTCTGTTGACTTGGAGATAGGGTATTTTCTGCTATTCGGTAGCCAGCTCCAAAATTCTGAGAACTAGAAGGTCCTTTAAGTAATTCCTCCAACCAACAGCCACTGGGCCAACACAATTGGTGCCCTTAGCCACACTTCTTAGAAATATTAACTAGAGAGCAAAGTGTGTCATCAGAAGCTGAACAGACTTGATTTCTTTCTTGCCCTGGCATCAGCAGGGCTCTTACTAACCCTGCCCTCCACTGATGGTTATTTCAAGTCCTAACACGACTTAGCAGAAAAGCTAAGCACCTTCTAATTTCATAGCTTCCAGACCAGCTATTGCCTGTGATGGAAAATTGGCAATTTATCTCACATATTTTGCCAAGTCATAAAACAGAAGACTATTTGTGTATAACAGAAGGGGTTTTCTATCTTTTCATAAGATAATAAAAAGAAGTATAAATGGTTAAATTATTAGCTCCTTGCTTTTGACTAGTGTTTTGTTTACACAGAGGGCAATGAGACTGTCTGCAGTGAAAGATGGAAGGAGGAAAGTAAACTTCCCGAGAAAACGCACAATGACTGAGCATACTGCTCGAGAACTGATGTTGGGAAATTATTTTTCCATTCCTGGCAACTCGGGTTTTAGTTTCCAAAATCTTCATTTACCTGATGAAATCTAATTTCATAAAATCATGGGGATTTAATCCTTTATGTTCTGAATCTCTAAAGAACACCAAACACAATCAGAATTCTACACCAACTGAAAAGTCTCCTTTGTTTTAACTTTTGAGCTAAAAACTATATGAGCATTTAATATTTTAAGCATATTATAGTTCTTTCCCTATCTGTTTCTCAATGTAAGGAAACATCAAAAAGTTCCTGGAGAAATGGAATGAAGATGTTAATTTCGGTGCAAAAACATTTTAAAATCTATGCATAGTTTTTTTTTGTTTTCATGACACATATTTTCCATGAACTTTTTGAAGATCGTTTGCATTTCAGTTGATACAAGCCATTCTTATCCTCTAAGTTTCTAGCACCGTCTTGCATGATCAGAAGGTAAACATATCCCCAGTGAAAACAGCATCCTTCCCAGAGAAGAGGCCTGGTGCTTACTGCTCACCTCCCCAGGCAGTGGCTCCCCCAGCGGGGGCTGCTGGGGCTGGGGCTGCCGCAGCCGCAGCGGCTGCACCTCCTGAGGAAAAGTCTGGCTGAAGGTCCAAGAGATCACTGGACGGTTTAGAAGTGCTGAAAGGAAAATGGAATAATTTTAAAATCACATTTTGAACACATTTTAATATTAGGTGTTTTGAGTTAAGATTCCTGCAGGAAACAGAACAGATTTTGGATATCTAAAATCCAATAAAAGAATAATATATTGGAGAGTATAGCACATACCAAGGTTTGGCAAACTATTTTTTTTTTTTTTTTTTGACAGGCAGAGTGGACAGTGAGAGAGAGAGAGACAGAGAGAAAGGTCTTCCTTTGCTGTTGGTGCACCCTCCAGTGGCGCACCACGCTGATCTTCTCCTGGTCTCCCATGCGGCTGCAGGGCCCAAGCACTTGGGCCATCCTCCACTGCACTCCCTGGCCATAGCAGAGAGCTGGCCTGGAAGAGGGGCAACCGAGACAGAATCTGGCACCCTGACCGGAACTAGAATCCGGTGTGCTGGCGCCACAGGTGGAAGATTAGCCTATTGAGCCACTGCTCCGGCCGGCAAACTATTTTTATAAAAGGCCAGATGGTTAATATTTTAGATCTTGAGGGCCAGGAGATCTCTATCTCTATTCAACGCTGTCATTTTAGCATGCGATAAGACATAGACATAGACAATACATAAACAAATCAACATGTCTGTTCTAATAAAACTTTACTTAAACAACAAATAGTAGGTTGGATTTTATCCATAGACAGTGTCCTACAGGGCAAGAAAAATCACAACCTTGAGGTAAGCTTTTTCTATTTTTGAATTTTTTTGGTAAAGAAAAAAAATCAAGTCCTGACAAGGATTTATTTATAAACCAAATACTAGAGCCAATCATTAATCACCAACTTGCCTTTTTTCTAAATCAGATTATAATATATCAAGTTTGCCTGTAAGAGGACTCATCTAAACCTACATCTGCATTTTTTTTTTATTCTTATGCAGGTGTGGCTGTGCTTTTAAAGCTTCTCTATCTGCAGAAGTTCCAAGCAGTAGTCTAGAGCCATGCCACTCAGCAGGTGGGCCCCTGAACCAGCAACATCCTGCTGACCTGGTTAGATATGCAATATATTGGGCTTTCTGGCATCCACCACCCAAGAATGTTCATTTTAACCTCCAGTGATTCACATGTATATTTAGCTGGGAGGGCACTGGCTTAGGCTTAAAGGTACCAAGTCATCAGGTCTTAGGTTCCCTATCTGTCTTTATAAACAGCAATTCCATCTTTATCTTTTTTAGTTTTTTTAACCTACTAGGTTTCCAAGTAGTATTCTACTGAAGAAATGATTCTGCTTCTTTTTTTAAGAGTCTGAAAACTGAAAGTCCTATCTGGTTTTCATGTCCATTTCATAAATACAACTGGACTAGGTAACTGAAAAGGAGAAATGTACATGTTATAAAGACCTTAGAGTTTTTAGAAGAAACAATTTATCTAAGAGCAGCAGCAGAAAGGACTTGGTCTTTCCCAACTTACCATATTATAAAAAGTAGAACTAAACAAGTGAAAACTACAGCACACAGGTAACAGGTGTGCAATCCTTGGTTTTATTGCTATGTTCAGAATTCAAGTTTCCAAACACAGGATATTCATTTATAACCAGAATCACAGATACTACAAACAAAATGAGACTAGAATCCACTCAGGGAAAAAGAACTAAGGAACTGACCTAAAATTATGATTTGAGGCAGCACCTATGAATGGAGGTCTTATTCTGGGCAGCCTTCAGATTTCACAGTACTGCCATCTGTCTTCTCTCTTTCCTTACCACACCCCAGAAATGCAGGTGCTACAAAAGCAGATTAGGAACATCTCCATCTTGGAGGCCTGGCCCTAGTCCCAGAGTTGGATCTCCTCATCTGCACCAGCTAATTGGCCTACAGTTGTAAGCCTTTTTTTTTTTTTTTTTTAACAGTTTGTTGAGATATCTTTTAAATTTCCCACAAGAAGAAACTGATTGTAGAAAAAAGTTCATAACAGGCAATTACAGAAGAACCAGAAACGTGTGCCTCATTCTTCCACATCTGTACCCAGATGTGTGAGCAACAGGGTAATTTCTGCAGCGTGGGTCTTCCTAATCATTACTTGGTGTAGCAAAAATAACCCAACACATCACATATTGTTTTAGGATTAAATTTCATCTGGTGAGATCATTTGGGTATAGTATGTAAGAATAAAACAAAAGTCTAGTCAAAATACGAATAAACAGACTCACTCACTAACCTGACTGGGACAGCCACAGATGCAGTTGCAAATAAATCCACGGGTGGGGATGTGTCAATGGTTTTAGCTGGTGTAGAATTAGGAGACGTAACAGTCGTGGCTGGAGAAGACTGAAAGTGAAGACACACAGCAAGGTGAAGTCAAAGGCAAATCTACAGGACACAGCAATGCCACCAATTAAGCTTTATAATTCTTAGTGGGAGGAAAAACTCAGGAAAATCAGAAATCAAGAATTGTAATAAATAATCAGTACAGGACAGAACATATCTTAAAGATTAAGTTAAATGTAACTTACTTAAAATTATGATAGAATATTTAGCCTAACATTGAAATGACTTCCATTCATATATTTAAAATAAAAACTAAATGTATTTCCTGAACATAAATTTATTGGAAAAGATTTTAATAGCTGTTAAAAACTTCTTAAGCATACCAATTGTAATAATTGCTACTGGGACAAGATCATTCTTTTTCTTTCTCACCCTGAACAGACTTTAAGTGAAATCTTTTCAGATGCTTTTAAAATCTAGAAATTCAATTTAAAAAATAGAGATCACAGTTGGCAGAGAACAATTCACAAGCAAGATTCAAGTCACTAACAACTTGAGGGTAGCTGACTATATTCCATTGTTAATAGAATGCAGATAAAACAAGAGAAATGAAATCTAACATTCATTTTCTTAGACTTACTTTTAAAAATAAGAATTGTCAACTAACATATTTAAAAATTAAAAACCATGTCTAGTAACTCTCCTAATTCTATTTTACCTGGTCATATTTATATCTGCATGCATTTACATGGACCATCTTCTGCTGCTTTCCTAGAAGAATTAGTGGGGAACTAGATGGGAAGTGGAACAGCCAGGACTTGAACCATTGATATATGAGATGCCTGCATTGCAGGGGGCAGTTTAACCTGCTCTGGCACAAAGCCAGCCCTTAAAATAGCATTTTTTTTTTAAATACTCTGTAACAGCAAGCTCTGAGGAGAGCTGACAGTTAGGAAAACAAAACTCAAATCACCCTGTTGTTTAAAAATGCAGTCAGTAAAAATCTGACGTGGCCAGACTACAGCCACAGGTCATCCTAAAGGATGCCACAATTTTACCACACCGTACTCAGCAGTCACATGTCAGAACGCTTCACTTGGGACAGCCCTTGTGGTGCAGCAGGTTAAACCACTGCTTGGAATGCCTGCATCTCATATCAGAGTGCTGGTTCTAGGCAGCCACTCTGCTCCAATCCAGCTTCCTGCTAATGTACTTTGGAAAGCAGCAGATCATGGCCCAAGCACTGGGGAGACCGGGATGGAGTTCCACACTCATGGCTTTGGCTTGGTCCAATCCCAGCTCTTGCAGGCATTTGGGAAGTGAATCAGTGGATGTGGAAGCTCTCTCTGTGTCTCCCTCAATCTCTCTGTTGCTCTTTCAAATAAATAATTAAATATTATTTTTTGTTTTTCACAAACACAATGCTTTGAAACCTGGCTATGCATCAGAATGCCTAGGGAGCAGCTTGCTTCTTTCATTTGACTGTTCAGACTCTCAGGTAGCCAGGCAGGCAGGCCCTGGCCTAGTCTATGGTGCCTGAGAATCACCAGTGCAAATGCCGTGATAAATAAACCTTTTTTTTTTTAAAGAAATGCGGATGGAAAGACACATAATTATAACTGATTTGTGTACCATTAAAACATAAAATGTATGTGCCTCATCTGTCTCACAGGGCTGTGATTCAGAATATGTGAAAATGCTTTCCGCTAGTAAACTATTATGACTCCTATGCTTTCAGTCGTAATATAAATTCATGAAAATCTCTCCTGGGGCCAGCGTTGTGGCTCAGTGGGTTAAGTCGCCTATATGAGTGTCAGTTCGAGTCCTGGCTGCTCCAATTCCAATCCAGCTTGCTGCTGACGTACCTGGGGAAGCACCAGAAGATAGCCCAAATGCTTGCGCCCCTGCACCCACGTGGGAGACCCGGATGGAGTTCCAGGCTCTTGGCTTGGGCCTAGCTGAAGATGGAGGATATCTCTCTCTCTCTCTCTCTCTCTCTCTCTCTCTCTCTCTCTTTCTCCCCCTCTTTCTGTAACTCTGACTTTCACATGAATACATCAATCTTAAAAGAAAAAGAAAATCTCTCCTGCTTTAAATTCTTAGTATAAACAAAGGAATAAGTCACATATACTATACTAATATACTAGACAGAGAAACTAATATAAGGGAGAATATGTAAACATGTAATTTAACTTTCCTCCAAAAAATTAAATCAGAATTACTGTATGATGTAACAATCCCACTTCGGGGTATACACCCATAAGAACTGAAAGCTGGGACTCTGATAGATATGTGTTCACCTGTGTTCATGGTAGGAACTATAATAGTCAAAAGGTGGGATCAATGTAAGCGTTCGTCAACAGATTAAGTCTGGTACATACATACAACTGAACATTATTCAGTCTCAAACTGGCAGATGTTACAACATGGATGAATCCTGAAGACATGCTGAGGGAAATAAAACAGTCACGGGAGGACAAACACGTTCAAGTTAAAGTTAAGTTATGAGTTCATTTGTATGCAGGACTGGAGTAATTAAACGCATACAGACAGACAGTAGAGTGGTGGCTGCTACAGACTAGTGGGAGGAGGAAAGAGGTGTTATTATTTAATGAGAGCTTCCTTTTTGGAAGATGAAAAAATTATAGAAATAGATGGCAGTGATGCTAGCACGGTAATTTGGATATGCTTAGTGCCACTGAATTGTATAATTACAGAAAGTAAAATGATTAAAACAAAAAACCAAAAACATACTTACCTTACTTAATGGAGAGGGAGCACCAGATCTAAAAGGCAACATAAAAAATTAAAACAATATACGTGAACACATATGGAGAAGTATTTAAGTTCTATAAACTGGCCAGGCATTAACTTGTAAAGTAATGGATAAACTAAACATGCTTCCTGTTTTTTACTCAATTATGACATCCTCTTACAATATTTTCCAGTATTAGAGTTTCTAGTAGTAGAAATTCTTAAATTCAAAATTACTTTCTGTATTTTAAACAACTCAATTCTTTGAGTTGGTCATAATTATCTACATCTATCAAAAAGAAATTGTGGGGCCAGCGCTGTGACATAGTGGGTAAAGCCACTGCCTGTGGCACCAGCATCCCATATGGGTACCAGCTTTTAGTTCTGGCTGCTCTACTTCTGATCCAGCTCCCTGGAAATGCGCCTAGGAAAGCAGCAGAAGATGGCCAAGTGCTTGGTCCCTTTTACCCATGTGTGAGACCCGATATAAGCTCTTGGCTCCTGGCTTCAGATCAGCCCATCTCCGGCCATTGCAGTCATCTGGAGAGTGAACCAGTGCATGGAAGACCTCTCTTTCACTCTGTAACTCTGCCTTTCAAATAAATAAATAAACCTTTAAAAAAAACTGTAAAAATTGGAATTCATAAAATTTTGCCAAGATTTGGGAAAAATAATCATTTACCAATTTAAAAATAACATTCAGGCTTATTAATTTTCAAAGTGAGAAAACACATTCAAGTTAAAGCGCACTGAGATTCATGTAGTCAAAACTGTGATGCATAAAAGGATGAACTCCAGGCAAGAAAAGATTCTCAGTCCTGGGCCTCAAATGTGTCTCAATGGCCATGACCGCACTCCTGGAGCTTTTCTACTTTTCTTCTAATGGCTGTCATGAAAACTGCCTTGGAAACATATCCCCATCATCCTGGAATACCCAGTGGGAGCCTGACAAAGCGCTGCACGTGTGATGCTTGCTTCTCGGTTAGTGAGGGAAAGTTAGGAAGGAGTAGATAATATGTGTTTTAAATTACTTACTGGGAACACTGGCTATGTACATTATTTCTAGCAAACTACTTCATAACGAAGTACTGAACAGCTTACACGTGACTAACTTGAGTTGGTAGGAAAATGAGAAGTGCAACAAAATGAAGATAAAAACACATTTAAATGAGTAGCCTATTTTCAGCGTCTTATCAGATGGCAGGCATGGTTTTCTACTCATTCTTAGGGGAAAATGTCACACATAGCAGTAGCAGGAATTTAGTAACTGGAATTTTATATAATAATATGATTTCTGTTGTTTTTTTTTGGTAGAGCAAAATATTTAGCAGTATTACATGCCAGGTTAAGATCTTTTATGCCTTACATTTCCTGTTTAGATTTAGTTTTTACTGCATGTTTTATGAAGTATATACATTTATCTCTGTTGCTCATTTCAGAGTCTAATGAAATAGATAGTTTCACAGTGTCTTCTCCATCTACAGAAAGTTACTTAGGAACCTAAAAATCTAATCTAATACAGAGACTTTTGGCTAATAATTTCTCCACTCTCATTATTTTTCCTTTATATTATGGAAAAGGAAGGGAGTTAAATCTAAATAAAAACCTAAGAAAATTACAGTCGGAACTCTGCAAAGAAAACAGTAGCCATTTCACATAGTCACTTTCTAAGATGAGTTCATTTAATTTGTTTATCTCTGGAAAAATTTTCATAAAACAATTCTTAGTGGACCTGACATAAAGAGAAATACTAACACAGAGAAGAGAATTGAGACTAAGCAAGAACTTTGGAAATAAATATCCAAGCTAAAACATAAAAATTTATAACTTATTTTCTATACCAATACGAGAAGAAAGATATAGTAAAAATAATAGAATTGTTCTACTTGCTACAAAAGAACATAAACTCAAAGTGAGGTATGACAAACCAAAATTGTCTTAGACCCCAGTTTGCCAAGCTTCTGCATCACTATTACTCAGGGATACTTGTATTTATCCCATGGATTACACAAGCAAAAATCTCCTGCCGGCTCTGTTATTATCCCACCCACCACAGCATATCTTACGTATCTGTTTAATTACCTGTCTTCATCACTGGATGCTAAGTTCCAGGAAATGAACTCATCCCTAGCACTTGACACTGTATCTGACATTTTCCTTATTATTTGAATTTTTAAAGGAGATTATATTCATGTATTTGCTTTATACTTAATAAACTTTCCAGCAGCTTTGGAAACCTTAAAATGTGAAACTAAGCTGTCCAAATGGGTGCCCTCCATTCTCACAGATGATATCTGGCTTTTGCCATGATTTAATTAAAAAAAACTGAGAATCAGAGCTGCTCCCATGAGGCTAAAGCATTAAAAAAGCATCATTGTTCACTGATTAAAATTTGAGGGCCTGCGGGCTTAGAGGCGCCAATAACTCGCCCAAGTCTCACCACTCTTTAATGCTAAGTCAAGACTCGGTCCAGGTGTGTCTGCCTCCCAGCATCTGTGCCACACACCCTTTGTCTTGCTGAGAACACAGATCAGCCTGGCATATTTGTTCTCCTCTTACACAACACAACTGTTTTGTCTTACATCTTCACACTTGGTTTCCCACCCTACTGTTGGTTTCCACTCTTTAGGTAAGAAAATGCTACAATCCTCTGTATCTAGATAATGTCATTTCTTAAAGGCCAATACTATTTTAACAACTTCATCTAGAAAAATCTAGTACATCTTGAACTGTGTTGGGCAAAATAAGATTTAGAAGCTAATGAATGATATATATAGCAAGCTACTTTAAATTGAAAATGAAAAATGCTACAAATAGTTTTACAGATTTTTACTATGAACACAGCAAATGCCAAAAGTTTTCTTCAAAGACGTTAATAGCAAACTGTCAAAAGCAGAAATGCTATTTTTTATTTGCTGCACAAAAATAATTACTACATAGTTTTGAGTATAAATGCTGGTCCCCCTCCCCTAAAAAGATGTGAAAAACCTAAATTATAAAATACTTATTTTGGATTTTCAACACTTAGTAAACCCACATTTAAAATAAAACAAATTTCTTGCTTTTGTTCCATGGAATCATATACAGAAGATATGCAAAGGTGTATCATACAATATTGCATACAGTGTCAAACATGAATATGAGGGAAAACATAACACTAAATATAATGGTCACACATATTTTTCATAGCAGATATCTGCAAATACTTTATTATACCTATATATGCTTGATTTAGAAATTAGAATAGTTTATACTGCTACTGACAAAGTTTTAGTCAATCAGTTTTTAAAATAAAGTTGTCTTTTGGCACTTCTGCCATATGCCATGGGGAAACCTTTTGTTTACTAAACAAATGAAAAAATTTTGATTATATATATGCATAATCTTGTTGCAAAAAGACCAACATGAAAATAAAACCATTTATGCCAGTCACCTTAAGAGACAAAAATAAAGCATTATAAAAAACACAAATGTGTAAAATGGACAGAAACCAATTTTAAATGTTTTAAATACCAAATGTGGAATATTAAGAGTGTATTTTGCATTTTTAGCAATTACCAAATGCAAAAAAAATTCACTCAGCATAGTACTCACCCTTCACTTAAGTTCCCAGGTAAGCACAAACATACAAAGAGGAAAATAGTTAACTATTATAGTTCATTGTTTTAAAAATAGGGAATAAGTATAAAACAAGTTCAAATGTGGTCTCATCCAAATCAGAAAAGAATCTGACAAGCATAAAATGATTTTTAAAGGAGAGAAAAAACCGTTGTAAGCAAAAAGTAATTCAAATAGGTTACTGAGTCTTTATTTCACTTCTCTAGAAATGTTAACTCGTCACAGCTAATTGTTCTAAATATACCTCGCAGTGGCCACAAGGGGGCGAATGTAGATGTGCAGAGCTAAGGAAATTCTGGCCAGAGAAAGGGGTGCCTCTGGAGAACGCAGCCTTGGCCGACTTAACCACAAACAAGAGAAGAGTACGAAACTATGCAGAATGTGCGGGACAGGGGAGGAAGAGTGCAGAGAAGCCAGCATGCATTGTGTGTCCAGCACTGCACGAGGGAGTGACCAATCAGCAGATGTGCACATTTCCTTAGCCAGAGGTTTATGTCACGGAAGTGGGGACAGCTCTCAGCTTCCTTGCCTCTAGCTTATAATATCCTAGGTATCCAACCCATTTGGCTTCCCAGACACCCTCAGTACCTAGAAGTGGGCACTTATTGTGATTTAAATGTACTGTCTCCTCAAAAGTCTGACTGCAGCCGGCCACACTGAAATTAAGGGCAGACCTTGAACTGCGGTGAGGACCTTGACAGAGCCTGTGAGAGGTCCTGGCATCCATCTTTCCAAATGGTCCTGCCTTAATTGCTTGGAGAGTCCTACTATACTGTTGCTTATCATTGAACGTTTAAAACATGCTCTCATTTCTGTGCTAACTTGGAAAAGACAGAAATAACACTAAGTTAATAAATAACCAGCAAAGAAAAAAGAAGTCGCATCAAGACACAAGCTTGGATTCTGGGAGCATGCTCAGAGGGAAGAAAGTCAGGAAGGAGTTGCATTTTGAAGACCCTGCCATAGGAAAAGCCCGTGCTCAGCCTGCAGCTCTGCCACAGTCAGTTCATTGGTTGTCTCTAACTCCTGCTGTCAACCTAAGCCAAATACACAGAAAGCTGGTAGCAACAAGAAGCACAGAGTTCAAGCTCTGTAGAAAGACCCATGTTAAGTGTTCAGATAATGAAGTATAAAATAGTTCCTGACCTTTAGAATGAGAAGAATATATTCAAATCCCATAAGTGAACAGTATTTTTAAAAATCCACAGTGCAGGGCAGTTGGTGAGGGAGAAGGTGGGACTGCAGATGGCCCTCCTGGGAGGCATAAGCTTTTCACCTGCAGGAGAAGGCAGGCAGGTACCCAAGGCTCTGAGAGCTCATCTGAACAAGACTGGAGAGCACTAAGGCTTGTGACTACACAGGTTTTACAACCGCTGGGGTGATGGAAAATAGAGAACCTGGGCTTTTCTTTTCTTTTTTTTTTTTTTTTTTTGCATGCAATGAGAAAAAAAGGTCAAAATATAAATATCTAACCCAAGATTTAAAAAAATCCAGAAAAATCAAACAAACAATCGCTACTTGATAGCTGTTCTATATCCAAGGCCTCTGAGTAAAACGTCAGCAGCGTGCCATGCCTAAGGCTTTGAGTGGACAGGGAGTGCAGTCCTGAACACTACACTTAAGAGTTTTGCTTTTTTCACAGTGGGGTTGCTAACAAATTGTAAGGCTACTTGTGCGATTGTGCTTATTTTTACTCATGTCCAATGATAACAGCCTCAATTTTTCAATTTGAGGAACTCTTTTCCATTGTATTGTGAATTCCTTCTAAGGGAAAATACGTGAATCAACAGGTTCAGTCAAAGAGGGACAGTCTGTGAGTTTGCTGCCTCAGCCTGCAGACGGACTGTGCACGAAATCACACTGGTTCAATGAAGCACTCCCTCAAGCTGCACTGGGGTAGACTGCACCACGAAATCTCACTCTTAACACAGAATGACTTTGTTCTTTTTCATCTTATTTAGAATATACAACTAATGCATACTTGTTTCCAGGTTTCTTTCCTTCTAACGTATTTAGATGCTGTTCAAGGGTCTCCATAAGACTGCTGGGAGCCTACAATAAGAAAGTAAAAATGAATGTCTGCATTGTTCTCTTTCACAGCAAGCACACTATGACATCAGGGGAACGTGGCGGGGTGGAGGTCTGTGGGTGGACCTGAGTAGATACGTGAGATAACTTCATTTGGTAGGTAAACATGCACATCCCAAGGAATCTCAGGTCCATCTTAAATACATTTAACTCCACTGCATAACAAGTAACAGTACAGTGTGCTTTCAATGTACAGATTACATTGGATAGACTTTTACTATGCCATGAACTCAAATCAAGTTCACCACCAACTTCCCATAAGAACACAGTGAAAAAAGAATAGGTATTTGTATCTAAGTCAAAAACTTAAGCGCCCAAATACAAATTTAAAGGAATTTGAAAATACAGTAAATTTCACTTATCCATGTGCAATTTAAACATTAGGAAACATTGTAACTTTATTTAAAAAGGGGAGGGGGCAAGTAAAAGTTGTGGAGAAAAGAAAAAAATTTTAATAGTTAATAACAGGATTTTCTTAATACTGAGCTAATTAATTTCAGACATAGTATTTGTAACTTCAGCAATTATAATAAAGTATGATGTATTGACAAACTTACTATAATATATTTGAACTCTTATAGTAAGAAATTCCTCAATTTTTTATAAATAAAATTTTAGGCAATATAAAGTGATGGCATTTTACTTTATATTAGATTGAAAAATCATACATTTAAAGAAATATTCCACCCAATCTATTCCTCAAGCTTTAGAGATTTAATTTCATCTTTCTGAAATAATTTTAACCAAAACTAGACCTTAACAGCAGCATAGGCATTCAAAGAATAGCATTTCATGAAGGAGGTAAATACATTTACAGATACATTTAATTCTGACAATTGCTCTTTAAATTAATGTGAAATTACTTTTGAAGGAGTTAATGTAACTGCTATAATAGCTCATGGGATTCAAAGAAATTCATATAATGGCATATTGTATATTGTATCTCCAAGGACAAATTAAAATAAAACTATTAAAAAGTTTTAATTTCAAAAGCTTAGGTCATTTACTTAACATTCATTTTCATCTCACTAATGCATCATATACTTTCAACATTAATATGTTTATTTTTATGTAATCATGTGATTATTATAAATGCAAGATACTCAGGGAAATAAGACATGTCAATATATAAATCCATAACTAGATGAACAAAAATATTAACTTGATATAATTGAAAAAGGGTAGAAAGGTACAGCTTTGTCAGTAATATATGAAAAGGTTTAGGTTATAGAGTAAAACAAAGATGATTATTAGGGGTTATAACATGCTTTTTAAAAATTTCAAAACTTAGAGTCTTGAAATGTAACTGAGGTGAAAATAGACTCAACAAATTGCAGTAAACTACAGCTAGTGGTATACTTTTAAATTTAAAATATGCTTTTCTTTTTTTTAACCTTTCCTGACATATTCTTTTTTTGTTGTTGTTAAAGATTTTTTATTTATTTGAGAGATAGGGTTACAGAGAGAGGGAGAGAATGAGAGAGGTCTTTCATCTGCTAGTTCACTCCCTATTGGGCGCAATGGCTGGAGCTAAACTGATCCGAAGCCAAGAGCCAAGAACTTCCTCTGGGTCTCCCATGCGGGTGCAGGGACCCAAGCACTTGGGCCATCTTCTACTGCTTTCCCAGGCTATAGCACAGGGCTGGATTTGAAGAGGAGCAGCTGGGACACAAACCGGTGCCCATATGGGATTGCCGGCACCATAGAAATAGACTTAGCCTATTACACCACAGTGCCAGCCCCAAAAACATGAATTTCTAAAAGACATAAAGAGGGGCTGGCATTGTGGAAAAGCAGGTAAAGCCACCTCCTACAACCCATATGGGTACTGGTTGGTGTCTTGGCTGCTCCACTTCCAATCCAGTTTCCTATTGATCACCTGGAAAAAGCAGCAGAAGATGCCCTGCCAACCATATGGGAGACAAAGAGAAGCTCCTGGCCACTGCCCTTGGCCCGGCCCAACCCTGGATGTTGTGGCCATCTGGGGAGCGAAGGAGTAGATGGAAGATCTCTCTCTCCTCTGTAACTCTGACTTTCAAATAAACAAACAATCTTTAAAAGAGATAATGAAAATTTTGCTTTATATGTAGGATTAGAAATGTTCCTTAGGTAAAGAACATACATTGTAACCTTAAAGAAAATATGCAAAACTGCCACACTAATTATCGATGATGATGATTATGGAGGAAGCTGGGGAACCTGGGATATAAACTTCTTCACATTTCTATTTTTTTCAGTGGGATCACAGTAAGGCAAAAATACATCCAGCCATAGAACTCCATTCCAGGGAATAGATCTGGGGAGCAGGAACTGGTGCCACAGCTAAGACAGCACTTGTGTCACCCCCACATCCAATATCACAGGGCCTGGTTTTGCATTTCAGCTCTGCCCACGATGCCAGCTTCCTGCTAACGTGCAGGCCAGGAGGCAGTAAGTGATGGCTCAACTACTTGAGTCCCTGCCTCCCATGAGGGAGACCTGGATTAAGCTCCAGGTTTCTGATTTGGGCCTAGCCCAGTGCTGGCTATTATGGGTATTTGGGGAATGAATAAACTGATGCAAGTTCTCTCTCTCTCTCTCTCTCATCTAAATAAATAAATAAAATTAATAAAAGTCTGAAAAGACTTGGGTGCTTTGATATTAAATGCAATGTAAGAGAAGTGTGATTCTTTGCTAAACCTAAATTTGAAACACTGGTTAAGAAAGATAAATGCTAGTTAGTCAGAAAATGCAGTATAAAAAACATGGGACGACAACAAAAGAAGAGGTAATATTTTCTCCTATCAATCTCCTTAGTCATCTAAAAATAAAACAACCAAGAAAGGAAGACTGTCCACAATTTCATTCTTTTTATAAAGTTTCTTAAGACTTAAGTGAAAAATTTACAAAATTATGTTGAAGTCACAAATAAATCACAGTGGTTGAAAAAAAATCCTGACCAAATAATTTAAGATTATACATCTGGCTTTTTGTCTTAAGGGAATTATTTAACAATTTGTTGCATGTAGGAGGTGGGGTTGTGGCACATGGGGTTAAGCCACTGCCTGCAACACTAGCATCCCACACTGGAGCAATGGTTTGAGTCTCAGTTACTCTACTTCTGATCCAACTCCCTGCTAATGTGCTTGGGAAGGCAGTGTAAGGTGACTCAAATACTGAGTCCCTGCCACTCACATGGGAGACCTGGATGGAGTTCCAGGCTCTTGGCTTTGACCTGGCAAAGCCCTGGCCATTGCAGACATTTGAGGAGTGAACCAGTGGATAGATGATCTCTTCTGCTGTCTTTAATTCTTGGCCCCTCCGTCACTCTGCCTTTCAAATAAAGAAAGTCTTAAAAAATACATATTGCATGTAAAATTAAGGTTGGAATATTTTATCCTAGACTTTTTTTTAAAGATTTAATTAATTTATTTAAAAGATATAGTTACAGAGAGGCAGAGAGAGAGAGAGAGAGAGAGAGAGAGAGGTCTTCCATCTACTGGTCCACTTCCCAAATGGTCTCAAAGGCAGGAGCCGGTCTGATCCGAAACCAGGAGCCAGGAGCTTCTTCTGGGTCTCCTACGTGGGCACAGGGACCCAAGCACTTGGGCCATCTACTGCTTTCCCTGGCTATAACAAACAGCTGGATTAGAAGTGGAGCATCCAGGACTTGAACAGATGCCCACATGAGATGCCGGTGCCACAGGCGGCAGCTTTACCCACTATACCACAATGCTGGCCCCATCTAGAAACTAGTTTATCATTTATATTTCTTATAAGGATATGCAAAATTTAAATAAATTCCTCAAATATCTTTGAAGGGGAACAAACTATAGTCTACCTTCTTTTCAACACTATTTTATGTGTTGAAAATGTGGCATGTGGCATGCTGTAGATAGTGAATTGAAAACTGTCTCAAATTTCTAAGCAGCAAGATTTTGAGAATGCCTTTGCTGTTGTAAAAGGAACTTAAGACAGCAATGTACAATTAGCACCTTTAGTTACTCAAAAAAAAAAAAAAAGCAGCAAAGTCAATAGACCAATCAGAAATACCACCCAAAGAATAAGAAAAAGTAAGCCTGACAAACAGCAACAACATATCATGGTTACTGATTCATCAGCAGTATAGCTTTTAAAAGGGGCTTTTTCTTTACCAGTAGTTTTCAGATCAACTAGAATTCCTGCCATCTAAACCTAAGATATTTTTCATAAGTAGAGATATTCTAAATTTACAAGGCAAACACAATCCCAACAGGAAGTAATATTTTAAACAATCCTTTTATTGCAACAAGTGTTGGTCCAGAATCAAAAAGAAGGCATCAATTTAGAATTTATATGCTTCAGATTATAAAACATCTTTAAAACCAAGTGAAAAAAGACAACTGAAAGACCACTCAAATTTTTGAACATTAGAATTAAGAAACCATTTGGAAGTGTTGAGGGGTAATCTCTCAGTTCTGGTATTATAATCACTTATTACCCAAAACAGTAATTTTGACTGTGTTTACAATTTTCACTGATAATCATGAATCATTGTTAATCATTATTGATCATTTATTGATCATTAAATGCAGTGATGATGACATTAAAGTTAAAAAAGGCTACAGATGACCAGATTTATGTTCATTGTGCATTCTCTAACAAAAAAGACAACTGTTAAATTCCAGAAGCTATTCATTAAATTCCTCTGTTCTGTTTTGCTGCAAGTGGTATCCTAGTCCATTTTTGCTAATGAGCATCCTATTCCTACTATCAGCCAATGATCTCATTTGCTTATTTAATTCTCTCCAAACAGGAATTTCAATTTCTTACCATGGCTAGATTTAGTAGCCATAGAGGAACTGGTAGAAGCCAGATCCAAAAGTAGAGAAGTTAAACTGAATCTGTATAATTTGGTATTTCTGACGCAGCTATAAATCAGCCAGGTCTAAAACCATCTAAAGGACCAACCCAAGAGCAGCTCCAGCTCATGTTTCGGCTCAGACATGATCACTCTGTCAGGGTAAAGTCTAAATCCCTAGGTGAGTAAAAAACCTCCCTTAGACATGTGAAAGGGACTCTCAACAAGATTTGGGAGGTGGTTAGCTCTATGTTGCTCATATCCCAAAGGAAAGCGCTTTCCAGTTAACCTATTAAGAAATTTCAGAAGTATACCATCCATACTCCTGTAAAAGAAAAAAGGGATTTAAATATATACTGGAGAGTTGAACTAGAACTTTTGGAAGAGGAGTTAATTTCAAAATAAAAGTTAACATGGAAGTTTATGTGGCTGCTACGGTCACAGCAAAAGCAGAGGATAGAGTGCTAGGAGAGTGCAACGCATCTCTACCATGGAGGAGCTGTCTACTAGAATGAGGGAAAGACTTTGCTTCTCTGATGGTGAAGTCTCTGCTGCCCACCTGAGGAACACACACACCTGCACAACTAATTAAAATGTTACATCTCTGAACTTCTTCAGAGAAGGCGATTATATAAACCATAATGAATACTACCATATTAAAAATTGAACCCATGTATGTAAACCCTTTTAATGAGATACTGTCATTTGCTAAGAGAACAAGGTATTTAAGCAGTCCCTCAGCCTTTCCTAGCCTCCATTCAGACTCTGTCCAAATAAAGGAGAATGGCTGAGAACATGTTTTCTTCTTCATGGAAAGCCTCTCCTTGACAGAACTGTTTTGCTTTCACTCCAGTCAGGGCTGGCTACAGAGTGAAAGATGACTGTCCACTTCTGAGAGGTGCTCCTTGAGCAAAAGACTCACCGAATGCTTCTAAAGTTAACATAAATTGCCTCTCTGGTTTTTTAAAATGCACTGTAAATTTTTATTGTAACAGAATAATTTAAGTGAAAACACATTTACTTTCTTTGCTTCTTAATTATGTTATAATGATAAATCTAAATCTACTTAAGGTATTCTAATGGTACTTTATACAGACAACTTTTAGCCATACCCAAAATGATCTTGCTCAGGTAAGCCCCTATCAAGGAACACTGATTTTTCATAGTAGCAGATATGCTTTATACTAATAGTCTGTCTACGAGAAGGCGCTTTTAAAGAAAAAAATACAGTGTCATTAAGATCTGAATTGTTCTGTGCATTTTATTTATGAAGAATCCTTGATAATTAATGTGCATTTTAATAATACAAAAACAGAAAACCATTTATTTGGGTTCCTCTAATTTTTAATAAAAATGAAGATTAATGTTATTTTATATGTGGAAACATTTCAAGGTATTATAAGGATAGCAAACTATTAAATATACAGATATTATTAAAAAGTGTATATCTTTCATTATGGTATTTTTCTTCTATCACAATGACTTTGTAATTTATGAATATAGAAAATTCATACATCCATTACTGGTATACAAGATAAGCTGTTAGCCCTATTTTTTCTCCCATTACATCTACCAACAACTTTGTCTCTTTGAAGGACATGTTTGGGGTAGAAAGTTACCAAAGAGTCATTAAATTAAAGTGTTATTAAATGAAAAGTTACTAAATGAAAACTGTTCCTGCCAATCATGAGAAAGGCCATGTAATAATTCCCCACCTATGAGCGATCTGGATTCTACATCTTAGGAGTTGAACATATCTTGACAGAGGAAAGGATTGAAAAGGAAACTCCGCTATTGTGTCACTTCTTAGGTGTGTCCCAGAAGATTCACGCCTCTACCAGTACTACTTTTTTGTCAAAAATCTTTTCTACATGGAAATCCTCTGCCTCATCGAGGAGACAAGAGTCAGTGTGGCAGACCTACAGCACAGAATCATCCCTGTTCGTGGTCCTCCTTCACATCCTGGGACATGTGGCGAACTCGGGCAAGCAGGAAGAAAATCTAATGTTCTAACAGTCATACCTATAGTCACTTTTTGTAGTTATTGACATTATACAAGGCTTCCTTTTTATTCAAATTCAAGAATGAAAAGATGAGTTCAGTAAATTCTGATGCTTTTAAAGAAGAAACTGTCATAAGAGAAGGAAAATCTTTCCAGTAGTTTGAAAAACATATTCCACAGCTAGGAAAACAGAGCAGGTAAGATAATTTCCAGGAAAGTTGGTTGGTTGAAACTCAAAATCTGATAAATGCTTGCAAGGCTATGTCCATTTGTGACAACATACAGAGTAATGATTTAAAGCATACGGAATCTTGCATGGAGAGAGTCACTTACCTGTGTGAGGTCAGGGATGTCACCTTTATCAATACCAACTTGCTGTGGATTGAAAAAATAAGAAGTTACTTGGAGGGATTTTAAAAATTTTTGTATTTAATGGAAGATATCTCACAAATTAGTTTAAATCACAGCTCAATCTTGGAATAAAAGAAATTATTATAAATATCAGAGTCACTTTGAATTTATGCTCTTTTCTCTTTTTTATTAGTTTTCTACTAATACAATATAGCAGTAATTTTATTCAAATAGGCAGATAAAACAAATGCATAGAATTTTACTAGAATCCAAAAAATTTGGAAGTATATTGAAGCATAAAATTTAAAAGTATCTTCCATGGTTAAAAACACCTAAAAATCTAAGAAACTGCATAGACTAAATTTAATAGTTAATTAAACCCAGTCAGTTCTCTAGATAGGGAACAGTCAGTTTTAATACGTTGTTCAAGTTGTACTTTTCACCCTATCTTCCCCACAAAGGATCACTTTTTTAGTTTATAAAGTTTCCTTCTAGAATGTCTTCATGTACAACCAGGGAAACATGAAATACGTAAATACAGAGTTGTTTCCCCATTTTTACAAAATAATAACATATGAGTTTTATATGCAATGTAATTCTATTTTTCTTTTTAGGTAAAGCTTATTTATTAATTTGAAAGGTATGATGAGAGAGAGAAGGAGAGAGAGGGAGACAGACACAAACATGGAGAGAGATCTTTCACCCATTGGTTCACTCCCCAAAACAGCTAGGACTGGGTAAGGCTGAAGCCAAGGGCTGGAAACTCCATGTGGGTCTCCCAACATGAGCGGCAGGAACCCAAATATTTGAGCTATTGCCTGCTGCTTCCTGGGATGCACATTAGCAGCAAGCCGCATCAGAAGCAGGGGTGGAACTCTATCCCAGGCACTCCAAAATGGTAATCAGCCATTTCAAGTGGCAGCTTAACCTGCTGCACCACAACACCCTCCCCAGGGTCTTACATTTTTCACTTAGCAATGTATCTTAGAAATATTTCTGCATTAACACACAGAATATCCTCATTTTTCTAAGCAGCTGCATAGAACCTCCTTGTCTTGTAAATTATTTAATGAAGCACCTATTAACAGACATCAGTGCTCCTTCTGTTATCTTGCCATTGCAAGCAATGCTGTGCACACTATTTTGCATCTGTGTGAACATATCTGTAGGATATGCATGCACAAGTGGAATCACCATGTAAAAGTATGTAAAAATCACTAAATTTGGTAGCATGGAGGAGATAGGGGGATGGGAAGAAAATACAGAAAGTATTAATAAAGGTGAGCAATGAAGAGAGTACAAATGTTCACCAACCTACACCAATTTTTTCATGTGTTTGAATATTATTCAAAATTAAAATTTGGGTAAAACTACAAATCATAGCTTCAATTCTGTCATTTTATATATAAATGAAATCGAAGCTCAAAAACACAAAGCAAGTTAAACCGGGGTCTGACTCCTGGAGAAATGAAGTGTTTTGATTACATGCATAGCAATGCAGGAGCAAATACAGATGTATAGAGTGAAAGCAATGGGCTTCCACAAAGACCATATGGAAAGTGAGAGATTAAAAGAACCCATTTATGTGCCAACTACCTTCTTTACTTTGTCTTTTCTATCTGGAGCAGGGCTTTCCAGCCGTGGCACCATGGACATTTTGGGAGGATAATTCTTTGCAAGAGCATTCCTGTGCATGGCAGGATATTTAGTAGCACCCCTGTCCCCCACCTGGAGCCCCTCCAGTGTAATAGTGAAAAATGTCTCCAGATGTTGTCCAAAAAGAGGAGAAGGGAGCAAAATCACCCACTGTTGAGACCACAGGTGTACAGTACTGGTCCCTATCTCTCTGGATCAAATCAGGCTGAAATCCAGAATTTCAAACTTAACCTTCTAATGACTAAGAGAAGCCACTTACGCCGCCTTGAACTCGCAATATTGCAAGGTAAGAAAACTGTAAATGAAGGCCTCTTCAGTCCATTTATGTTGACATTTGAATGCCTCTTTACATGATTCATTTAAAAATATTGCTGTACACTCTGGCCTCAGAATCAGTCCTTAAGGAATTCAGTTCTGGCTAAAAAGCCCATGAGAGTTTTGCAAGCATGGAAAGCCAAGACACCGTGGCAAAAAAAAAAAAAAATGACCTAAATGAAAGATCTCTGTGAGATCCCAGCAGAAAGAACGGGCCATCAAAGAAGGCAGTACGTTTCTCTGAAGGGAGGAGAGAACTCCCACTTTGACTATGACCTTGTCTAAATAAGATCAGAGTTGGTGAACTCAAGAGGCTCCCATAGCCTTGGCAGCTCATGACAAGAGCCTCGGGTGATTACTGCGTCATAAATAAGAGTGTCAATTATTAAATCAACAATGGGAGTTACTTTGCACCTGCTTGCCATGTCCTCTGTCTGGATAATGTGTTGTACTATGCGAATTAATGGTAAAACTACTACTCAAACAATACTCTATACTTTGTGTGTCTTTGTGGGTGCAGTCTGTTGAAATCTTTACGTAGTATGTACTAAGTTGATCTTCTGTATATAAAGATAATTGAAAATGAATCTTGATGAAGAATGGGATAGGAGAGGGAGTGGGAGATGGGATAGTTGCGGGTAGGGAGGTTATAGGGGGAAAAGCTGCTATAATTCAAAAGTTGTGCTTTGGAAATTTATATTTATTAAATAAAAGTTGAAAAAAATTTTAAAAAATATTGCTGTAAATGAAGGAGGTATTTCTTGAATGCAAACATTACTGATCCCTAACACTGGAATCACTTTGGGAAAAGTTGATGTGTTTCCATTAAATGGATAATTCTGTTGAAAAAGAAACAATTTAGGACTTTCTCGTCAACATTGCTAGCTTTTATTGCTCAGAAATTCTGAAGCAGAATATTATTGGAGGATTTAGGTAAAGTGTATTCCCGAAATCCCATCATTTTCTGTCTGCAAACATTCTGAGACGTAACTCCTTTGCTTGATATTTACCTTGGAACTGCAAACTAAGAATAAGTTCTGAAAAAGGGAACAATGTTCAGCAGAAATGCACCTGTAAAACAATCATTTTACAAAGTTTCAGTTACCTGCCTTAGAAGACTTCAGTGTAAGAATCCAAGATAAAGTAGATTTTCTACACTTAAAATAATTCTGGTGGCTGGCACTGTGGCATAGCAGGTAAAGCTGCTGCCTGCAGTGCTGGCATCCCATATGGGTGCCAGTTGGAGTCCGGAATGCTCCACTTCTGATCCAGTTCTGATCCAGCTCTCTGCTGATGGCCTGGGAAAGCAGTAGAAGACGGCCCAAGTCCTTGGGCCCTGCACCCACATAGCAGACCCAGAGGAAGCTCCTGGCTCCTGGCTTCAGATCAGCATAGCTCTGTTGCAGCCAATTGGGAGTGAACCAGAAGATGGAAGACCGACCCCTCCCTCCCTCTCTCTCTCTGCCTCTCCTTCTCTTTCTGTGTAACTCTCACTTTCAAATAAATAAATAAATCTTTAAAAAAATTCTGGGAAATTTTGTGGTTCTGCAGAAATTGTTTAACTTCCCTACATTTATTTTAATATGATGGTCAATTTACTATTAATATTTGCCAAATAGTGCCCCCTCTATATGTACACATATAGTTGTATTCTTTTTAAACTTTTACAAATCTATTTATTGGAGGGGTAGGGAAGAGAGATACAGAGAGGAAGACAGAAATCTCTCATGAGCTGATTCACTCTCTATGCTGGACCAAGCTGAACCCAATCCAGGTCTCCTACACGGGTGACAAGGACCCAACTACCTGAGCAATCAATCACTGGCTGTCTACCTGGGTTTGCATTTATAGGAGCTGGCATGGAGAATGAACTGGGGCTCAAACCCAGGTACTCCAATATGGGATGCAGATATTCCCAAGTAGTTTCTTACCTGCTACATCCAAATGCCTGCCTCTGGTTTTATTTTACCATGATATTCTGGAAGTCTTCTATAAACTCTTCAGGTAAATGCTACTAACTACAGGTTAGCTATCACATGTTAATTATACACATATGTAAACCACATGAGTACTATCTGGTAGACACGAAAGGTTTGTACAACTGTCAAAAAACTTCTGTATCAACAAATTATAACTAAGTCCCTCAACACTTGTAATTTAAACTAGTAGTTCAAATTATAAACAATTAAATTTACATGTGGAAAAAAAACACTAATGGCTATGGTCACTGTTTTTCTTTTTTCTTTTTTTTTTTTTTTTTGACAGGCAGAGTAGATAGTGAGAGAGAGAGACAGAGAGAAGGGTCTTCCTTTTTGCCGTTGGTTCACCCTCCAATGGCCGCTGCGGCCAGCACATTGTGCTGATCCGAAGCCAGGAGCCAGGTGCTTCTCCTGGTCTCCTATGCGGGTGCAGGGCCCAAGCACTTGGGCCATCCTCCACTGCCTTCCCGGGCCATAGCAGAAAGCTGGCCTGGAAGAGGGGCAACCGGGACAGAATCCGGCACCCAAAACGGGACTAGAACCCGGTGTGCCGGCGCCGCAAGGCGGAGGATTAGCCTGTTAAGCCACGGCACCGGCCTGGTCACTGTTTTTCTATGAAAATAATATAAATTAGTATTTACTCTATAAAAATCTTAAAAATGGGGTTGGTGCTGTGGTGTAGCCAGTAAAGCCACCACCTATAGTGCTGGCATCCCATATAGGCATGAGTTCCAGTCATGGCTACTCCACTTCTGATCTAGCTTTCTGCTATGGCCTGGAAAAGCTGTGGAAGATGGTCTAAGTCCTTGGACCACTGCACCCACATGTGAGACCCAGAAGAAGCTCCAGGCTCCTGGCTTCAGATCAGCCCAGCTCTAGCCATTGCAGCCATCTGGGAAGTGAATCAGCAGATGGAAGACCTCTCTCTCTCTCTCTCTCTCTCTCTGTCTCTCTGCCTTTCAAATAAATAAATCTTTTAAAAAGATTGAAGTATTTTAAAGAAAATCTTAATCATAATATCAAAATAAAAATATTTATTGTTCAGCAGCTTAAAGACAAGCTCTTCAAATGACATTTGCTTTCTGTATATCTTCTAAATGGCCTAAACTGGGCCTGCGCTAACATAAGGTGTCACTAGACACAAAGTAAAGTTTCACATGTAAAGCCAGAAGGAACTGACAAATAAGCAGCCCTTTGCACAGAGTCCTTGAGCTCATCTTGGGGTGCTGACTAGAGAAATGTATACCCCAGACTGTTAGATGTGAAGTTCCTTATGTATATACAAAATAAATGGGAAAACTGGGAAGCATGTGCACCAAGATTTCATGGAACAATGAATAATGGTCTACTCTGAAGCTGATCTTTTCACAGAAAGAAATTAGGCAAAGGTCACTAGATTTTACTGAGAAAATCATATCAAATATAAAAAATAAAATCTGTACAGTAGCAAAAGAAAACATCAAGCAGTTCTATCAATCCATAAAGACTATCAACATTAGTACACTCAGGAGGAAATACTGATGAATGGGGTAGATGTATGGCAGTTAAGCTATAGCCTGGGATGCCTGCATCCCATATTGTAGGACTTGGGATGTACCCAAGAGCAGAACTAGCTCTGCTCTTCATTCTAGCACCCTGAGAGGCAGCAGGTGATGGCTCTAGTACTTGTGTCCTTGCCACCAACGTGGGAGACCTGGATGGAGTTCAAGGCTCCTGGCTCTGACCTGTCCCAGCCATGGCCACTGCTGGCATCTTGGGAGTGAATTACTCAATGGGAGATCTGTGTCTCTCTGTTTGTCTTTGTCTCTCTGTCATTTAAAATAAATAAATACACATTTAAAAAAAGAGTGACACATGAACATGCTTTAATGTATATGTAATTTATATAAACTAATATTCATCTTTTCTTTCCCATATTATATTTAAAAAGATTCTATATGTTGTATGGATCAAAGCCTGAGAGTGAGCATTCTGTGATATTATTTTGGTCTCAGAATTTGAATGTGAAAATTACTACCTCTGTGAATAAATGATATTTGAAAGACAATGCATTAACTAGAACACTTTTGAAATTGTGTATATAAAATGCTCGCGCTTACATAGTATTCTCAAAATGACAAAAACAGTAGAAACATGGCACAGATGTCCCATGTCCACAGCATTATATGCTTTGGTATTGAGCTTGAGAACTTCTTTCACACAATACTTTAATCATTTCCTAGCCATCAGTTGACATGAAAGATAAAGTCCCATCTGTCGTCCTGCGAAAGAACTACAATAATAATGTCATAGTTTCCAGTGTTGATATGAATCACTGATTGAGTTGGATAAGAAAAAATCATCAATTTACAGATAACTTTAGGAACACCAACTGCCTGTTTACACAATTGCTGTGATTAATATAAAGACTTCTAAGAAACAATGTATAAACTTTATAAGATGAATTCTACTGTTTTATTTTTGCATTGTGTTTAAATCACTGACAAAAGTGAGGAGGGTCAGGATTTATGATTTATACACTAGAACAACGGAAGGGCTTTTCTAAAGACAAGTCCGGGGTTCAGTGAAAAGGAAGCACCTTGTAAGGAGTGGAACAGAGATTACCAGAGGCTGGGAAGGGTTGGGAGGAAGACAAAGAGGTTGGTTATTGGATACAAAAATATAGTTAGATAAGAAGAAGAAGTTCATGTGTTCTATAGCCCAGTAGAATTATTATAGTAACAATAAATTATTGTCTGTTTCAAAATTACTAGAAGAGAGAGTTTTGAATGTTCCTGCTATGAAGAAATAGACAATGGCTTTGTGAATTGCTTAAATTTTATCATTACACATGGTATGTTTATATCAAAATATCACACTGTACTTCATAAATATGTGTAATTAGTATGTGTCAAAAAATAAACATTTTTTAAAAATTTAAAAAATAAAGTGCACTGTTGAAGCATTTAAGACAATGATAACCATTAGTTGGAATGGAGGAATGGACCACCTTGCAAAATATCAAATGCACTTGTTTTCAGTGAAACTTCCCTATTAATACAAAATGATCAACTGATTGGGATACAGAGGTGCAGAGCATAGCTTTGAGTGAGAACTTGCATGAGATGACCCCTGTTATCTTGACCCCTCAATACAGTGACTTTGTGGCAGAGTGTCTTGCTAGATTACACATTCTATTATATACTCCAGACACAAGAGTCACTATGTTAAAAGTTATATTTCCAACTTACTATCACTTACCTCTGCAACCTTGAGAAATTCAGATACTCGTGTCATTCTAGTTAGAAACCGCTTGTAAATTTCCAGAGCATCTTTACACTGTCCTTTCTTCATTTCAAAAAACTTTTCTAGAAGAGATAAAGAGATAAGCAATTAGAAAAGATAGATTCTAAGCTTATGTTAAGATTATTACTCAGATCCTGAATTATTATTTGAATCAAAATACTTAGCACTAAAACCTACATGAAGAAACAAAGGGGATCTAAGTAGCTTAAGAAAGGTCTATATTCTAAGTTAGCCAACTGTCTCACGTGGAGCCATCTAAATAATGAAAGCAGAATTATTGTAGACTATATAGACAGGTTGAATTCATGATCCATATTATCCCAGGATTCTGATTTGAAAATAGCTGTAAATTATTACTGATAAAAATATCAAAAGTTATGACTGTACTGCACAAAATCCTTGTTTTCTTACTAACTTGCTACAAATAATTTATATGTCATAAAGCAATAACTTATATGTGATTCTTTAATTTCACAAAAGTATCATTCTAATATGTTAATAACTGGGGAATCTGGGAACTCTTTGTATGACTTCATAGTATTTGTAAATTTAAAGCTATTAAATAAAAACTTTAAAACAGGAATTCTTCAAGTTTTCTATACTACAAATTAATAATTGCTTTTATTGATCATAAACTATTTCCTTCAAACATTATAATGCGCATTTTAGTTATAAAAGAGTAGAGGATTGTGAAACAAACATGGTTTACTAACTCTTTATGACTTCCTAGTGTGTAATCAAATGCTGTTTCTCAACCTTTGGCTTTTCAGACAAAAAACAGAGGCTCACTTTGCTGTTCTTTGTGCACTCCCAAGGTCTAAGAACTTGGTCACTAAGATTCTATGGTTTTATTGTAATTACAGCCTCAGTGTGTTTCCAGTATATATTCTACTAACCCAGCACTGTATCAGTGTTCTCACTAGCCATTCATTAATTCATGCAGTCAATGATAATTGACAGCACAGATGGAGACAGGACAGACCAATGTCTGCAGCAGCTTCCAGGCAACTCTGGGTGACTGCTGATGGCCCAGCATCTTCTGTGTAAGCTCACTATTCTATATTTGCACATGGTTAAACATATGTTATTTTTATATTCTCTCATATTTGAGAGTAATTTCTTTCATTCAGCATGTAATTTTACTACCTCCAAAGTATTTTTAATTTTCTCAAGATAAGTTTAATAATATATAATTAGGCAGAGAACTAATTATCCAGGGCAGTTATTACCTTCTGTTGACAGTCTTTTGGTAATTTTACTTTTAACAAGGACCATGGACCTCCCAGTAGGCTATTTAAAGGAACTAAAAAACACCAAGAAAACACACACACAGTTCCACACACACAAACACACAGTGCTTTCTATCTGTTAAGATTCATGACAGAAGTGAGCATTTTTTTTTTTTTTTTTGACAGGCAGAGTGGACAGTGAGAGAGAGAGACAGAGAGAAAGGTCTTCCTTTGCCATTGGTTCACCCTCCAATGGCCGCCGCCACAGGCGTGCTGCGGCTGGTGCACCACGCTGATCCGAAGCCAGGAGCCAGGTGCTTCTCCTGGTCTCCCATGGGGTGCAGGGCCCAAGCACTTGGGGCATCCTCCACTGCACTCCCGGGCCATAGCAGAGAGCTGGCCTGGAAGAGGGGCAACCGGGACAGAATCCAGCGCCCCGACCGGCGCCACTAGGTGGAGGATTAGACTGTTGAGCCATGGTGCCGGCCTGAAGTGAGCATTCTTAAAAACAGTCAGATCCAAGCATATCTTCTTTATCTACTCTATGTTGGATTCATCATACCTATAAGAGGATACTCTTTGATTAAAATTTCAGAATTAAGGACTTAATCTGATAAAATATACTGCTCTTTCTCTCTTTAGAAACAACCTTCACACAAACAATTTCTTCCAAATAACTAAATTTCTAAATTTATTTCCCTTTAGTATAATGCAACCTTGTTTCTTTGCATCAGATCTTCAGCACTAACACAAAAAGGGAAATCAAACTGAATAATCTCAGTTTCCCTTTAGATCCAGTGTTCAAAAATGTTAAGCAGTTTCTGTTTCCCCTGTATGTTTTAAAAATTATTTGCATCTTTCATGGTGATCAAGGATTCAACAACCAAAGACAATCATCGTGGCTTTAGGTTATAATCTCACAGTTCTGTCTGTAACAATGGCAATGACATAAAAGGCAGTATGTGCCATTTTACTGTTATGTGTAAAGCTATGAGGTTCTTTTGTCCCCCCAGAGGCCAGGGCAGGGCTTAGAAAAATTATCATTTTTACAAAGGGGATAGGTCCCAAAATGAGCCACTACCTTTCATACTAAAGATAACAAATGTGGATTTTCAGTATTTAAAATGATCAAATTTGACATTTGTACAATGAATATTTATGAAGTAGCGATAAGCTGTCCTTTGCATATTAGTATTAACTTTCAAAAGTATAACTGTCTTAGGAAAGGAATTGAATTAAAAGGAATTTTTTTCTTGGGAAACTGAGTTCTCCTATAGGGATTGTTACTAATGACCATTAATTAGAAAGAGAAACATCTTACTTGCAAGTCAAAACGATATAACACACTTGTGAGGATTTGCAGCACCAATATTGATTCCAACATTATAAAAGCATTGGTCAGGCCGGCGCCGCGGCTCACTAGGCTAATCCTCCGCCTTGCGGCGCCGGCACACCGGGTTCTAGTCCCGGTCGGGGCACCGATCCTGTCCCGGTTGCCCCTCTTCCAGGCCAGCTCTCTGCTGTGGCCAGGGAGTGCAGTGGAGGATGGCCCAAGTGCTTGGGCCCTGCACCCCATGGGAGACCAGGAGAAGCACCTGGCTCCTGCCATCGGATCAGCGCGGTGCGCCGGCCGCAGCGCACTACCGCGGCGGCCATTGGAGGGTGAACCAACGGCAAAAAAGGAAGACCTTTCTCTCTGTCTCTCTCTCACTGTCCACTCTGCCTGTCAAAAAAAAAAAAAAAAAAAAAAGCATTGGTCAGGAAACTCATGACTAGAACTAACCTACAAGGTATTTATAAGGTAACTCCTGGCACTACGGAGAAAACAAGAACAAATACTTCTAAACAACCAGGATACTGGCTTGCATACCAATCTTCTACAATGTCTCTTTAACAAGAGCAGTTATGACAAAATGCTACATGAAATCCTGCTGGATACCATAATGCTGTAAGGCAAGGAAGTACACGTCCACAACTTTTGAAACGCCAGGTCCTTAGCATGAGAAGTTAAACTCTCCTTTTCTGGTTCTAATTTAGCAAACAGATGATCATTTTCAAATCAAATTTAAAAATGTCTTGAAGGGTTATTACTTTAAGATGAAGAGAAAATGCATTTTATCAGTGAATTTATCAGTGAAGTCGATATAAAGAAAAAGTAAAGCAGTGCAGACTCTAAGTAGCTTTCCAATCGACAACAGAGAAGAGTCACGTGGCTGAATGTGTTTCCTTGCTAAATGACTTGTGAAGACACTGCATTCCATGGTCTTCGGGCAGAAGTAGGAATGAAACAAGGGAACTGGTCAAAGAGTATGAGAATGAGTCAGCAGCATTCCATATCTGGCTCTGGATTTCAAGAAGAGGAGAACCTCAATGATAAAGGAGGCTAAAAAAACTAGACATATATAAAGAGGAACAGAGATTACAGGGGGTAAATTTGAGGATTCAGTTTTGGAGAGTCTGAGTTTAGGTATAAACAAAATATCTAAATTCGAGGATCTACAAATATTAAGACATGGAAACTGAAATTGAGAAGTAAGGACTGAAATAACAGATCTTGGACTCACGATAATGGAGATGTTAGGTTGTTAGGTTTTCCACTGAAGAATACACAGAAAAGGAAAAAAAAAAAAAAGACCAGCGCTTTATTTGGGCTGCA
Organism: Lepus europaeus; assembly: GCF_033115175.1. Classification (NCBI taxonomy): domain Eukaryota; kingdom Metazoa; phylum Chordata; class Mammalia; order Lagomorpha; family Leporidae; genus Lepus; species Lepus europaeus. The sequence goes on from NC_084829.1 coordinate 80,774,294, forward strand.
TATGACCTTTAGCCCAAACTTACATTTATGAATAGTGAGAGAGAGCAACATCAGCCAGCGACAGAGAATAGGAAAGTCTCCTTTCTGGCTTACCAAGAAAATCTCCAACCTAAAATAAAGATATACTTAGATTTCAGCTTCATATTAAGGGCAGAAATACTTCCCCACTAAAGGCAATCTCTCATTGCCTCACCCAAAGACCTGAAGACTGTGCTATCGTCTTCCAGATTCACATGAAGCCAGGGTCCTACATACAAATTTAGTTCTGCAAATTAGAAAGGCCTGTGAGATACCTGGGCCAGAGAGGCAGGAGTCATCTTGCACGCTCTCACCTGCTGCGTGACAAGCGGAGGACAGACAAGGGAGATCCCTCTTCAGCAGCATTCTTACTGTTCCCCCAACCCTGTCTCCTGATTCCTGGGTTCTGGGGAGTCAAATCACAGCCACTTATTAAGACTCCTCAGACCCTGGATCCTAGCTTCAGGTGTCCAATCTCCAGTTTCCTAGCACTGTAAGGCGGCTGCACTGGAGGCATCAGCTGCTTGTAGTTAGCATAATTAAACAGATGGCTTCAGAAGTAGTATCTTCTCTGTGTGAGTACTTATTACTATGGGAGTCATTTCAGGTGGCTGAGTTTAGAACTAATTACTGTAGGCTTTTGATAGTGATGGAAGAATCCCCCAGTGCTCATGGGAAATGGAATTGCAAAAGAAGTTTATTTTGGTGCAAAATATTTGATAAGCCATGAACATTTTTTACATAATTTGCATTTCCACAAACTTTTTGAAGTACCTTTGTATATAAGCACTAATCCCCTACATGAAGTTCTTTTCTGTTTAGAATATGTATGGAGCTTTCTGCTTCTTATACAGTGTTTGATACCTGAAGTGGATATAGGACAACAGATTCTCAACAATGGCAAATTTAAGACCCTAACGTTAGCTGGGTAACCTGACTGAATCTGAAGGCGGTAATGACCACCTGTCTCTACTGAAATATTGCATTCACACAGCCTTGTGGTAATTACTTAAAGTATTGCCTATGGTTTTCTGAAATAAGTACCTGGAATGAAGCTTATTAGACAATGGGTTGAACCATTAAGATGGGAATAAGGCAACTTCGGGGAGGGCAGCTCCTCCCGACTTACCTGGGAAGCTCAAAAAGGAAAATGACATCAATTTTAAATACTGGCTCAAGGCACAGTCAGACTGGCACTCCAAGAGTGCGCTTTAATAATCTTATCTCTTGCAGCCACAGGGCTGTCATAGCTGAAAGTCAGAAAGAGAGTCTAATCTTGCAAGCTACTGAATTATAGCATGTGTGGTTAAGCTGTATTTACAGCTTTACCATGGTCTCCTTTGTAAGTGGTGGAGCATTTACTCAGGAATAAAACCACAGCAAAGAGCACTTGTATATTTTCAAAACAAATAAGCTTCCTGTGCTGGAAAAAGCTCTTCCTCCCATCTCAAGAAGCTGGAGGTCTTGTGTGAACTCCCATTTCATGTGGAAATGAAATTTTCCTTTTAACCTATCTCCTTTCTACCCACCCCTCTCCACCCCCATCACTGCAATTGCCTTAATACCTAGAGTGAATGTTAGAATCCCGCAATTCCAGCACGTGCTAGGGAGACAAGGACAAAGTCTGAGCCAGGGAAAAACACACATGCACATACACACACACAGTCACAAGCCAAAGGCAGAACAAAATTTTCTAAATTGATATCACCCATAGAATTTGCAGATAAAATGTAAACTATTGAATTAAATGGCAGATAAATAACAACAATTTTTAGTATATAATAACTTTTATTATATGTCACCAAAATTGTCTGGGGTTTATAAATGCTAAAAAAAATTATGCATATTGACTACAAGTAACAATTTAACTGGTTATCCTGTATCTTTCCATCTGAATCTAGAAATCCTGACAAAATTCTGCAGAATTGGACTGGACCCTAGGGCTTCTGGACAGGAAAGATGGATTACGTAAGACTTGCAATGTAATTGATAACTTATAAATTTGGGTGAAAATGTCAAAAATGTTCGTGGATTCCAAATGCTAGCCTGAGCATCTGGGTATGGCTTTATCCCAGTAGTTCCCACACTGAAATTCCCAGACCAGCAGGAACAGCATTACTTAGTCCCCTACTAGTAATATAAATGCTCGGGCCCACCTCAGATCTGATGAATTAGAAACTCTGGGTTAGGAACCAGCAACTGGAATACCACGAAGCCCTCCAGACATTTTTGAGAAAGTCTTTGAATACTGCCCAAAGTACCTTTTCCTAGTCTTCTGCAAAGGGTCTTTTATCACAGCAACTACACGTCCCTCTGCAGGCGAACATATGCATACTTTTTAAAGAGAGGGAGTTTGAGGGTCAGAGCAAAATTAAGTGGTAAGTAGAGAGACTTCCAATATTCTCCCAACCATCACACATGCATATCCTGTCCCATTACCAACATCTCCCCCAAGAGTGTTACAGTAGATAGAACTGACGAATCTACATCAACACATCATTATCACCCAACGTCCACAGTTTACACTACTGTTCCCTCTGGACAAATGGATAACGAGTTAGATCCACTGAATTTGGTATATATTTTCGCTGCCCTAAAACCTCTGTGTTCTGTCCATAAATCCCTCTCTCCCCACTAACCACCACTGATCTTTTCACTGACTCCATATTTGCCTTTGCCAGAAAGTCATAAAGTAAGAATCAGTCATGTAGCCTTCTCAAACTGGCTTGTTTCACATAGCAATATGCATTTAAGTTTCCTCCAAATATTCTCATGACTTAATAGCTCATTTCCTTTTGGTACTAAATAATATTTCATGGTCTGGATATGCCAGTTTATCCATTCACCTACAAAAGGACGTTTTGGCTGCCTCTAAGTTTTTTTTTTTATTATGAATAAATGCAATAATCCTATGTGCAGATTTTACATACATTTTCAACACCTCTGGATAAATAACAAGGAACACCATTGCTGGATCACATGATTAATATATTCCATTTTGTAAGAAACTGTCAAATTATCTTCCAACAGAGCTGTACCATTTTGCATTCCCATTAGCAATGACTGAGAGTTCCTGTTACTCCAGATTCTGGCCAACATCTGGTATTGTCAGTCTTCTGGACTTTGGTCATTCTAACAAGGGTTTGGTGCTATACCAGTGTTATCTTTGCATTTCCCAGATGACCTATAACAAGAAGCATTTGTTCAATGCTTATTTGACATTTGTGTACCTTTGTTGGTGCTGTATTTGTTAAAGTGTTTGGCCCTTTTTTTAAAGGAGTTGTTTGTTTTCTTAATGAGATCTTTGTATGTTTTAGATAACAGAGCTGTCAGTGTCCTTTACAAGTATTTTTTCCCAGTCCAAGAGATGCCTTCTCATTCTCTTGATTTTTCATTTTAATGAAGTACAGTTTATCACTGGTCATCTGGGTTTCCACTAGGCTACCTTCCAGGATTTGTATGGTTTTGTATTTTATATTTATGTCTTTGATCCACTATAGGGTTTTTTTTTTTTTTGTGAAGGGTGTAAGGTCTGTATCTAAATTCATTTGTTTTGTTTGTGGATGTTCAGTTACTCCTTCACCATTTATTGAAAATGCCATTGTCAAGGAGAATGCGAGATGTCTGAATAGTGAGAAGCTGCATTGACCTCAGCCACAGAAAGAGACCAGAAAAACAAAGGAAGGACCATGTTCCCATGGGACTGATGGGGAGATGTTCTTAGTGTAGAATGCACAGAGCAGAACAGAAACAGAAACCCCGTGAGGCAGCAAAGAGAGAGGACAGACAAGCCGTGTGCCACCAGCCACTCCAGCATCTACACGGCCATCTCCTGGCTGGGAAGCACCATCTTGCCAGGGGAAGCTGAGGGGAAGCTGTGGAGGCTGCCACAGTCCCCCACCCCTGGCAGCTGTGAGGGAGGGAGAATTCCACAGTACCCATTGCCAGTAAGCCCGGCCTGGGGAGCTGGCAGGGAAACGAGTGACTACTTTGCTGTGTGAAGGGAGGCCATCTTGCCTCCCATCCCTCCCCCAACCAAATTGCCAGACTCCATTTGCTGTGGTAGAGTAGCAACCAAACTCTGTTCTGTTTCAGGGAACAGCATGCAGTCCCACTGCTGCTGCAGGCTGCCAGGGCCAGGGCAGCTTGCATGGCAGGCAGAGAGAACAGCCCCTGCACCCTGAGACTGTGGAGTTCTGGGCATGGGTCATGGGCCCGAGAGGGCCTCCGGTAGTGGTTGGGTTCCTGAGTGCCCACCCAGTTTGGCTGAAGAGAATCAGAACTCCCTGCACATGGAAGACAGATCTAATAGAGTGGGTGAGGGATACACTGCAGAAGTGGGGCGGGGTGCACACACCTGGGTGAGGTGTGCTGGTACTGCGAGTTCACTCCAGGCTGTGAATCAGCTGGTTCACCCTGGCACAGAGAAGGTGTGCGACTTTGAACACACTAGCCAGCTCCACTGTATACTCTACCAACTGACTGTGGTCAAGGCTGTACTGCCATAGCACCACGTCCATATTGAGTGTCACTTTGGACTCTTGTCCCACAGACAAATGTTGGCTAGAGCTCTCTGGCCCTATCCAACACATACCACTGGAACTCAAGTGTAAGCCTTAGGCACTCCACTGAGCTCCAGAGGCCCATTTCCAGGAATAATGCCTTCAATAATAATAAAAAACATCCTCCAGAGGAGACAATAACAAGAGATTCCACCAGATGCATAAAAATCAATGTAAAAACACAAGAAACATGAACAAAGAAGGCAATTATGATCCCACAAAAGGAACACAACAATAAATTAATATTGGATGTGAAGAAGGAGAGACTGAGGAAATGCCTGCAAAAGAATTCAAAAGAATGATCATAGGGAGGGCACTGTGGCATAGTAGATTAAGCCAATGCCTGTGATGCTGGCATCCATATGGGTGCTGGTTCAAGTTCCAACTATTCCACTTCCAATCCAGCCCCCTGCTAATGGCCTAGGAAAGCAGTGGAAGATGGCCCAAGTACTTGACTGATGCCACCACGTGGGAGACCTTGATGAAGATATTGGTGCCTGGCTTTAGTCTGGCCCACCCTGGATGTTGTGTCTATTTGTGGACTAAACTAGTGGAGAGCTGATACTTATCTCTGTGTGTCATTCTGCCTTTCAAAGAAATAAATAAATCTTTAAAAAATAAAAATAAAGAAAAAATGATTATAAGGTTACTCAAAAACTTAGAAAAACAATGAAATGAAATAAGAGAATCAGAACATGCTATACAAGAAATCCTGCAAAGAGAGATACTGAAAAAGAACAAGCAGAAATATTTGAAATGAAGTATTCAACAAGTCAAATAAAAAATACAGTGGAAAGTCTTAACAGCAACAGATTTGGTGAGGGCAGAGAAAGAATATCTGATCTAGAAGACAGGTCTTTTGAAATATCTCAGTCAGTAATAAAGAGAAGGAGACAGAGAAGAGGAAAGCAGAAAACAGAAGAAAAACAAGAGGAGGGGGAGGAGAAGCGGGAGGGAGGGAGGAAGGAGGAGGTGGGAGAAGTGGTGGGGAAGAAGGAGAAGGAGGAAATTAGAAAAACTGAAAGCAGTTTAGGACCTATGGGATACTATTCAATATGAGCCTCAATAGTTCCTGAAGATATGGAAATAAATAGCTTAAAAAACCCTAATCAGAGAAATAATAGCAGAACATTTCCCCAATTTAAAGAAAGATATGGACATCCAAATACAGGAAGTGCAGAAACCTAGACACAAGTAATTTATCAAAGTTGAAGCATAAGGACAATAGAAAAACCTGAATAGACCAATAACCAAGACTGAGATTGAATCAGTAATAAAGGGCCTCCCAACAAAGAAAAGCCCAGGACGAGGTGGCTTCACTGCTGAATTGTATGAGACTTTTAAGGAATAACTAATATAATTCTTCACAAAATATTCAAAACTATAGAAAAGGACAGAGTCCTTCCAAACTCATTTTATGAAGCCAGCATTACCTTAATTCCAAAACCAGAAAAAGATACAACCCAAAAGAGAGCTATAGACCAATATCCCTGATAAACATAGATGCAAAAATCTTGAACAAAATACTAGCAAATAAAATGCAACAACACAGTAAATGATCACCCACCCAAAGGGGATTTATCCCAGTGATGCAGGGATGTTTCAACATATGCAAATCAATAAACATGATACACCACATCAACAAAATGAAGGATAAAATCCAAATCATAACCTAAGAGATGCAGAGAAAGCATTTGATAAAATACAGCATCCTTTCATGATAAAAAAAAAACTTAAAAAATTGAGTATTGAGTAGAGAAGGAACATACCTCAACACAATCAAGGTAATATATGACAAACCCACAGTCAGCATCATATTGTACAGGGAAAGCTAGAAGCATTTCCAGCAAGATGCAGAACCAGACAAAGATGTTCACTCTCATGATTACTATTCAATATAGTTCTGCAAGTTTTAGCCAGAGCCATTAGGCAAGAAAAAGAAATAAAAAAGTTATAAATTAGAAAGGAAGACGTCAAATTATCCCTGTCTGCAGATGAAATGATCCTTTATATAGGGGAACCAATAGACTCCACTAAGAGATGATTAGAACCCACAAGACAGTTCAGCAAAGTTGCAAGATATAAAATCAACACAAAAATCAATGGCATTCTTATGCACCAACAATGCTCTGCTAAGAAAGAACTTATAAGGTCAGTTACATCCACAATAGTAACCAAAATACTTTCAATATCTTGTGATAAATTTAACCAAGGATGTGAAAGATCTCTACAATGAAACTTATAAAACATTAGTGAAAGTAATAGAAGACGACACCAAAAAATAGAAAAATCTTCCATGTCCATAGACTGGAAGAATTAATATCATCAAAATGTCCATACTATCCAAATCAATTTACAAGTTCAATGGGATCTTGATCAAAATGCCAAGGTCATTCCTCACAGATCTAGAAAGAACAATCCTAAAATTCACATGAAAATACAAAAGACCCTGAATAGCCAAAGCAATCTTAAACAATAAAAACAAAGCCAGAAGCATCACCATGTCAGATTTTAAGGCATACCACAGGGCTATTATAATCAAAACAGTCTGGTACTGACACAAAAATGAACAATGTAGACCAGTGGAACAAAACAGCAACCCCAGAAATTATAACCCACTCATCTATAACCATCTAATCTTTAACAAATGAGCTAAAATCATTTCCTAGAGAAAGAACAGTATCTTCAAAAAATGGTGTTGGATAAGTGTAAGAATACTTCATTATCAAATGGAAGTGATATGTCAGACATCGGCCTCAAGCAGGTTGTAAATAATCAGATAGGTTGTATAAAAGTTCGTATTTCCTATGCACCTACTTTTCTGTACTGCCATTTCTCCTACAGCTAATACTTTTGGCCACTGAGGAGTTTCCTATGATCAATTGAAGGAAAGAAAAAATTTGTTTGTTCTGAGATGTTTCCTCATGCTTGTTACAAGCAGGAAGTGATCTGATTAATTACACCTCTAAAAAAATGAATGACCTTGACAACAGAAAGAAATCTTCACAGTAGGTGACAATTCTACCAGTATCTATTTTATTTTCTAATTTATATCAAAGAAATATGGTAATATGTGTGGAACTATACCAAATTTTGGGTAGCAAGAAACTACTGGACTGGATGGTAAGCAACTTGGAAAAAAGAAAATTGGGGAATTGGAGATAAGGAGGTCCAGGGAGGAGGTAGCGAATGAATCTCAAAAAAAAGACCACACGAGAATCTTTTTCATCCCATGTAAATGCAAAGCAAAGGGCATGTTCAACAAAAAGGCTCTCAATAATCAAGAAGGTAAAAGAATTCTAAAGAAATGGCCAGGATATCTAAAACAAAGGTTACGAAATGGCTGAACAGCATAGGCTTCTCATCACCAGTGCTGAGAGGCCTACCATTTTTTCTGGGTCCTCAGTCAGCCAACATTTAAGATCAATGCTGAGCTTTCTTCACAACACAATAGAACAAGGAGACCAGTCATTCACCAGGTAATAGGTTGAGGCATAATTCCTTTTACCAGGAAGGGGGTCATCAATCTGTTTACATTGTAATGGACAGTTATCCCAGGTGTCTGTTTATTATCTCTGTCCATAACGCTCAGCCAGCACCACCATCTGTGGACTTACCAGTATCATAGTATCCCATGTACTGCCTCTGCCACGCACTCACTTTACTGCACTAGAAGTGAGACAACGGTTTCACCCCAGAGAATTCACCTGTCTTACCATGTATCCCATCATCCCAGATGTGTTTCAGTCATTCTACCTACCGAGTAAGTTAATAACTCCATCATTGTAGCAAGCAAAAAGTTTGATAAGATCTTTGAAAAGTAGCATAAATGCAGCATTTATGACACCATTTGTTAGTTCATTTGGATGCACCTAGAAAAAAAATATAATGTTAACTGCATATCACCAAATCAGAATCTTTCTCAAATCAGTTATCTCAAATGATTACTCAAATAATCACATCTCAAATAATTATTAATAAATTCATTCATATTCTACAAATCTTGAGTAACCCTCTTAGTAACTCTTCTAATATCAAAAGATGGCTTGCATATGTTTTTAATTCATATTAGACAATGAAATTAGTCCTATCAACACAGGACATAGATACATGCTTCTTGACCAATGATCCACATCAGTCAAATCCCCCATTTAACATCTTGTCTTTGGTTACTTTTGCTACATGATATTACATTTCCTCTACTTTATCTAACAGACTTTATGAAAGGGTTCAGGTTCTGGCCAGCGCCGTGGCTTAACAGGCTAATCCTCCGCCTGCAGTGCCGGCACACCAGGTTCTAGTCCCGGTCGAGGCACCGGATTCTGTCCCAGTTGCCCCTCTTCCAGGCCAGCTCTCTGCTGTGGCCCAGGAGTGCAGGAGGATGGCCCAAGTGCTTGGGCCCTGCACCCCATGGGAGACCAGGAGAAGCACCTGGCTCCTGCCTTCGGATCAGTGTGGTGCGCCGGCTGCGGCGGCCATTGGAGGGTGAACCAATGGCAAAGGAAGACCTTTCTCTCTGTCTCTCTCTCTCACTGTCCACTTTGCCTGTCAAAAAAAAAAAAAAAAAAAAAAAAAAAAAAAAGAAAAAAAGAAAAGAAAAGAAAAAAGAAAGGGTTCAGGTTCCAGGAGCCTACGACTCAGTGTGGAAGAGTGGAAGAAGAGTATGGGACTATCTTAGCCTGCCACCCATAAAATAACTCTTGAAACTCACAGATGTTCAATCATTCACCAAATACTCTGATCACTAACACAAAGGAGCATAATTTTTCCCAACCCCTCAATCTTTATCCACAACTTCACAGGCTCTGCTGTTTTCCCATTTATAACTTTTCTTCTTTAAGCAGAACCCTTTTTAAGGGCAAGGAGAGCAAAGAAAAACAAATAAATAAAAAGAAAAAAGAGAAGAATAGTCCATAGACATCAAGTTAAGTCCTCACTGTAAAATCTGTCAAAAACAGTAAGATGGTTTGCCACTTTTGAAATTTCACAGGAGTTAGGTGCTATAATTATGATTCAATCATATATTAAGCAACACACTCTAAACAGAAAATTTAACTTACTTACTTTAAAGAACATCTTTGCTTTAGGCAACTCCCAAAGCACAGGAGAGCAGACAACGTGAGTTAAGACTCTTCCTACCTATCAAAATATTTTATTTTCATACTCAGTATTACCTAATTAAACTCTATTTTGAGATAACTGTAAATTCACATATAGCTGTGAGAAGCAGTGCAGAGCAATGCCACGTGCCATTTACCTAATTTCTCCTAGTGGTGACATCCTACTAAACTAGAGTACAATACCACAGTCAGGATATTGACAAGGATAAAATCCACCGATCTTATTTGGTTTTCCCTGGGTTTTCTTGTAGTCATGTGTGTGTGCATGTGCATGTTTGGCCTATACAGTTTTATAAAATGTTGTAGATTAGCGTATCCACATCATAGACTGGATATATGTATGGTTTTCAGAGACAAATCATGTTGACATTGCCAGAAGGGACCAACTTGATCTACGAAAAAAGAAAAATAATTTTCTTTGGTGGATAGTATCATTCCTGCAGTTCACATAAAATATGTCCTAACAGTTGGTCAAATTAATTGGCTGCCTGAGGGTACACCTTGCAAACACTTCATCCTGCTGAACACTACAGGGGACCACCATCCTACTCGAAGTGTGAAGCTCCCAGAATGCACCACTCATATTTTTCTAAGAATTAAGTAAACGCTTGGGAAACTGGTTAGAAAATCTGGGGAACCTCAGTCATTTAATTTATTTATATGAAGAATATCTAAAGTCACTTCCTGAGGAAATCTGTGGATTTAATCTTAGCCCACCTTCAAGTGAAAAACAATACTGATTGTTTAAGAAAGATCTGGTAAGGTACCTACATCAAATTCAAGCAGTGCATCGATTTGTCCCTGCAGTATTGGCATACTCTTTAGTAGTTTCTCTGGAGCCATGGTCCGCATTACACCATCAGCCCTACAGTTTTTTTTAAAAAAGGAAAGGATAAAACATTCTTATATACAGAAATTCAAGATCACATACATTGTTTTAAGATGTTCCTCCTCCCTCATTTCCTGATTTTTCTTTGGGATAATTTTTGAGGTGCTGAGAGATTGTAGTTCTCTCTTCCACATATACTACTTCTGTTTATTCATTCTCACTCATCAACCATACAGAAAATGTTTTCTTTCTATCTGCACTGCCCTTGGGAAGAAAGCAATGAAATATGGATAAGTCAGTTGACGTTCTGAATGGATTCTTATAAGTCTATAACAAATGTAATAGTGTTAAAATATAAGCCCCCCACCCACTTTGAGAAACAAAATACATGTTTTGGAAGTCTCTAAATCTCTGAGACTGAGATTAAAGTGTATATGCTCCTAACTATCAAGTGAAAAGAAACATGCATGCTGATATGTGAAGTTTTCCCAAATGGAGAAAAGAGTTTAGCTACAGAAGATGAGACTGGAAGTTGGTGCTACAGGGGGCACCAGAGACAGAACTGTGCCCCATATCTACCTGCAGATCTCTTATGAAACTCCTGCATTCATATATGGTCAAGGAGTGATGGTATTGCAACACCTAAGGAAAATATCCAGGTGATGTGAACAGGATGCTAATGGCAACTTTCAGAGTCTCTCTCACCCCAGTGGTGGGTAAATCATCCTGAAGTGTCCTCACATGGCTATACAGAGGTGTAGAAGTTTCCAAGAAGGCTATGGACATATTATGGAGAGGTCACTGTGTAACTGGAAAATCAGCCAGGGTTGCCCCAGGCCATGTAAGAAGTTAGAGCAGAGGTGTATGAACTAGAATCATTCCTAATGAGAAGATGATGAAGAAAAAAACCCTAATTTTATATTGACTCACAAGAAACTAAGGTACTTTGAACAGCAAGTTTTTATCTTTCACCACCATAATAAAAAATTAACTCCAAGGTAAGGTTAGCTCAACTGTTGGAAAGATAGAATTATATCTTTTCATGTGGATTCTTGAGATTATAATGTCAAACCTTCCATAAACACCTTGCTATTAATTCAAATTAAGAACAAATACAAGATCTATCCAATTTTCTGAGCAAACATTTCAATTCTACATCCATTTAGAGAGAAATGAGTGCTAATTATGAATTAAAATCAAAGCGCTTCTTTTCAACATTTTCTTAATTAGTACATCATAGTAATTAGTTTCATTACAGTATTGTGTACATGTGTGTGTACGTTTCCTATGCCAGTATTACCTTTCAAAAACAGACTCTACCACAAAACAAGTTCATTTTCATCTCAATCAAAATATATTGAAACAGCTACCCTCATATACAGGCACTGTGTTGTTTATTAAATGAAACTTATCTTAGTTCTCTCCCTTTTAAAATTATCTAAGTACACACACAATGTATGCTTAAGGATTTTGAAATAATTTTATTATACACAGTGTAGGCCATGTCAATTCTGAGCTACAAATCAGATTTTTCTACATGAAGATAACGTTTACTGCAAATTCAAGGCTAACTTTGACAATATTATTGGATTTTCATTTTTCAGTGGATTTTAAATGGCCTTCATGACCAAAATTAGTTGGATTTTAACTTATTCAAAATAAATCAAATATTCCCCAGCAGTGTAGTCTATTCAAATAAGTAGAAAAAAAAAAAAAAAACAACATACCCTTTCTTCACTCTAGCAAAATCGAATGCCATCTGTCTGTAAGAGAAAGCCTTTTCATTCAAGTATCTACTATAGCGCCTTATGAAGGTAGACATATCATAACCTGGGGGAGAGGGGAGGAAATAAAATGGATTAATAAAATACCTCTAATTGTGCTGTGTTTAGTATTAGTTTTTCTTAACTCCTCAAGTGTAGACAGGTCTCAATGTTGCACTTCTAGGGAAAACTACTTTTGGCATGTTGCACTTCATGACTACATAGCTTGGATGTTCTACTATCCTTGTACAGAATGGCTTTTTGATTTTTTGCCTTTTAGTTTTGTTCACTGTTTCAAATAACAGCCTGTTTCATGCTTAACACATGTAGCCACCTCAAAACAGTCAACTTGTCTGAGGTGTTTGTCTTATACACGACCAGCAATCAGTAAATATGAAAAATGAACAAATGATTGTAGTTCAAACATTTAATCTCCAAAATGATTACTTTAAGACAGGATCACTGTTTTTTTTTTTTTTTCATTAGCAAGGTATCTTTCATTTTATTATCTCTTATGCCTTCATAAACAAACTGGGGTCTAGCAATTCAACTGTTACTTTTTGAAGTAAACACTGGAAAATGACAAAAATAAAATGAATAAATATTTTATATGCTGAGTTGTCTACAATGAAATATTTTAAAGGTACTTTTATATAAATATTTTTACATTTTTAATTAAATACTTAATAGAGTCATCAGTTGCAATAATTTTATATTAACAACCTCCTTTTAAAATTTAAAGTATTAGCAAAAACAAAATATGTAAAATTTAAATATTCTCACCATGAGATCCACTTTTGTCCAAAAAGTTGCTGAGATTGAATAATGTATTTCTAGAGGCCAAATACTGGATAAATCTCTGAAAAGCAAAAGTTAGAATTACACACTCATACTCCCAAATTACATGTTTAAACAATTTCCGATACTAAAGGTTTTTTTTTTTTTTTTTTTTTTTTTTTTTTTTTTACAAACTGTCATTGTAATCTCTTTTACTTAGTTACACTTGTAAAGCTTCCTATTTTGCTGAGTATTTCTGGCTGTGAGGAGGGGTAACTGTTGACTAAAACTTACTGAATAAAGTAAAATTGTAGGATGTTTAATTTCTGCATATAGTAGAAACACTGCAATTTAACATGATTTAGCTAGCATTCTACATAAAACAGGTAGCTGTAATTTTATCAGTAGTTTCCAAAATCAAACATGCAAGCAATTGTCACATGTAGGCACAAATATATTTTCTATCAGAAAAGTAGTTCTATTTTTCCTTTCTCCTAACAATCTCTTGGCCCACTAACAGGTTTATATGGCAGTTTAGGTACCAATAATACTTAATACTTCAGTATCTCTATAAACATATACGACAAACTTTATTTTTTGAAAATATCTGAATAGAAGAATAAAATAGATGAAATAGAAGAATAGAATTGTACCCCAAATGATTCTGACCCATAGATTTTATTCTTTTTATAATTATTGAAAATTCAAAGGGTCATTGTCACTACCATATTCTTTCTGAAAGCCTCCTTCCTCCATAAAAAAGGAAAAGTTAAGTTTATCGAGTTTACCTCATTGCCATGCACCATGAGATGATGTGTTGTCACTAAAGCTTTAAATACAACCACCCAGCTACTGTTCGTGGCCCGCTCGAAGAGTGTGTCGGCCATCTGAGGAATATTAACATTGGTCTCATTGGTAGCCTGGATCAAATCTACAGACACAGAACATATCAATCAATGATATTACCCTTTACATACAAAAATTCACTTCATATTTCAGGCATTTACACCTGCTTCCTCAAATATGACTTCAACATTACTTTGGCAATAGATGATACAAGTTTTTAAAATTAAACTGTAATACTCTTCCACATGGGCACATAAATCCATTATTTAACCAATGTATCTGTTCTTGAGCTTATTATTTCTACTGAATTCTATTCTCTACTCTTTTCTGAATTTTTAAAATTTGTGATTAATACAGAAAGAACATATTTCATATATTTCATGGGTACAGTTCTAAGAAGATAACCATACTTCTCTCACTCCCTGTCTCCCTCCCTCAATCCTCTTCCTTCCTTTCTTTTCTTCTTCTATTTTTGCAAAACAGGATTTCAATCCACTCCATAATCACAGGCTTAATGCACCAATACTTTTTACTTGTTGATAATTATGGTCAGTGGTTCATTAACTCTTTTCTTAAATTTTTTAACTTTTATTTAGTAAATATAATTTTACAAAGTACAGTTTATGGATTACAATGGCTTTCCCCCCCATAACTTCCCTCCCACCCCCAATCCTCCCCTCTCCCGCTCCCTCTCCCCTTCTATTCACATCAAGATTCATTTTCAATTCTCTTTATACACAGAAGATCGATTTAGTATATATTAAGTAAAGATTTCATCAGTTTGCACCCACACAGAACATAAAGTGTAAAATACTGTTTCAGTACTAGTTATAGCATTATTTCACATTGGACAACACATTAAAGACAGAGATCCCACATAAGGGGTAAGTACACAGTGACTCCTGTTGTTGATTTAACAATTTGACACTCTTGTTTATGGTGTCAGAAATCTCCCTAGGCTCTAGTCATGAGTTTCCAAGGCTATGGAAGCCTCTTGAGTTCTCTGACTTTGATCTTATTTAGACAAGGCCATAGTCAAAGTGGAAGTTCTCTCCTCCCTTCAGAGAAAGGTACCTCCTTCTTTGATGGCCCGTTCTTTCTACTAGGATCTCACTCGCAGAGACCTGACCTTTCATTTAGTTGTTGTTTTTTTTTTTTTTTTCCCAGAGTGTCTTGGCTTTCCATGCCTGAAATACTCTCATGGGCTCTTCAGCCAGATCCGAGTGCCTTAAGGGCTGATTCTGAGGCCAGAGTGCTGTTTAGGACATCTGCCATTCTCTACACAGATGTTACTTTTTTAAAAAGATTTATTTATTTTATTTGAAAGTCAGAGTTACACAGAGAGAAGGAGAGGCAGAGAGAGAGAGAGAGAGAGGTCTTCCATCTGCTAGTTCACTCCTCAATTGGCCGCAATGGCTGGAACTGTGCTGATCTGAAGCCAGGAAACAGGAGCTTGTTCTGGGTCTCCCATGTGGATGCAGGGGCCCAAGGGTTTGGGCCATCTTCTACTGCTTTCTCAGGCCACAGCAGAGAGCTAGATCAAAAGTGGAGCAGCCAGGACTTGAACCAGCGCCCATGTGGGATGCTGGCACCGTAGGCAGCGGCTTTACCCACTATGCCACAGCACTGCCCCCCAGATGTTACTTTTAAAATTACACACTCCAGGACAGCTAAACCTCATGCTAATTTTCTAAGCCACCATTCCAAGTAGAATGCTTCAAACATGTAGATACGTATTCTATATTTCATTTGAAGACAATAACTAGAATTCAAAGCATACTTCATGTGGGTAACAAATACACTTGGGTGAGTACAAATAGTAACAGAGAAAAAACAATCCACTACATCCATCTAAGCTTTCCTAGAACAACATGTATGCATTAAATTACTACTGTCCAGATCTACTTATTGGTATGACTCCAGGTATATTGAAGGGTCATATGGTGATGCAAAGGGGTTTTCAATTTTCAGAAAAAGAGGTCAGGACAGTCAAAAAGTTAGCTGGGGCAACCAAAGGTCATGTGCTATGGCGGAGTAGCAGTGCCATGCTGAGACACTGCAGACCTAAGTGTTTGCAGCAGCAGCACACCCTGACCTCAGGACAGCACATACTGCATGACAGAAACTCTGCAGAGAGGCACCCGACACCCAGTTCCTAGGAAATCCCATGCAACAAAGGCAGACACAAACCCTCTTCCTCACTCAACATCTACCCGCAGTAATCCTTGGGCTATCCATTTGATTTTATGCATTTCTTTATTACAACACATACAGTTTTTAAAAAGTAATGCTTTATCACTGAAACATCTCTTACCTCCTAGGCTAAAGGACATCAATAATTGTTCTGAATTATAAATGGATCAAATTTGCCTTACTTACTACTTAAATTTTACTCTCAATTCTAGTCATCATCCCTATCCTAGCACCACAAACATTCTACTCATCCTTCAGGAAGTCTTTTCTGGTTCCTTTCAAATGCAGTCCCATGGGAACCTCCCTATGTTTTAAATCCTGGGGCTCTTGGTCTGCCTGGCTGTTCAGACTGGGCATGAATCTGCTATGCCTAGGCTCCTTGAAGATGGGAACAGTCACTCCCATGTCTTCCCTGTGAGGGCTTCACAGGGCACCGCGCACCATGAACACAAACTGAGCCAAAGTTACAAGAAACATACTTTATCCAAAAATATAAACAGCTCTTGGTAAAACCAAACATCACCAGGCCATAATATTGTTTCCGGAGATAGACGACATCAGAGGATGACTTGACCCTTGAAATTGTGTTGGTTACAAGTTCTTCTATTCATTTATTCATTGAACTGGACATACAGAAATGCATTGCTCTGGAGGAAACAGGTTTATGTTCAGAGAACGTGAGAGAAATGCCTACAAGGCACAAGTAAATAAAGACAATATGACAGTAGAAAGTCCAGGGCCTGGATGGATGTGTAATTCTGGGGAAATGTTTCAATTTTTGTTTGACTCAGGACCTCATCTTTCAAATAGGGGAAATGATGACTACCTTTCAGATATTAACAATTATCACACACTGTCTGAACACTGTAAGTGCCCAGAATAAGTCCTGGTGAGTACTGTTATATACACACTGCATTAGGGGACTACCAGTGGGGCATTAGGAGGGCCTCTGTGGGGAGGGGAAGTTGAGCGAGATGTTACAGTGAGCTGAGATGCAAGAGGAATAAGGAGGGCATCCTTACCAGATGGAGCCATAGGAGAACTGTGGCAGGCTAGAGGAAAGTATATGAGGGAGTTTTTAAAAAAATTCATGGAAAATGGAATTGAAAGTTAAGTTTATTTTGGTGCCCAAAAAACCCACAAAAATTAAAACCCACACGTAATTGTCTACCAAGCTGAGGAGTTAGGGAATACCCAGTGAGGAATCTGAGAGATAACACTAAAAAGTTTGGACTTTGGGCAGGTGTTGTGACGCAGAGGGGTAAGAGCTGTTTCAGACACCCATATCACACATCAGAGCACCCATCTGAGTACCAGCTATTCCACTTCCATCCAGCTTCCTGCTAACACACCTGGGAGGCAGCAGATGATGGATTAAGAACTAGGGTTCCTGCCACCCATGTAGGAGACCTGGATGGAATCCCTGGTTCTTGGCTCCTGGCTTTCACCTGGCCTAGCCACAGATGTTGCAGGCATATGGGGGAGTGGACCAATGGATAGAGGATCTCTCTCTATTTCTTTCTCACTCTGTTGTTCTCTCCCTCACCCTCCCCATCACTCTTTCAAATAAATAAATAAATAAACAAACAAACCTTAAAAAACCAGAGTTTCGATTTTACCATATGCACACCTGGAACCCCTTTTGGTGTTTTAGTGAGAAAGAACTAGTAAGATTTGGCTTTTTGTTTTACAATTCAACCGCATTGTAGAGTGACTGCTAAATGCTACCTTCTGAGTAAAGCAGAAGCACAGGATAACGAATAAGCCCCTTTGCGTGGAAAGATGTATGAGAAGAGGGGAGACCAGGGAGTTAGAAAGGTCTGCTGAGAGATGGGCTGAACCTGAACCAATGAAAAGGCAAAGGAGATTTGAAAAAGCTAAGGATGCAAGCAGAGATTCCAGGAGGTAAATGGATATTAGAGATGAAGGGAAAAGGATCCTGGGGAATTCCAGATTTCTGGCTTGGGGCTTAGAAATGTTATTTACTGCAATTACAGGCAGCTTGGTTTCAAGGGAGATATAAGCCACGTTAGACTACATAAAAATTAAACAGCTATTGGAGTCCTAAGTTGAAATGTATGCTAGGGGATAAAGACATATGTTCTAAAGCTCAAGAGAAACATTTGTCCTAGGTACAGATTTTGGGATCATCAAGAATTCAAAAGGAAGGGGTTGGTGCGGTGGCACAGTGGGCAAAGCTACCGCCCGAGGTGCCGGCATTTCATATGGGCACTGGTTCTTGTCCCGGCTGCTCCACTTCCAATGAAGCTCCCTGCTATTGGCCTGGGAAAGTGGCAGAGAATGGCCCAAGTGCTTGTCCTGCCACCTATAATGGAACCTGAATGAAGCTCCTGGCTGCTGGCTTCATTCAGTCTAGCCCAGCCCTGGCCATCAGGACCATCTGGGGAGTAAACCAGTAGATGGAAGATCTCTCTCACTCTCTCTCTGTGTATAACTCTGCCTTTCAAGTAAATAAATAAATCTTTAAAAAATAATTAAAAAGGAGTTGAAACTATTCAAGTAGAAGTAAGCCAAAGACCAAAAAAAGAAAAATGAAAATTACATAGATAAGTAAGAAAATAAACAAGAATCAAAGCTAAGACCAAGGCTTATGATGTGAATAGAAGAAACAGAGTGAAACAACAAAGTGGTAAAGAGAAGCCCAGGAATGTGGGCTTGTGGGAGCCAATTAAGAAGAGCTTCAAACACTTCAAGAAGCAATTAGCAGTCACTAGTGTCAAATACTATGCAGAGAATTGTCCAAGATTCCTCTTCCCTGTCATCTCTAATATCCATTTGCTCATGTGAAAATCCAGTCTGTTTAACCTCCAATGTATCTTTGTGTTGAACCAGAAGAACAGTATACACAGTTATGCACTACATAATGACACTTTGGTAAATAACTGACATATAGCCATGCCCCATAAGATTACAACAAATCTGAAAAATCCCTATTGCCCAGTGATACTGTAGCTGTTGCAATATAAGATAGCACAAGGTATTGCTCATGCATTGGAGGTGATGCTGTTGTCAACAAACCTTCTGCATTGCTAGTGCTAGGAGTACAGCACATACAATTATGTACCACACATAACACTTGATATTAATAATGAGTGACATTTATTGGATTAAACACTTACTACACTGTACTTTCTATCATTATTTTAGAGTGTACTCAATCTACCTATTTAAAAACAGTTTAACTATAAAGCAGAATGCTGTGCTGTGCCTGCAACAGCCTCACACATCTCATCTTTACTGTCTCTTGATTGCATCAAGAGGCCATGTCGGGTGACTGATGTGTAGCACCTAGGTTTGTGAAAGTGCACTCGATGTCATTCCCACGGCAACAACATCTCCTAACAAGGCATTTCTCAAAATTCATGCCTATTGTTAAGCAATACATGACTGCACAATTAGGCGACTGCTGCCATGTTTGGCAGTAAAGGAAATAAAGCTTGGGATCACTGGATGCGAGGGAGAAATGGCCAAAGAAATGTTTTTGATTGTTTAAAGATGGGACACATTTAATTATTTTTGAGGTCAAGTACAAAAAGCTAAAAAGAGGTGAGATTAAAAGCAGCAGGGAGGAACTTAAGGGGAAATCTACAGGCAGGATGCACTACTGAATGCAGGGCTCAACTGTTAAGGTTGGCTTCAGGCAGCAAGGTTACATAATGAAGACAGGAAAGAACAGGCGCTCCTAAAGAGACAGAAGAATAATGATGGATAATGTTTCTAAGGATTACATTCTGGTGAAGCAGTCAATGTTATAAACTTCATTAAAGCTTGGCCCTAAATAGCCATCTTGTTAACATGCTCAATCAGGAGTTGACAAACTACAGCTTGTTGGGAAAATTTGGTCTGCTGCTTGATTTGTAAATAAAGTTTTATTAGAACACAACTATTTCCATTTGCTTACATATTTGCTGGGGTTGTTTTCACACTATGATTCCATAGTTGAACAGATATAACTCTTAACCCAATTCAGTGGTCCACAAAACCTAAAACACCTACCTCATCATCTTTTAGAAAAAATACTTGCTAGTCCTATTTTATGTCACTATGCATAAAGTACTTCTAATGCATAATAAAAATCAGTGTTTATCTCAAGGAGAAGAAACTATATGATTGAAATGTGAGATGAACAAACCATTTTTCAAGAACTACAACTTTCACTTAAAAGAGAATTCAAACCAGGGTGATTCACAACTGGAACTGAAAGGCTATTTTATCAAAATTAAAGAAAATGATCTTGTCATTTCAAGGAAAATGAATGACATATTGTTTTTAAACAATAGTAAGCTTTAGAGTTTTCCAATTCTTTGAGACTTTTCTGATAGAATCATTGAGTTTAATGAATATAATGTGCTGATATTATTGAAATGAATGTGCCAAATTTGGAAGATTTGAAGATCTCATTGAAACAATATTTTCCAAATGTGTGGTACCTAATATTACAGAATAAACCTGGGTAAAAGACCCATCTAAAGCATAAAATAGATCAACAGATTTAAATGTAAAAGAATACAAAAAGTTCACTGATGTGATTTCAATTTCAACACTGCAACTTAAATTGAAGACTTGGAGATCTGTAGTGTAGTATCAGAGTATCAGAGAAGAATGTCCACAATTTTCTGAAAAGGCTACTGTAATTCTTTACATTTTCCCAACTGAATATCTTCATGAATCAGATTTTACTCATGTACTTCAATTACAACCTGACAGATTAAATTTAGAAACAGATATGAGCAACAGTCCTCTTTTGAGTAAGATACTAAAGAGATGAGTAAAAATGTAAAACAGTAATATTTTTTCTTTTTTTTTTTTTGACAGGTAGAGTTAAACAGTGAGAGAGAGAGACAGAGAAAAAGGTCTTCCTTCCGTTGGTTCACCCCCCAAATGGCCGCTGTGGCCAGTGCGCTGCACCAATCCAAAGCCAGGAGCCAGGTGCTTCTTCCTGGTCTCCCATGCGGGTGCAGGCACCCAAGCACTTGGGCCATCCTCCACTGCCCTCCCAGGGCCACAGCAGAGAGCTGCACTGGAAGAGGAGCAACGGGGACTAGAACCCAGTGCCCATATGGGATGCCAGCGCCGCAGGCAGAGGATTAACCAAGTGAGCCACAGCGCCAGCCACTCAGTATGTTTACATAACGGAATATACAGCCATCTGGGGAGTGAACCAACAAAAGGAAGACTTTTCTTTCTGTCTCTCTCTCTCACTCTCTATAACTCTACCTGTCAAATAAATAAAGAAAGAAAAAGAAACACACTGAAATTGTTTATTCACTCATCTGCTGATGAACTTTTGGGATGATTCCAATTTTGGAATATTACAAGTAAAGCTTCTATGAACATTAAACACACAATTATTTTCTGTATCTGTGCTTTCACTTCCCTTGAGTAATTGCATAGGAGTAGAACAGTTGAGTAATTTTAAATAAATATTTTTCAAGAAACAACCTCTAAAATGTTCTTTCATGTTACATTCCCAACAGATGTATATGAGCATTCCAACTGCCCTACATACTTGCCAAGACTCGATATGGTCTCTAAATATTTTTTTTGTCATTCTAACAGACATGTTCTCATATCTTCTGGTAATTTTTTTGCATTTCTAAATGATGTTTAAAAATTTTTCATATGCTTTTCATTTGTTTATTTGCAATTGGTGTACACGCCCATTTTTATTATATCATTTTTTTCTTACTTGTATTATTAAGCTATTCTGAATCAAGTCCTTTATAATATATGATTTGCAAATATTTTCTCCAAGTCTGTGGCTTCCATTTTCATTCTTTTACCATTGTTTTTAAAACAACAGAAATTCTTAGTTATGCTGAAATTGGAGCAAGATGGCAGCTAAGTGAGATACGCCAGTGATAAGCTTTCCAAAGAGATAGCAATTTGAAAAGCTATTTGTGCACCAAAGAATCGTTACAGGAGTTAAGGCAGCTAGATAAGAGACTACATCATAGTAATAAGTACTAGTGCATTTGAAACAGGCAGCTAAGAAAGGGTTGTCAGTGTCAACACTCTTCCAGTGCCAAGAAGCACAGTTTGGAAAGAGTCTCCATCCCTCTCACTTCAGTGATGGCAAAGAGATTCAGTCAGACCTTAGACATGAAACCAGTATGTGAGCCTCCACTATAAAACTCAGTGCTGGACAGGGCTCACTAGCCCTACTCCAGTGATGGAAGACTGAGCCTGTGGACACATGGCCAACTAGTCTATGGACTGCTTTCCCCACCTCTCCGACAATCTCTGGCAAACAGCACAGCAAGACTCCAGCTGCTAGGGAACAGTGTGGGAACGCAAACGGAAGACTCTGCTTTGGAGCTCATGCCTAGCTTTTGTGAAGAGACACAAAATCAGATTAAGCCCAAAGGCCTCTATTCCTAGGCCAGTATTTACAAGTATAGCTTCTAAATCTACCCCAGTATCAAGTAGAGACCTATCTTGTAGAAGATGGCAGCCTATCACTATCAGTCTGAAGGCCTGGCACATAGTGAGCCCCAGTACCAGATTTGGGCCAAATTTGGGATAGTGCAACTCTTAGTGTTGAAATGTGACAATACACCAACAGCACACCTCCGGCAGACTTCAACCTAATGTGCCATTTAGTGATAAAATAGAAGTGTTCACAGGGTCAGAAAAAGTGGACTGCTTAGAATTTTTGGAAAGCAAGCACAAACAAAGGCAGACTACGAAGACAAGAAAAAAAAAAATCCCTAATCCTTCAATGTGCAGAAGACACATCAACAAGCATCAAGAACTTTCAGGAAAGGTGCCAATGTTGTGGTACAGCAGGTTAAGCCACTGCTTGCAATGCCAACATAAAGATGAGTACCTCCACTCATGTGGAGCCTAAAAATATCATCTCGTAAGAATTAAGAGGAGAATGTTGGTTATCAGAGATTGGTTGCAGAAGGATAGGGTGGAGAGAGGGATGGGAAAATGGGTACTAATTTATGGTTAGGTAGAAGTTAGAAGTTATGGTGTTTTATTGCACAGTAGGGTGACCACAGGTAACAATAATGTGCTGTGTCTATTTTTTCTAAGAATAACCAGGGCTAGAAAAAAGAATTTTAATGTTTTCACCAGGAGGGTAAGATAAATGTTTGAGGAGATAGTTATATTTACCCCAGTTAAGCACTGCACAATATATACATATAGCATGACATCACAGGGTACCTCAAACATAGCTATACTTTTTATGTATTAGTTAAAATATATACAGTATGATGAAGTGCTATTTATCAAGTTTTTATTTTTTAAAAAATATTTATTTATTTTATTTGAGAGGCAGAGAGTGAGAAAATCTCCCATCTGCTGTTTCAGTCCCCATATATTTACAACAGTTTGGTCTGGGCTGGGCCAAAGCTGGGAGCTAGTAACTTAATATAGGTCTCCCACGTAGGTGCCAGCAACACAACTACTTGAACCATCATTTGCTGCTTCCAGAGTGTATATAAGCAGGGAGCTGGAACTGGGAGCTGAGCCAGGACTAAGGGTAGGCACTGCAAAATGGGATACTAGGGTCTCACATGGCATCTTCACTGCTGAGGCAAATACCTGCTTCTCAAGGATTTTTGTTTTGTTGTGTTTTGTTTAAGATCATATATTGGGACTACAGATAAGAAATCTTTGACTAACTCAAGCTCACAGAGATTTTCTGTATTCCTTCTGTAAGTTTTACAGCATCAGGGTTCTTCACTAAGGTCTGTAAATCATTGTCGGTATTTATACGAGGCATAGATGCAAGGTCTTTTTTTGGTTATGGATTTCAAATTGCTCTAGCATGAGTTGAAAAAACTATTGTTTCTGTACTGAATTGCCTCTGCATTTTATCAAAATCAACTGACCATATATCTCTGAGTCTATTTCAGGATTCTATTGTATTTTATGGATTTATTTGTTTTAATACCAACACAATGTCTACTTTGATTACTGAAAATTCATTGTAATTCTTGAAATTACGTAATGTTGCCCTTCAACTTTGTTCTTTTTCAGAGTTGTTTGGCTCTTGTAGGTCCTCTGTATTTCCAAGCAAGTTTAATCCTGAGCTTAATAACGAACAAAAAAAGTCAACTGGGATTTTTATTGGAGTTATGTTGAACCTAGAGATGAAACTGGGGTGCAGTGCCTATTTACATAGTCTATTTACTGAAGTATTTAATTGATGTAGGCAATATTTTACAGTTTTCAGGAAAACAGACATTACATATACTTTCATGATATAGTAAGTGTTATTTTCATTCCACACTCTAGTTGTTCATTGTTAATATTGAGAAATGCAATTGATTATTGTTATATAGATGTTACATCCTGCAACTTTGCTAAATTCACTTAACAGTCCTTTTGGTGGTCTCGTATATTTGGTACAATCAATAACATATTTGATAAAGTTACTTTTAACTGTTCCTTTACAGTCTTGATACTTTATCCTTCTTTCTCTTGCCTGTTTGCACTGGCTAGAATCTTCAGTGCAATTTGTCTTTTACCTGATCTTAGGGACAAAAGCATTGTCTTTTACCACTAAGTATGATGCCAGGAATAGGTTGTACTTTTTTTTCCCCAAAGAAACCTTTTAATGAGTACAGATTTGATAAGTACAACTTTAGGAATATAGTGATTCTTTCCACCACACTCATCCTTCCATCCCTACTCCCACCCCACCTCCTCCTCCCTCTCCCATTCTCAGTCCCATTCTCCATTAAGATTCATTATCAATTAACTTTGTACACAGAAGACCAGCTCTATACTAAGTAAAGATTTCAACAATTTGCACCCCTTACACACAAAATATTAAAAACTGCTTGAAAACAAGTTTTACAGTTAATTCTCATTGTATAACTCATTGAGGACAGAGGTTTTGCTTGAGGAGTAAGTGCACAGTGACTCCTATGGTAAATTTAAAAATTAACAGTCTTATGTATGACATCAGTGATCACCCAAGGCTCTCAACTTGAGCTGCCAAGACAATGGAAGCCTTTTGAGTACACAAACTCCATTAGTATTTAGACAGGGCCATAAGCAAAGTGGAAGCTCTCTCTTCCCTTCAGAGAAAAGTACCTCCTTCTTTGATGACCCCTTCTTTCCACTGGCAACTTACAGAGATCCTTCATGTATGACATTTATTTTTGCCACAGTGTCTTGCTTTCCATACCTCAAATGTTTTCACAGGCTTTTCAGCCAGACAAGAATGCCTTAAGGACTGATTCTGAGGTCAGAGTTCTATTTAGAGCGATTGTTATTTTATTAGTCTGCTGTGTGGACTGCTTCCCATGTTGGAACATTCTCTCCTTTTTAATTCTATCTATTGTTATTACCAGACACTTGATCTTATTTATATGATCCATTTAACACTTAATATGATCATTTTAACACTTAAAATGACATTATTACTGCCAGGCTTAGTGGAATTTGGAGTCCCATGGCAAGTTTTAAGCTGTACACCTAGAAGTAAGTCCATAGGAATGTATGCAGAACTGTACAGATTTACAGTTACAAACTTCCTTCCCCCTCTTTTATCCCACTCTTATTTTTTACTGGCATCTATTTTCAATTGACTTTATACATATATGATTAATTCTATGTTAAGTAAAGAGTTCAAACAATGGTATTAAGAGGAAAAAAAAAAAACCTATTCCTCAACAGTCAAGACAGGGCTGTTCAAGTCATTCTCAAAGTATCAATTTAATTTCTACAGATTGCCTTTTAGGTGTTATATTAGTTATCACAGATGGGCCTACATGTGGTATTTGCTCCTTTGGGACAGGCTTATTTTACTAAGTATGATATTTCCAGATTCATCCATTTAGTTGCAAATTACCAGATTTCATTTTCTATCACTGTGTAGTATTCTGAGTACATATCCCATAATTTCTTTATCCAGTCTTCAGTTGATAGGAATTTAGGTTGAGTTCATGCCTTAGCTATTGTGAATTGAGCTGCAATAAACATGGGGGTGCAGAAAACTCTTTTATTTGCTGATTTCATTTCCCTTGGGTAAATTCCCAGGAGTGGGATGGCTGGTTCATGTGGTAGAACTATATGTAGATTTCTGAGATATCTCCAAACTGTCTTCCACAGTGGTTTTACCAGTTAACATTCCCACCAATAGTGGATTAGGGTACCTTTTTCCCCACATCTTTTCTGGTTGATTTCTGTATGAAAGTCATTCTAACTGGGGTGAGGTGAAACTTCACTGTGGTTTTGATTTGCATTTCCCTGATGCCTAGTGATCCTGATCATTTTTTAAAAAGATTTATTTATTTATTTATTTGAAAGTCAGAGTTACACAGAGAGAGGAGAGGCAGAGAGAGAAAGAGGTCTTCAGCCCGCTGGTTCACTCCCCAGATGGCTGCAACAGCCGGAGCTGCGTGGGTCTGAAGCCAGGAGCCAGGAGCTTCTTTCGAGTCTCAAACACGAGTGCAGGGGCCCAAGCATTTGGGCCATCTTCTACTGCTTTCCCAGGCCATAGCAGAGAGCTGGATTGGAAGAGGAGAAGCCAGGACTAGAAGCGGTGCCCATATGGGATGCTGGCACTTCAGGCCAGGGCATTAACCTGCTGCACCACAGCGTTGGCCCTCTGATAATTTTTTCATGTGTCTGTTGGCCATTTGGATTTCCTCTTTTGAAAAGTGTGTTTTTAAGTCCTTTGCCCATTCTTAACTGAGTTATTTTGTTGTTGTGAGTTTCTTTATCTCTTTATATATCCTGATTACTAATCCTTTATCAGTTGCACAGTTTGCAAATAGTTTCTCCCATTCATTTGGTTGTGTCTTTACTTTGCTGAGTGTTTCTTTTGCAGTACAGAAGTTTCTCAATTTGCTGTAATCCCATTTGTTAATTTTGGCTTTTACTTCCTGTGCCTCTAAGGTCTTTTCCAGGAATTCTTTGCCTATGCCAACATCTTGCAGGGTTTGCCCAATGCTCTCTAATAATTTGATGGTATCAGGTCATAGATTTAAGTTTTTAATCCATGTTGAATGGATTTTTGTGTAAGGTAGGGATCCTGCTTCATACTTCAGCATGTGGAAATCCACAGTTTTTCCAGCACAATTTGTTGAAGAGACTGTCCTTGCTCCAGGGATTGGTTTTAGCTCCTTGGTCAAATATAAGTTGGTTGTAGATGCTTGGATTAATTTCTGGTGTTTCTATTCTGTCTATCCATCTGTTCTTGTACCAGTACCAGACTGTTTTGGTTATAACTGCCTTGTAGCATGTCTTGAAATCTGGTATTCTGATGCCTCCAGCTTTGTTTTTGTTGTATAAGATTGCTTTAGCTATTTGGGTCTCCTGTGTTTAAAATGTGAATTTCAGCATCATTTTTTTCTGGATCTGAGAAGAATGCCTTTGGTATTTTGACTGGTATCATGTTGAACTTTTCCTATTTTTTTTTTTTTTTTGGTTTCCATTTTGTTGATTTCTTCCTAATTTCTTTTCTCCTATTAGTTTTGGGTTTGGTTTGCTATCGTTCTTCTAGATCCTTGAGGTGCACTGATAGTTCAATTACCTGGTGCCTTTCCAATTTCTTGATGTAGGCACCAATTGCTATAAACTTTCCTCTTAATACTGCTTTTGCTGTCCCATAAGTTTTGATATGTTGCTTTGTCATCTTCATTTGTTTTCAGAAATTTTTTGATTTCTCTTTTTATTTCTTCTCTAACCAACTGTTTATTCAGGAGCATGTTTTTCAGTCTCTTTTTGTTTGCGTATGTTCTAGAGATTCCTGAGTTGCTGATTTCCAGCTTCATTGCATTGTGATCTGAGAAAATGCATGGTATTTCAACTTTTCAACTTTTTTGAATTTGCTGAGACTTGCTTTATGGTGTAGCATGTGGTCAATTCTAGAGAAAGTTCCATGCACTGGTGAGAACAATGTATATTCTGTGGCTGCAAGATGAAAGGCTCTTTAGAAACTGCTATGTCTATTTGGTCTATACTGTTGATTAAATCTGTTGTTTCCCTGTTGAATTTCGCTCTGGTTGATCTGTCCATTGCAGAAAGTGGGGTAATGAAGTCCCCCATTACTACTGTATTTCAGTCTATATCTTCCTTTAAATCCATTAACATTTTTTAAATAGCCAGGTGCCCTGTAATTAGGTTCACATACATTTATAATAGTCACATCTTCCTATTGAATTGAACCTTAATCATTATACAGTGTCCTTCTTTGTCTCTTTTAATAGCTTTTGTGTTAAAGTCTATTTTGTCTGATATTAGGATGGCCACACTAGCTCTTTTTTGGTTTCTGTTAGCATGGGTATCTTTTTCCATCCTTTCACTTTCAATCTGCATGCATCTTTTTGTTGGTAAGTGTGTTTCTTTTAGGCAGAAGAGATGGGTTTTATTTTTTAATCCATTCAGCCAGTCTGTGTCTTTTAACTGGGAAGTTGAGAACATTTACATTCAGTGTGACTATTGATAAGTACCAACTTTGCCCTGCCATGTTTCTGTAAATAGTCCTAATTTTGTACTTTGGGCTTCCTTTGTACTTTTACTGGATTATTTTCAGTACTTATCTTCTTTCATAGTGATGTTTCTGTTTCTGTGTATAGCTCATACTTGAGCATCTTTTGTAGGGCTGGGCGAGTAATTACAAATTCTTTCAATTTCTGTCTGTTGTGGAAGATATTTATTTTACCTTCATTCATAAATGACAGCTTTGAAGGGTACAGTATTCTAGGTTGACTTTTTTTTCTCTTAAGACTTGGAATATATCTTGCCATTCTCTCCTTGCCTGTAGGGTTTCTCCTGAGAAGTCTGCAGTGGGTCTGATTAGGTTTCCTCTGAATGTCATTTGTCATTTCTCTTGTGCACATTTTAAGATCTTTTCTTTATGTTTTACTGTGGAGAGTTTTACTACAATGTATTCTGGTGAAGAACTTTTCTGGTCATGTCTATTGGGAGTTCTGTGTACTTCCTATACTTGAATATCTCCTTCTTTCTCCAGATTGGGAAATTTTCTATTATTTCATTAAGAAGGACTTCTAATCCTTTCTGTTTCCATGACTTCTGGAATTCCTACGAACCATATGTTGGGTTATTTAATAGTATCTTGTAGATCTCCAATAGTGTTTTTTAGTTTTCTAATTTCTTCTTCTTTTTCTTGGTCTGACTGTAGTATTTCCAGAAATTTGTCTTCTAGTTCTGATATTCTTTCTTCTGTCTCACCTGTTCTGTTGTTAAGGCTTTCCACTGTGTTTTTTATTTGATCTATTGAATTCTTCATTTCTAGCATTTCATTCTCTTTAACATCATAATTTCTTGGGAAACTTTTCATTTAGATAGTGAATTTGCTTCTGACTGCTTCTAAGTAATCTGACGATTAATTTTCTGAATTCCGTTTCTGGCATATCCTCAATCTTTTCATTGTCACCTTCTATTATTAGAGAATTGTAGTGTTCCTTGGGGGACTCATAAAGTCTTTCTTATTCTTATTTAGGGTTTTTCCTTTGTTTTTCCGCATTTGTATATTTTTTCTTTTTTTGTCTGGTTGCTTTTCTCGTTAATTTGTGTCTTTGTGATTTAGTGAGACGTCTATACTTTTAGAGTTCCAAGAGATGTGTGCTGGATGTGGTCTGGGTGCTCTGTTCAGTATTCTGGGGTGGAAGAGGTATCCAATGTAAGGCCCCCATGGGGCTTTGTATCTTTCCTCTGGTTTTTTGGTTAGAGGTTCACTTCTTTTGATGTAGCCTGCCCTTTTCCTCACAGTGTAGGATGCCCCCGTGTTAGTCTCTGGTGTGTCTTGCTTAACAACTGCACCTCTAATCTGCAGAGATTTTCTTGTGGTGAGGCTTCCCTCCATTATGAGCTGTTATGTGTCTGTGCATTGCAAATGGAAGTACATGGTCCCGCTTACTGGAGCCCAACTCACTTTTCTCAATCGTGGTGGAGGCAGGTACAAGCTCTGGTGTACGGAGCCCTGCCTACTGGGTCCTGACTTGCTTTTCAATGGCGGATGGAATGGGTTTGAGTTTTTGATATTCAGGACTTCTCCTTGTTGTATGGCTTGCATGGTGGAGAAGAAATTCTTCTGAAATGTTTTGGTCCTCATTTCTGGGTGAGAGGTGTGGTGAGGTGGCCCCCACAATTGATGAGTGTGTGCATGGGAGGCAAAGGCGGCAGTCCCCTGCTTACATTAGAAAATGTAAACAAACAAGATGGCTTCTCCCACTAGCTGCAGGTCTGGGTGTGGGGGAGGAGTGGGGGAGAGAGATGGGCAGTGGGGTGCCCAACCTCTCTGTTTGTTCCTCTATACCTTCTCTTTTTTCCCATGTGGAACTTCAAAAGCAGTTCACCAAGCTCTCTCTCCTGCTGCTATTTGCTGCTCCATGGACCTGAGATTTCCCATCTCACTTGGTCAGCTGGGGGCTGGCGCCAACCTCCCCAGTCTGCACCTCTGCCACTTCCTTATTTGCTTTTTCAGTGTGGACCTGCCCAGTCTCTGTTGGTCTCCTGGACTTCCTGTCAGGAATTTCCTATGACTATATCTCCAGTGTGTTATCTTCTCTCCTTTGTAACTATCTATCTTGCCCCACATGACTCAGATCATCCTGTTGCTATACCACCATCTTGGGCCACCCTCCCTCCCCAAACAATAGGTTCTTAATGGATAGATCTTGTGTCAGGGTAAGGAATTTCACTTCTATACCTAGTTTTCTGAGAGTTTTTATTGTGAGTGTTTATTGGATATGTATTTCTGTATCTATTCATATGATCTTATGGTTTTTCTTTTTTTAATCTCAAATATGATGAATTACATTGATTAATTTTCTTTCTTTTTTTTTTTTTTTTTGATAGGCAGAGTGGACAGTGAGAGAGAGACAGAGAGAAAGGTCTTCCTTTTTGCTGTTGGTTCACCCTCCAATGGCCGCCGCGGTTGGTGCGCTGCGGCCGGCGCACCACGCTGATCCGATGGCAGGAACCAGGTACTTCTCCTGGTCTCCCATGGGGTGCAGGGCCCAAGCACTTGGGCCATCCTCCACCGCACTCCCTGGCCACAGCAGAGAGCTGACCTGGAAGAGGGGCAACCGGGACAGGATCGGTGCCCCGACCGGGACTAGAACCTGGTGTGCCAGCGCCGCAAGGCAGAGGATTAGCCTATTGAGCTGGGGCGCCGGCCGGCGCCGGCCGATTAATTTTCATATGTTAAATCAACCTGTGTTCCTGAGATGAAACTCATTGCTAATGACCTTTATAATTCTATCTGTTGTTACACTTGATTTGCTAAAATTTTGTAAAAACATTTACATCATGAAGTATATTGCTGTAGTTTCTTTTTCTTGCAATGCTTTTGTCTGATTTTAGGATAAGAATAATGCTGGCTTCACAGAATAATTAGAAGAATTCTCTTGTCTTCACATTTTCTGAAATAGCATACATCAAATTATTATTTGGGGCCAGCACTGTGGTGCAGTAGGTTTAGTCACTAACTGTGGTGCTGGCGTCCCATATGAGTACCAAATTGTTTCTTAGCTGCTCTTCTTTGGATCCAGCTCCTTGCTCACGTGTCTGGGAAAGCAGCTGAAAATGGCCAAGTGCTTGGGTCCTGTACCCATGTGGGAGATGTCGATGGAGTTCCAGGCTCCTGGCATTGCCTTTGCCCAGCTCTGGCCGTTGTGGCCATTTGGGGTAGGAATAGCAGATGAAGATCTGTCTGTCTTTCCTTGTTTCTCTCTGTAACTTAACTTTTCAAATAAATAAATATTTTTTAAATGGTGTGATTTTATTTAATGTCTGATAGTTTTCACCAAAGATGTCATCAGGGCCTGGGGGGAATTTGCTGTTGTTAGAAAGTTTTAACCATAAATTCAAGTTCTTTAATAGATGCAAGGCTATTCAGGTGATCCATTTCTTCTTCTGGGAGCTTTGATACTTTGTGCCTTTCAGTGAATGTGTCCTTTACATATTGTTGAATTTGATATTTTTTATTTCATCTCCATCAAGTTGTTACAATTATTCCTTTTTTGTCCTTTCTTAACATCAGAAGAAACAGTAGGGATGTTACTTCTCTCATTCCTGACATTGGTAATTTATTTCTTCTACTTTTATTTGTTCTATTTGGTTAAAGTATTTTATCAATATTCTCAAAAAATTGGCTCCCTCTCAACAATTAGACTACAAGGATCCAGCTGAGGTATTTTACTTTGTACTGTGGCCTGGAAATCCTCTCACGGCAAAAACTGGGACAATCAAAAATTTATGTATTTTCTACCTCTCATGAATAATTTTCCTCATTGTATGATGTTAACTACACCGAAAACAAGTATTTAAGATGTGTTTGTCTAGTTCTTCAGTTATTTCAGGCAGGAGGCTAAATACATACCCTTATTGTTACTCCTTCTTGCCACAAAGTAAAGTCTCTGATAATTTTAATGAAATAAACACTTATCTTAGCCTCTGTGAGGCAAGACACTATCAACAGAGAATGAAACAGATTTAAGTGGGAAGTCAACTTTAACTGTTAGAAATTGTCAGTAAAATATGATAGCAAAAAGCTCAAACTGCTCTCAAATTTGTGTTCACACAACCTTTGCTTCTATTACTATGTGCAAATATCAGACACTTGACCATGTGGAAGAGTCACTCATGACAGGGCCCTCTTTCCATTGTCCTTGCACTACTCTATAATATCCTCTCTGGATCATCTCCAGCCCAACTAGATATATTTATGGGAAGGTAACTGATCAAATGTACTTCTTCTTTTTTTTTTTTTTTTTTTTTTTTTTGGACAGGCAGAGTGGACAATGAGAGAGAGAAAGACAGAGACAGAGAGAAAGGTCTTCCTTTGCCATTGGTTCACCCTCCAATGGCTGCCGTGCTGTGGCCGGTGCACCGCGCTGATCCGAAGGCAGGAGCCAGGTGCTTCTCCTGGTCTCCCATGGGGTGCAGGGCCCAAGCACTTGGACCATCCTCCACTGCACTCCTGGGCCACAGCAGAGAGCTTGCCTGGAAGAGGGGCAACCAGGACAGAATCCGGTGCCCCAACTGGGACTAGAACCCAGTGTGCCAGCGCCGCAAGGCAGAGGATTAGCCTAGTGAGCCGTGTACTTCTGATAATTAAGAGTCACCTGCCCTAAATCCCTAGGAGCTTCCTACTGTCCACTGAATTAAATACAGATATCTCCATTATACACCTTATACTTTTATTTTGAAAATAAAGTCCACACCTACAAATTTGATAAAATTTTGGCATGAGTATAAAGTATGTATGTACCTTATACATTGAACATAAGACTTTCCATTGGAAGTCTGCTTTAACCTTTCCTCTGCCACAACTTTTGCTCCAATAGAATTATTCTGAACCTTTACATGCTATTCTCATTGCCTAGAATATCTCCGCCATCCCCCTACTGAGACTTCATTTCTAGGAATCTATCCCAAATACTGTATCTCCCGGAATCTTTTCCAATACTGTCTTCAAAATGAAAGAAGCTTTGATTTTTCTCTTCCATGCAGAGTAGGCAAAGTCCACTGGGTGTGGGTAAAGAGATCTTGTTCACGACCTGACTCTGCTACTTATAGACAAGGTAATTTGACTGAGTGTGACTTTATTTTTTCACCAAGGAATGGGGTTGATATCAACTATCTTATAAGATGGACACTGTCATTGATGCTAATCCTTACCTTACACACCTACATTAAAGTCTTCACAACACAGAATTGTAATTGTTCATTTATATATGTTTCTTTTCCATGGTGGCTCAAGTTCTAATGGGTAGGAATGAGGTCATATCTGCATGCTTGGATTCTGATATCCAACACAAGTCCCGATATATTTAAAAGATTTAATAAACATGAGGTATCTAAAACTGGGTGCTTAAGAAATGGCTTGGAATGTCAAACTTTAGATCTGCCTAAGGAGGAAGTCTCCACTCAACTGATGCTGAGCTCCATATCAAAAAAGCTCCACCTGACTGGTCCTGGATTTCCCAGATGGACCATCATCAGAAAAAAGCCTGAAAAATCTGTCTAATTATTGATTGACTGGACTTGGGTTTTTTTCTCATTATTATTATTTTTTTTTGAAACCTATCTCTCCTCCCTACCCAGCTATTCCTGCCCTTTTAAGTGTCCATATTGCTGGCTTGTTTGGTAATGACAGTGTATTTTGGATACAGAGGTCTCTCTTTCTCCAAGATCGCCATTTCTTGAAATAGTCCTTTCTTCTTACTAAAATAAATAAATGATTTCTGAAAATGAAATAAATATAAAATTAATGATAGGTATTAGGGCCAGCTTCTACAAATAACTCCTACTAGATGCAACCAAATCAAGAGTTTCTACTGAAAAAGTTACTTTACATTTCCATCTTATGTATACTTTTATCAGCAGTCTAAATTTAGATAGGCAGTCTCTAGTCTATTTAAAAATCTCCCCCTAAGTTTAATTATTTGATCTGTCAAATTCCACAAGGATGTCAATTTTGCTTTGACTGAATGCCAAAAAGTGAGGAAAAGACTGGTCATTGTTTTATAATCACTGCCCAAATTGAGCCTCCACAGAAAAACAAACTTGAAAAGCTATAGATCAAAGCCCAATGACATATAACTATGCATTTTTAAAGATTTATTTATTTGAAAGCAGAGTCACAGAGAAAGAAAGAGAAAGATCTTCCATCCTCTGGTTCACTCCCCAAATGGTCCTAGTGACCAAAGCTGGGCCATGCCAAAACCAAAGCCAAAGTTTGGAACTCCACTTGGGTCTCCCTCATGGGTCACAGGGGTCCAAGCATTTGAGGCATCTTCCACTGCTTTCCTAGTCACATTAACAGGGAGCTGGATTGGAAGCAGAGCAGCTGGAACTTGAACTGGTGCCCTACAAAATTCATAAACACAAACAAATCCTTCCAATGTGGACAATACAAACTAAAACCAATATAGATGATTCGGAAGGTTTTCTTTTAGGGGTTCAGTTCAAGGGGCAGATGTTAATGTTACCTCATCAATAGCTGTTTCCTCCCCTCTTCTGCAACTAGAAGAATCCTGCCCTTACTCCTGCCCTGACCAACAGAAAGGCCAACATGATAGGTACAGTCCAGGATTCCTTGTTGCTAAATGAAAGCAGCAGTCTGCTAGGGTTACCTGGGAAACTTTTTTCTTGGTAATGAGCAGGGTATAATAAGAGGAGTGAAAACATGCCTCCTCTCCTTCAAGTGAGGCTGAACAAGATTGTGTACATAGGTGACATCATGGCCAGCTCGAAAAGAGGCCAGATTTCACCAACAGGCCGAAGACAGCACTGGGTCTGGGTGATTCGAAACTTTCAAGCTAACTTCCCCACCTCTGGACCTCTTATTAGGGAAGACTGTAAACAATTCTATTAATCAGTTCAGATGTTTTGTTACTTGTGAGCCAAATATACAATAAATAAAGGAGCCAGGACTATGAATGCTCCAGCATTTTCCAGCTCTAACATCCTTTGAGTACCTCCCTGCTTCTAAAAATCACACTGCTTCTGCCTTTCACAGAGGATTTAACAACTCCACTAGTGTATTCTTGTAGGGTAAGAGTCTTTCGCCTGGAAATTCACTTTCAAGTGAGTTGGTTACAGGAACTAGGCTAGAGGGGACAGCTGAAAGGACTGTGCTTTGGAAAGGAGAAAGCGGCCACTTTTTCCCATGCAGAAAGAACTAACAATGTGAAATAACTTTATACCATATAAACTTTGCCTATGGAATTTATGATACAACATGGGGAAGACTGGGCTGGTGTTGTGGCACAGGAGGTTAAGCTACCACTTGTGACCCCAGGATCCCACACGGGTTTAAGCCCGGTTTAAATCCGGGCTGCTCCACTTCTGATCCAATTCCCTGCTAGTGCATCTAGAAAAGCAGCAGAAGATGGCCCAAGTGCTTGGGCCCCTAAATGAACCTAAATGAAACTTCTGGTTCTGGCTTTGGCTTGGCCCAGCCATGGCTGTTGCGGCCATTTGAGAGTGAACCAGTGGAAGGAAGATTCTCTTTCTCTCTCTCTCTCTCTCTCTCTCAAATAAATAAGTAAATCTTAAAAAAAATGGGGAAGATTGGGAACAAGAGTCTGAAGAAGGTAGACATCTCATTCATTTCACAAAAGAGGAGATAGGGAAAAGCATTGGGAGAACTGTGACGAGGGTAGGCAATGCTGAGGGTTCTCCCAAATAAAGGAAAGGATCTAGTGAGGATTCAGGTGGCAGTGAAAGGGAAGGGGAGGTACCGAGATCTACACTAATGGGAGCAAAGGAAGGGGTATCATGATAAGAAGTAATCACCCTAAACTGCTCACTGCAGACAACATGGATGAGCCAGGCAGGAAACAAAAGGCTTGCTTACAAAGACAAAGGAAGAGCAGCTGTAAATGTGCCCAAAGTGATGAACTTATTTGCAGAATTTAGCAACATGTATTATTTTTCAAATAAATTAATTAAATAGAAAAGTATAAAATGTAAACTTTAAAATTTTCTCATTTAACTAAGTGAAAACAAATGATTAAAAACTTTATTTGTATTTTTACTTTACTATACAGGACCTTTAATGTAACCTACTTTAGGGGAATGCATTTGGCCTAGCAGTTACGGTGTGCTACTTGGGCCACCTGCATCCCAGTGTCAGAGTGCCTGAGGTCAAGTGCTGGCTCTGCACCCTATTCCAGCTTTTTATTAATGCACACTCCAGGAGGCAGCAGAAGTCTCAAGTAGTTGGGTCCCTGCCACCCACCTGGGAGGTCTGAATTGAGTTTCTATCTTCTGCTTTCTGCCTGGCCCAGGCATTTGGGGAATGAACCAATCTCTCTCTCTCTCTCCCCCACTCTCTCTCTCTCTCTCTCTCTGTGTGTATAATAGATTTTTGTAGTATATATTTCTAGAATGGACTATATATACTATTATATATGACAGTATATTAATATATGTATATATAGTATTTCTAGAATGGTAGTTCATTTTAGAAATATACACTACAAAAATCTCTTCTTGTACTATTTGTTCCCTAAGAAGATTTTGGCTTGTTCAAAATTAGGACATACGGCATACAGCACAGTTACTGATTTATGGTTTTGGAGTCAGATCAGATCTGGCTCAATTATCTTCTATTATTTAATAAGTGTGTGACTTTGAGCAAACTTGGCTTTCTGGCCCTCCGTTCCTTCATTATTATGCAGCGTATAATAATAGCATCTGCCTGACAGCTGTTTTATTAAACTGAGTAATTAAGCAAAGGTTCTGGCACAGGGCTAGATGCACTATAAGGGAACCTGGGTATCACACAACAATTATCACCATGTTCATCCTTTGACTACCTACATAAGAAAGAACCTGGCATGCTTTGTTAATGAATTCAGTCAACTCGAGGATTAACATATTTACTAAATGCCTGTTATGTGTCAGGCATTGTTCTATCAGCTGGAAATATAGCCGTGAACAAAACAGACATTGTGGGACTTCTTAGAGCTCCTACTGTAATGGAGGGCACAGACAAGCAGATATGTAACGTCAGGCAGAGTTAACTGGAAAGAAAAATAACAGAATAGATAGATGATCAAGTGATAGATCGCTATAGATAGAGTATTGTTTCATATTGTTTCAGAGAGAGAGTAATCAGAAAAGGCCTCCCCAAGGAAATGACATTTAAAGAGACACATATGCCATGTGGGAGCTGGCCATTTAGTCATCTTGGGAAGAAATGTACCAGGCAGAGGAAACAGCAAATGCAAAGGTCCTGTGGTTAGGGTGTGGTTGACAGGTTAAAAAAAAAAAGCCATAAAGCCAATGTAACTGAGAATATCAAGTAAGGGAGGGAGTGGCAGATAGAGAGTTGATCAGGTTCCAGATAACTCGGTACCTTAGAGGTGCAGGAGAGAACTTGGTACTTTATTCCAAATGTCATGGGAAGATGCTAGAGGTTTTTGAACAAGGGAGTGACATGACTCACCTGATATTCTGAAGAAGTACTATGGCGAAGAGACTGAGTAGAGGCAGTGGGGGCGGGGAGAGAAGTGAAGGAGGTTATTTTAAAAGTTCAGGTGAAAGGAGATGACGAGCTTGGATCACTGTGCTAACTGGAGCTGGAATACAAAAGCTAGGACTCCAGATATTTCAAAGGCAGAGTCCAGAGGAATAACGGATGAATCTCATAGGGGAGGGTTTCAGATACAGAGAGGAATCCAGAAAGAGAAGCTTGTAGCCCCTGAGCAACTGAACGACGTGCCTCTTGTACGTTCCAAGGAAAGGCAAGAGAAGCAGCGTATGTGAGGTACAAGCTTGCACTGAGTTACTGCTTCTCCTTCCACCCACTTTCGATCATTTCGTCACTCTCCTTCCTGACTTCACTCCAAACTCGGGGAGGGGGGCGGGGGGTCTCCCGCCTTGTGCAGTTTTTCAGCTGAATTCAAAATATGTCCACTGTTTATGGAGCACATAAACAGATGTCCTCAGTGTTACATCAGCCATTTTAGAATCCCTGGACAATTATCCACCCCCACCCCCCAAATGATCTAAGCATGGGTAAGTCTGACGTGCAGGCATCAGCAAGTTTTCTGAATGAATGTTATACATTGCTCTGATTCTTCTGATCAACTAGAGTCAAGGTGGTCCTGACAGTGCTACAGAGCATCACGAGTCAGCATAAGTCTCCCTGCACCTGCAGAATTCCAAAACCAGGGCCATGTTCCACGATTTCCTTGGAGGGGAGGGAAGAAGCAGCCCTTGTGCCTAATACTGCCAATCCCTAGGGCGGCAGAATAGGACAGGAATTGGAGGTTTATTTTATCTTTTAGGATCTGTACACAGCTAGTTGTTGGCATAAGACTCAGAGGACTTCCCTACTCTCTAAAGTCATCATTTGTGAGGTAGAAGTAATCACATATATCCATCAGCCGTAAGACCACACTACTTTTATAGTCTATTTTCTTCTGAGTGTATTCTTATAATTACAGGATTCTTAAACGTACGCTGAGCTTTAAGAATGAGGCAACAGTTTATATGAACAGGACTTGAAAAGGATAATTAATGCAGATGGCACTGAAGAGGTAGACGAGGACTGCGTGTAAGAGACGACTGAAACAGAAGACAGGGCTGTTCTGGGCGATCCACAGAGGATCTCCAGCCAGTGCTCTAAGCTGGCAGTCATGGCTGCAAGGGTGGCCTTTACTGACTCGGTTGCTAGGGAGACTTCAGAAGATACCTGCAGCTTGCGTGTCTGGTTTCCTGCTCCTAGCACACAACGATCGACTGCCTATGCTGTCTTCAAGTGTGTCAGCTACATACCAGTCTTAAGGTTTTTTGTTTTCCACAGAACATGGAACTAAAAATAAGGGTTTACATTGAAATTATCCTCTGAACAGTATTTTAGGGGTCTCATGAAAGGAATTTGCCATGTTGGTAAATTTACCATATCCCAGAACCAAGAAGCCCTGCATGCCTCTTTATATCTCTCGTCTAAGTCTCTCAGACTCTAACCACAGCCTATAACTCTCCACTCCATCCTCAGGTGACTCTCTGGTCCTCTTGGAGTGCTCTTGGGCCCCAAGGAAAAGCCATGTTCCACAGACAGGCCTCAAACAGCAGAAACACAGCATCAGGTTTCTGTTCCAGGCAAGCTCCCTTCCCACGAGTGTGAAACTTATGTTTCCTAAAAATAAATAGTTTTCAGAAATGGCAACTGCTGCTGCAGGCGTTTGGAACTTTTCTCCCGTGTAGTATTTATAATCTATTTTCTAGGATGTCTCCCAGATTCTTTTTCACTTTGCGCTCCAAGGCTAGTACAGGGCTGGACCTCACCACCTTCCCCTCCTACATTCCTCCAGGTAAAACTCCTTGGCAACATCTCCCAGCATCATCCCAGCTCCTTGGCCTCACCCAATGCCTTGCTGTTTTTATTTTTTATCAGAGCTCTCACCTTAATTCTTAGAATGAAATATACAAAGCAACAACAAATCAAAAAACAAACAAAAAAGAAAAAAGAGAGGTAGAAAGAAAGAAAAGACCCAAGTCTATTCTCTTTTGGAAATACCAAGGAATATACTTTAATGCTTACTACATCTTTATCCCTTATTGCAGTATTTAAGTAAAAATAAAATATTTAAGTGAAATGAAAATAATATTTAAGCTACCCATCCTGTAACTCCTAGGGAAAACAAAGGAAAAATAAAAGGAAGAACTAGAAAAGGCTTTCAATTTCTTTATAAATGCTGAAGAGAAGTCTCTTGATGAGTTAAGGTGGAGAAAAGAGGAATACTAGCCCAGAACTGAGAAATAAGTGACAGCAACAGAAGAAAAGTAGACCTGAGGCCCTAAGATCCACTCCTATCTCTTATCTTTCTGCAGGACCTGTACAGCTGAGAACCTACATCACCAATCCATCCTTCTCTCTTCTACCCAACATGTATAAAAATAGGCCAAGTTCCCAGTTCCATGATGTTTGGAAGTCAGGGAGTAGAGGGGCTCTTTCTGATGTTGCATACCAACATTGAGAGAACTGAGAAAACAGCCACTCAAATCATGTTCTGTGGCTCAGATGAGGAACCCTGCTTGAGAAAGGCTAACCCAGCCTTCTGCCACCCAACTTCCCTCATTCCCTGCTGTTTCTTCACACACAGCCTGCCTCCAGACAGGGACACCCCTCATCACCTATGCTCTTCCACACCTGTACCCATTTGGATGTGTTTTTCCTTTGGCCTGGCATCTTCTTCTTCCCCCTGCCCATCTGAGGGCTCCCATCCAATCTGGATGCTTAGACAATACTCTTTTTTTTTTTTTTTTTTTTGACAAGCAGGGTTAGACAGTGAGAGAGAGAGAGACAGAGAGAAAGGTCTTCCTTTCCATTGGTTCACCCCCCAAATGGTCAATACAGTGGTGCACTGCGCCAATCCAAAGCCAGGAACCAGGTGCTTCCTCCTGGTCTCCCATGTGGGTGCAGGGCCCAAGCACTTGGGCCATCCTCCACTACCCTCCTGGGCCACAGCAGAGAGCTGGACTGGAAGAGGGGCAACCGGTACAGAACTGGCGCCCCAACTGGGACTAGAACACGGGGTGCCAGCGCCACAAGTCGAAGATTAGCCAAGTGAGCTGCGGTGCCGGCCGACAATACTTGTTTTGTAAGCGTCTTTGTACCTTGCCAAAAACACAGCACTCTGCGTATACCTTTAGATCCCAACACATGATCACGTGAAGATTTATTCACATATCTGTGTGTTTTACCGAAACATGAGCTCTGCTTTACCAGCAAAACTCCTGAAATAAAGTAGATAGGAAAAAAAAGTTTTTTTAAGGGAACTATAATGAATGTCACTTTTCTCCTTCTTTGTAAAATCTGCAACAGGGCCAGCAACAGTTATTCCAACTCTTGGAGCTCCATTCATTATTTACAAAAAATTATTTCATATCACCTGACATGAATCACTATTCTAAGAAATCCTAGACCCATCATGCAATGACTCCTCTTTTTTAAAGGAACAGATAGAGGTAGAAAACAATGATAATTATTCTTCACAGGAATTACACCAAGATCTGTGCCTCTTTTCCAGAAGATAACACCAATATGTGGTAACAACAACAAAAAAGAGGACATGTCCCATCAGCATAGACTTTATTGAAATTCTCTTTAAAGACCACACTCCTTTGCTTCTCTAAGTTCCTGTTAGAAAAGGAAGCAACAGGGGCTGGCGCTGTGGCACAGCGGCTAAGCCTCTGCCTGTAGCACTGGAATCCCATATGGGCACCAATTCTAGTCCTGGGTGCTCCTCTTCTGATCCAGCTCTCTACTATAACCTGGGAAAGCAGCAGAAGATGGCCCAGGTCCTTGGCCCCCTGCACCCACATGGGAGACTCAGAAGAAGCTCTTGGCTTCTGGCTTGAGATCATCCCAGCTTTGGCCATTGCAGCCATTTGGGGAGTGAACCAGTAGATGGAAGACTTTCTCTCTGTCTCTCCCTTTCTATGTATGTAACTCTACCTCTCAAATAAATAAAAAATAGTAATAATAAAATCTTAAAAAAGAAAAAAGAAAATAAAGCAAAACATGTCCCTCAATCTCAATCCAAGGAAAGAATTACAACTGATGCTACAGAACCAACACTTAGGCTTCAGAGAAAGTTATATGAAGCACCAGAACATACCCTCCATTGACAGAGTTGTCTGCTAATGCCCTCAGAACATGACTGTTGGGTGCGGAAAACCCCTCCATGACCCCCACCAGTGAGGGGGGCCAAGACTCTTACATTGGGGGAAATACTATTTCTGAGCAATGCCTACTGTACTGCATGGTGCAGACTAAGGAAATCACAAACATTTTGATTTCCCTTGTCAGAAGCATTCACCTTATTGTTACCAAAAAGATTTAATTAAGTAAGGCTCAACAGATGTACAAAGCAGGTTATAAGACTACCACACCACGCTTGATTTCTTCTTTAACTGTTCCGTGAGGCAAGACCAGACAGGCAGCCGCTGTCATCATCGGCTGCTTCCTTTCCCCATAATGACACTCTCCTGAGTGTTATGAGCACTTCATGTCATCAGATCCAGTCATTCTTTAATTTTCTCATTATTAAATTAAGTGGATTTATTTGCTTCATGGCTCACAACTTCATTTTCAAGTTAGAATATTTTTATAACTTGAAAAAGTAAGTTTTAAATATTTTTTTTCTTATCAATTCTTATGTTAATGTTATATGAATACAGAGAACAGATTCAATGTAGTTCATAGATACAGTTCTAAGGATATTGTATTCCTGTCATTCTTTTTTTTTTTTTTGACAGGCAGAGTTAGACAGTGAGAGAGAGAGAGAGAGAAAGGTCTTCCTTTTGCCATTGGTTCACCCCCTAAAGTGGCTGCTATAGCCGGCGCGTTGCAGCTGGTGCACTGCGCTGATCCGAAGCCAGGAGCCAGGTGCTTCTCCTGGTCTCCCATGCGGGTGCAGGGCCCAAGGACCTGGACCATCCTCCACTGCTTTCCCGGGCCACAGCAGAGAGCTGGCCTGGAAGAGGGGCAAACAGGACCGAATCCGGCGCCCCGACCGGGACTAGAACCCGGGGTGCCGGCGCCACAGGCGGAGGATTAGCCAAGTGAGCCGTGGTGCTGGCCTATTCCTGTCATTCTTTCCAATTTCCCTATAATTAGTAATTCCTTAGAATGTGCTTCTGGACATCTAAGACAGCCCTACCAACTGGATTCCAATCCCTCCAATCCCCTCTGCACTGAACAACATTAAGTCTTCCAAAATATCTCTTTGAGGGATCATTCTTTTGCTCAAAAGCATTTTAATGGCCAATCACCTGCAAAGAAAATCAGTCATCTTCATCTCACATCACAGCCCCACCTAATGAATTTCTATTCATCATTTTTGATATTTCTTTTTGCCTTTAACGCTATTACCCAACTTATGTAGTTACATTTACTGCTTTATTAACTTTACTATCTCTACCTCAAAGTAAGCTCTACAA
Source organism: Lepus europaeus (assembly GCF_033115175.1). NCBI lineage: Eukaryota > Metazoa > Chordata > Mammalia > Lagomorpha > Leporidae > Lepus > Lepus europaeus. Next base: position 80,817,825 of record NC_084829.1, read on the forward strand.
TGAAAACATTTTTATCTGTTTGATATTTATGTAGCCCAAGAATTTAGAATTGGAGATGCACAGTAGACATTCATTAAGTATTGATTGTGAACCTAGAATACACTCTGTTTTTACCTCCATAGCTTAAATTTGAGCCTGTCTCCAGAGACCAAAGTCAGCTTTGATTATTTTTCTTTTGTCTTTTTAGCTCTTTCTGCATCAGAACAACAAAAAACGGGGAAGTTAGATGAAGCATTTCATGTGTTGTTGGCTACTATTTTGATGTTATCAAATGGTAATATTTATGTTACTCATAAAATTCACTATTTAGTTTAATGTTACTAGCCACAGAGGTATTTAACAACCAACAGAGGGCAGAGTACAATGAGTTTTATCAGATTTTAAATATTAAAGAAGTTTATTTTGTGCAGAATGCTGACAAAGCTTTGTGCTTTAAACTGTGGCTGATAGTTCTCTGGTGACTAATTCAGTCAATAAATTACTTAAAACTAGGGCCTTGTGTGGGCTCAGGGTATTATGCAGGTGTATAATCACTTTCAAAGTTTATTTTTATATCACCTAGTGCTTTTGATAGCCCATCTAAATTTCTAGTGTAATATGTTGCAGTTTAAACATCTTTTAGGCCAATCTCTACATCCATTTGAATTAATGTTTCAATGAGTGACACTTAATTTATGAGTTCCAATTTTAATTAGTAGTTTAATTAAACTTGTCTTTATTGGTTTTTCCATGTGAGTACAACTGAGTAGGGATGAGAAGAGTATGAACTGCTCAAAGCCTATGGGGGGAAAAATCAACAAAACAAAACACACTAGAGGCATTCTTAGCAGTGTGTTGAATGCGTGGCTATGCTAATTAACAATAACGCCTTTTTTGGCTCATGAGCAAGAAAGCCAACTTAGGCATTTTTAATCTCTTGCTTTTTTAACCCCCAAGATTCATTTATTCTCTATTTGCAAGTCAGAATTGGTGAGAAACAGGGGAGGGGAGAGAAAGAGAAAAGAGAGAGAGAGAGAAACAGAGAGAGAGAGAGAGAGATGAAGATCTGTCCCCTGGTTCATGGCCCAGATGGCTGCAACAGCCTGGGCTGAGCCAGGTGAAGCCCAGACAAAGGAGTTTCATCCAGGCCTCCCATGTGGGTGGCAGGGGTCCAAACACTTGGGCCCATCTTCTGCTGCTTTTCTCTGGTCATTAGCAGGGAAATAGATCAGAAGTGGCACAGCCAGGACAGGAAGTGGTGCCCATATGGGGTGTCAGCATCACTAGCAGTGGTTTTACCCTCTGTGCCACAATTCTGGCCCTAGTGTCTTGCTTTAAGAATATGTTATGTTCACTAGGTTTTGGCTTTCTTGACTAATAAAATTTATATAAAAATGTAAGACCTTGATAAATGTCAAGTTTGCTAAGTTTTAGTATTAGGAAATTGATATAATACAGAATTTAACATGACTAATTTGATTTCAGTTAGCCAGGAATTCTGTTTCACGTAACTTAGTTGTTATTGAGCTTGCTGAGCTGTATGAGGGTTTCACAAGCTCTTGCAATGTAGACAGAGTAAGGTATTCTGGGGGATTTGTAGTAAAACATCAGTTATTCCAAATGAACATATGCTTATTCTAAGAGTTTAGTTACTCTTATCTAACACTATGATGACGAAAATATTGTCGAGAAAAAAATATTAGCACAACTCACTCCATCTCCTTTAGAACATAATAAGAATACCTAAATGGGCCATATTTTTTATGCTTATCATTGAATCTCAGCTAAATTTTAACTATTAGAACTTCTAAACTATACCTACAATATACCTAAGAAATTAAAGATAGGGGGTGGTGCTATGGCACAGTAAGTTAATCCTTGGCCTGCAGCACCAGCTACCCACATGGGTGCCAGTTTTAGTCCCAGCTGCTCGTCTTCCAATGCAGCTCTCTTCTATTGCCTGGGAAAGCAGTAGAAGATGACCCAAGTCCTTGGGCCCCCAGATCCATATGGGAGACCTGGAAGAACTCCTGGCTTTGGATCAGCCCAGCTGCGGCTGTTGTGACCATTTGGAGAGTAAACCAGTGGATGGAAGACTTTTCTCTCTATCTCTCCCTTTAGCTGCCTGTAACTGCCTCTCAAATAAATAAATGAAAAAATCTTTTAAAAAAAGAAGTTAAAGATAATTAATAATGCGATTAATTTAATAGTAAGATAATTAAAATTAATAAGATGACTTTCAACAAGCTAACCACTAACATCCTCCTGAATGGAGAAAAGGTAGAGGCTTTCCCTCTAAAATCTGGAATATGACAAGGAGGTTCACTTTCATTACTTTTATTCAGCATAGAATTGGAAGTCCTAGTCAGAGCAATTAGGCAAGAGAAACAAAGGACGCCTAAATTGGAATGGAAGAAGTAAAACTGTCACTGTTTGCATATGGCATATTACACATAGAAAATGCCTAAGAATCCATGAAGAAAACTATTAGAATGAATAAGAAATTCAGCCAAGTTTTAGGACACAATATTATCATAGAAAAATTAGTAGTAGCACTGTATACATAGCAAGTTACCTGAAAAAGACACCAAGACAGCAATTCCATTTCCAGTGCTATAAAAGTAAATATATAAACCAAATACCTAGGAATAAATTTAACCAAAGAGGTAAAAGATCACTATAATGAAAACTAAAATGTGATGAAAAAATGATAGTGGTCCCAGGAAACGGAAAGAGAATACACACTCAAGGATTGAAAGACTGAATATTGTTTTTATTGTTACCCAAAATGATCTACAGATTCAATGCAATGCCTGTCAAAATACCAACAGGGGGCCAGTGCTGTGGAGTAGAAGGTTAAGCCATCACCTGTAATGCCAGCATCCTATATGGGCGCTGGTTCGAGTTCCGACTGCTCCACTTACTTCGTTTTTTTTTTTTTTTTTAAGATTTATTTTAGTTATTTCAAAAGCAGAGTTCCAGAGAGGCAGAGGTAGAGAGAGAGAGAGAGAGAGAGAGAGAGAGAGAGAGGTCTTCAACCCACTGGTTCACTCCACAGATGGCCACAATGGCTGGAGCTGCACCAAACTGAAGCCAAGAGCCAGGAACCAGGAGCTTCCTCTGGGTCTCTCACATTGGTGCAGGGGCCCAGGGATTTGGGCCATCTTCTACTGTTTCCCCAGGCCACAGCAGAGAACTGGATAGATAGTGGAGCAGCAGGGACTTGAACTGGTGCCCATATGGGATGCTGGCACTGCAGACAGTGGTTTTACCCACTATGCCACAGTGCCACCTACCCCACACCTCCACCTACCCCACACCTCCACCCCATGGCTGCTATATTTTCGATCTAGCTCCCTGCTAATGCACCTGGGAAAGCAGCAGCAGAAAATGGCCCAAGTACTGCATCCACTTGGGAGACCTGAAAGAAGCTCCTGGCTTCTGGCTTCAGCCTGGCCCAGCCATGGTCTATTTGGGGAGTGAACCAGCATACGAAGATCTGTCTCTCTCTCTTTCTCTCTCTCTCTCTGCCTCTCTATAACTCTGTTTTTAAAACAAATAGATAAATCTTTAAAAAAAATACCATGATAGTCTTCACAAAACTAAAAAAAAAAAAAAAAAAAAAAAATCCTAGAGTTTGTATTGAACTGCACAAAAACCTAAAAGAACCAAAACAAATCTCAAGCAAAAATAACAGAGCAGAAGGCATTACACCGATTTCAAAATATACTACTATGCCACACTCATTTAAACAATATAGCACTGACAAAAGTACAGACACACAGACCAATGGAACAGAATTGAGAACCCAAAGTAAACCCATGCATCTACAACAACTGGTTTCTGACAAAGGTGTTAAGAACATACATAAGAGAAAAGACAATCTTTTCAATAAACAGTACTGGAAAAACTGTAGGTCCAAATATAGAAGAATGAAACTGGACCCCTTTCTCTCACCATGTACAAAAACCCACTCAAAATAGATTAAAGATATAAATGCAATATCTATAACTATGAAACCAGTAGGAGAAAATGAGGGAAATGTTTCAGACATTGAAATGGGCAAGCATTTTTTTGAAACAGGCCCCCCTAAAACACTGGAAACAAACACAAAGACAAACAGGATTTTATCAAGGTAAAAAACTTCCGCACAAAAGCAAAAAAGACAAATGTGACTTCGTCAAAGTCAAAAGCTTCTGCACAGAAACAAGCAACAGAGTGAAGAGAAAACCTATAGGAGATAATATGTGCAAGCTATACATCCAACAAGGGGTTAATAACCAGACTATATAAGGAACTCAAACAGAAATAATAACAGCAGTCTGATTTAAAGCATGTACAAGGGCCAGAGTGTGGCGTAGTGGGTTAGGTTACGCTGCCACCTGCGTTGCTGGCACCCCATATGGGCGCTGGCCCGTGTCTTGACTGCTCTCTCTTGATCTAGATCCCTGTCAATGGCCTGGGAAAAGCAGAAGAAGATGGCCCAAGTATCTGAGCCCCTGTCATCCACATGGCAGACCCTGTGAAGCTCTTGGCTAGTAGTTTCAGCCTGGCTCAGCCCTGGCCATTGCAGCTAGGGAGTGAACCAGCAGATGGAAGATCGATCTCTCTCTCCCTTTCTCTCTCTCTCCCTCCCTCTTTGTAACTCTTTCAAATAACTCTTAAACAAAAATGAATGTGCAGTCATATAGACATTTTCTTTCCTTTCTTTTTTTTTGACAGGCAGAGTGGACAGTGAGAGAGAGAAAGACAGAGAGAAAGGTCTTCCTTTTTTCCGTTGGTTCACCCTCCAATGGCCGCTGCGGCCGGCACACCGCGCTGATCCGATGGCAGGAGCCAGGTGCTTCTCCTGGTCTCCCGTGGGGTGCAGGGCCCAAGCACTTGGGCCATCCTCCACTGCACTCCCGGGCCACAGCAGAGAGCTGGACTGGAAGAGGGGCAACCGGGACAGGATCGGTGCCCCGACCAGGACTAGACATTTTCAAAGGAAGACATACAAGTGGCCAACAAGTATGTATGCTTGACATCACTAATCCCTAGGGAAATGCAAATCAAAACCACAATGAAATAACACCTCACTCCAGTTAAAGTAACAATTATCAAAAAGACGACCTACAACAAGCACTGGTGAAGATGCTGAACAAAGAGAAACCATGACCACTGTTGGTGGGGTGTAAATTAGGACAGCCTCTGTGGAAAACAGTATGAAGTTCCTCAAAAGATTAAAACTAGAACTGCCAAAAGATCCAGCAGTTCTATTACTGAGTGCGTGTGTATCTTTGTGTGTGTGTGTGTATACAGGAAATCAAATCAGTCTATCAAAGAAAGAGCTGCACTCCCATGTTTATTATTCACAATATCCAAGAAATGGAAACAACCTAAGTGACCATTAACTGACGAGAGAGAAAGAAAATGTGGTACATGCTCGCAATGGAAATCTGTTAAGCAACAAAAAATGAAATCAAGTCATTTGAAACATGTACAGAACTGCAGATCATTGTGTTAAGTGAAATAAACCAAGCACAGAAAGAGAAATACTCATATAAGGGAATTCAAAAAAATTGATCTCATAGAAGTTCAAAGCAGAATGGTAGTTACCAGAGCAGGGAAGGCATAGTGGGGGGAGGGGTTCAGTGATCCGTGGATATTAAGTTATAGTTAGGTAGCAGATAGAAGTTCTAGTGTTCTATTGCAGAGTAGGGTGACCACAGGTAACAATAACATACTGTGTATTTTTTAAAAAGCTAGAAGACATGATTTTTAAATGTTTTCACCATGAATAGATGACAAATGTTTGAGGAAATATATTTGCCCTGATTTGAACATTAATGATGTGTACATATATAATGATATGCATGGTAAACCATAAATATTATTTAAGGAGTGGTATTATCTAACATTATTTATTTATGAAAGGGAAGGTGACAGAAACAGAAGGAGAGGGAGACACAGATGAGCCAGGACAAAGCCAGGAGCCTGGAACTTCATCTGGGTCTTCCACATGGGTGGCAAGACCATCACTTGCTGCCTCCCAGGTGCATTAGCCGGAAGCTGGATCAGAAGTAGAGGATCATGGACTCAAATCGGCACTCCACTAGGGGATGCAGGCATTATAAGCCATGTTTTAACCTGCTCCACCACAACATCTGCCCCAATATTGACAATTTTTATGTATCAGTTAAAAAATTTAATAGTAAAAAGCAGACTTTATACATACATTTATTTTTCTTCTATATTGTAAGCTCACATTGGGCAGAGACCACTTCACTTATCCATGCATGTATTTGGAGAAAGGACATTCATTAGAGGCATAGTAAATAGTCATTGCCAAAGTGGAGGCCTGTCTGACTTGCTCAGAACAGTAAGAGGCCAGCGTGCCTGGAGCCCAGTGTGAGGCTGAGGGGGCAGAGTCACGTCCTTTCTTTTTTTTTTTTTTAAGATTCTTATTTATTTATTTGGAAGTCAGAGTTACACAGAAAGAGGAAGTGAAACAGAGAAAAGTCATTTGCTGGTTCACTCCTCAAATGGCTGCAATGGCTGGGGTGGGCCAGGCCAAAACTGGGGAATGTTTTTCCATTTATTGTGTGTCCTTGATATTTCTTTTATTGGTGTATTATAATTTTAATTGTAGAGAACTTTCACTTCTTTGGTTAAATTTATTCCTAAATGTTTAAATTTCTATAGCTATTGGGAATGGAATTTCTTTTTTTTTTTTTTAAAGATTTATTTGAAAGAATTACATAGAGAGGCAGAGAGAGAGAGAGATCTTCCATCCGTTGGATCACTCCCCAGTTGGATGCCATGGCCAGAGCTGCGCTGATCCGAAGCCAGGAGACAGGAGCTTCTTCCAGGTCTCCCACGCAGGTGCTAGGCCCAAGCACTTGGGCCATATTCTATTGCTTTCCCAGGCCATAGCAGAGAGCTGGATTGGAAGAGGGGCAGCCAGGACTAGAACCTGTGCCCATATGGGATGCCGCAGGCAGAGGATTAACCTACTGTGCCACGGAGCTGGCCCCTCAATTTACTTTATAATCACAAGCTTAATCCATGAGACAAAGAATTCAACAAGTTGAAAGTAGAAAAGACCACTGTTCCTCAGAAGTATAGACAAGGACTACAAACAATAATCAAATCTCAAGATGTCAATTTCACTCATACACATTACATTTTTTGCAGTCTATATATTAGCTTCCACAACCAGAAAAAAACAAATATTTGTATTTCGGGGTTCGGCTTATCTCATTAAATGTGATGGTCTCCAATTGCATTCCCTCCAAATAAGGTCCCATAGCTTCAGCATCAGAATTTCCTTCCAAATCTTGCCTCTCCATTTTATCCCCTCGATAATTTCCTTCCCCTGGACCTCATTATTACTGGACTCAATATCGTATCTTTTATCTGTTCTCCATTCTCTCTAATGTAACCTTGCTCTCCATAACCAGATATATTTTCCTAAAAATTAAATCTTATACTGGAGCTGTCCAGTTTAAATGTTTGTATTGGCTTCTCACTGACTTAGAAAACAAAAATTAGGGCTACATCCCATCTATGGCCCACCATACATGCCTCTTTTTTTTTTACTGCACATGAAATATGCTGTGCACAATCACGCTGGTCTAGCAAGCTCCCACTCACCTCCCAACACCCAGCCAGACATAATCACCTCTGAAAAGCCTGTCCTGTCTGCTTCAGGCAGAATTGGCCAATTCCTCCTCTGTGCTGTCACAACACTTCAGCCATACTTCTGCACACAGAGGCAGATGACCATTGGCTTGCTGAGGTATCTATACTATGAAGCTCCCTGTAGAAGCTGCTCTGTATCTTCTGTTTCCCCACATCACCTCCCTAAGTGGCGGGTTCATGAAGACCCTCTGCTCACCGAGCCCCCTGCTGAAATGTAACATTTTTAGAGGCAGCAAAGGTGCACATGCTCCAAGATCTCTTTTTTTTTTTTTTTTTTGACAGGCAGAGTGGACAGTGAGAGAGAGAGACAGAGTGCTCCCTACCCTGGCTCAGAATATCTTCTCCCTTCCCATCTGGAATGATAGCAACAAGGACATTTAGGACCACCCCAAGAAAGGAAAACTGGTGACCATCCAAAAGAGCTTGTAACAGAGCAGCCATCATTTTATCTGAACCATCAGCCTCCTCTTTATAGTCTGAATACACTAAGCTCTTTACAACATGTCTATGAGATTACACAGTATAGCTTTCAAACAATCTTCCAATTAATCTCCTAAAACTTAAAACCCGTTTTTGCTCTCATATTAAATGATAAATCCATAAAAAACCCCAGCAGAACATACTATTGCCTACAATGAAAATGTATTATATATGGCAATGATAAATGTACCTTAATATATTTTTTCACACACACAAAAAATGGAAGGAACTAGTAGCTTATTAGACAAAGTAAACACACAACTATTTCTAACAATGGAAGCCTCAAAATAATTTTGAGAAAAAAAATTAGTAAACATAAACTCAATTTTAGCATAATGGTGCTCCCTTGACTCTGTAACCTAAGTACAAAGAACAAAAGACGACAGTAAAGAACGAGGTCACATACTTAGAAAACTCATTAAATAATAATTGACATCACTCCTCAAAATTAAGGAAAGAATTATCACATCTTTCATCTTCTATTAATCCACATCAACTACTTGTCCCCAAACCTCGCATTTCTTCATGCTAGTTGCCTCATCTTTCCTTCTTTACTTCACTTTCTATTTTGACAATTAGCTTCCCCATCTTTTTTCAGAGTATAAAATTTTATCTAAAGTTGATTCCTATAACTGTCTTCACTTTTCCTTCAATTTCCTTTCCATTTGTCATCACTTACTTTATTTTCATTTTTATTTTAAAAATTTTAGTAAACTTAATGATGTCTTCCTACCCTACACTATCTCTGAACAACTAGTTAAAATTATCTTTATTTATGATTAATATAAAAATACTCTCCAGTAAGTTTCCTTAAACATAAAGATAAAAGGGAGCATCACAAACAGTGGGTTTTCCTAGTGATATGGCCACAAAATTAACAACATAACTTGTGTATTTTAAATTTTTCAACTTGTGTATTTTTAAGTTTTTCTTCCTAATACTACTATAATGAACAAATCTCTATTGAACAATGTATAATAGTGTGATTCAAAACAAATAGAATGCATTTCTGAAGTGCCTCTCTTTTAACACAACTTTTCATGATACCTGTGATCTCGCTCTATTTTGCTATAAAATTCCAAAAAGACTAGAACATATTTTGAGATCCTAAAATTAGTTAGGAAGCACTTGTTGGAAGAAGGTTTGTAGGTCTAGGCAAACACAATGCAACTCAGTAACACATTAATAATAAAATACTCAGTCCTTTGCTAAAGCAACATGTGCATTGAATAAGTACTCTGGTGGTTATATCCATACTGACATACCTCCAAGGAAAGAGAAAACCAATAGCACTAAAATCCAACATGTTTTCATACTGATAAGTTGTGAAAGAGAAATAACATATCCTCTTCAGCTCAAGAGAGAAATAAGTCATTACAATGTAGGCCAGGATTACAAAACTGGTACTCATATGGGATGCTGGCATCACAGGTAGCAGCCTAACCTGCTGTGCCATAACATCAGTCCCAAGATTGGCATTTTTCAGATACTATTTTGAACTTTTCAAATACAGAAGTTTTTGTACAAGATGCCTATTGTTTCTTTAAGAAAAATAATTAAGTGTTTAAGATGTGGAGGAAATAATAAAATCAAAACATATGGAATAACTTTATATATTTTTGGGTCTAGTTATTCATGGCTAGCATTTTGTACTATTCTCAGGTTACAGTTGAAAATGGAAATGAAAATGAAGAGACACTAAATATACTGTTTTGGCATTAAGCACTAACAGTCACAGAGAAAGATCTGTATTTACCAAAAAAAAAAAAAATTGACCAAATTGTGAAGTTAATTCAAAAATTATGTACAGTTGTCATGGTGAATCTTGATGGTTACACTGTATATACTAAAAATGAATTATATTTGAAGAACTTTGATAACTAATATCAAATATAATAATAAAATTAATATAAAACAATGCAAAGGTGAACAAAACTGAATAGAATCAAATAAAATTTATTCAATATATAATGTTAAGAATATTCATGTTCATTGTCTGAATTGAAGACATTTTGAAAAACCATTAGCACAAAGCTGAATTATTTAAAATTTTACATATAAGAATGTAGTCCTTACTGCTATCAGTAAATATAATATTAAATCAGCTAACTGACCAGGTACAGTGTAACTTTAGGGTGGCTGTAATTCATAGTACATGCCAAAATATTAAGTAGATCATAATTATGAGCTATTTTATTTTTAAACATTTTTGTGTGTTGTTATGTATTTCTTAAAATTGCCACACTTAGCCTATATTTAAAGGTGTTAGAAGACAAACATCTGCTCTGACTTGGAAATACTATTTTTGAGTTAAACTTTTAATCTGAAGAACCCCAAAATTAATTATCAGTAGTGGAGCATTAGAGATGAAATGCATAAGAAATTGATTAGCAATTTCTTTTTTAAAAAGAGTTATTTATTTGAAAGGCAGAGTTACAGAGAAAGATAGGGAGAAACAGAGGGAGAGATCTTCTACCTGTTGGTTCACTCCCTAGATGGCCACAATGGCCAAAGCTGGACCAGGCTGAAGCCAGGAGCCAGGAGCTCTTGTCTGGGTCTCCCATTAGTGTGCAGGGGCCAATGTAGTTGGACCATTTTTCTGCTGCTTTCCCAGATGCGTGAGCAGGGAGCTAGATTGGAAATGGAGCAGTCAGGGCTCAAATTGGTGCCCATATGAAATGCCAGTGTCTCATACAGTGGCTATACCCACTGACATAATGCTGGTCCCAGTTAGGAATTTCTATGTCAAAGTTTCACACATGTGTATTATGTCTTGGTTATATAATTTAAAATGGTATTATAGAATGAATAATTTTCTTTACATAATATGAAAATTCTTAGAAATATTAATACCTATCCCATACTACTTAATAATTATTGTTATATTGCTAATAAATATGGGAAACAAACACCGCTTACTTCATTTTTCTTATATGTGCATAGCAGAATAGGTAAAACTGAAGGGTGTTAGCCAAACTTGCTCCTATAAAACCTACTCCGGAGGGGCATAGCAGGTTAATCCTCTGCCTGCAGTGCCGGCATCCCATATGGGCACTGGTTCGAGACTCGGTTGCTCTGCTTCTCATCCAGCTCTCAGCTATGGCCTGAGAAGGAAACAGAAGATGGCCCAAGTCCTTGGGCCCTTGCACTCATGTGGGAGACCCAGAAGAAGCTCCTGGCTCCTGGCTTCAGATCAGCACAGCTCTGGCCGTTGTGGCCAATTGGAGAGTGAACCAGTGGATGGAAGACCTCTCTCTCTCTCTCTGCCTCTATTCTTGCTGTGTAACTCTGACTTTCAAATAAATTAAAAAAAAACAAAAAACAAACAAAAAAAAACAACCTACTCTGGAGGTCCTTGTGTTGTGGGCACAACAGGTTAAGCCCACAGGAGCACTGATTCGAGTCCTGGTTGCTAATGCACCAGGGGAAGTAGGAGAGAATTGCCCAAATCCTTGGGCCCCAGCCACCCACGTGGGAAACCCGATGGAGTTTCAGGCTCCTGGCTTCAGCCTGGCCCAGCCCCCAACACTGTGGCCATTTTGAAGCAAACTAATAAATGGAAGATCTCTTCCTCCCTCTCTCTGTAGCTCTGCCTTTCAAATAAATAAATAAATCTTAAAAAAAGAAGCCAAGTCTAAATCTATATAATCAAATTTCAGTAATATATATTAATAAAGGTAAACTATAATAGACATCCGAAAGTTATTTATATTTGATTTTTAATTATTTTAATCAGACATTTTTGATAATCAGTACTAAAATTTGTCAATAAACTAAAGCAAATTTAGAAACAATATAGTGAAGGGTTAATGCCCTATTCACATTTCCTATCTTCTAGGAATTAATTATCATCTCCCCAGCAGATCCAAAGATAAGCACTGAGCAGCTAAGACTGGCCTCTTTTTGTATATTTATTGTTGTACAGTGTACCTCTGTAGATACCTACAAAGATAATTTGGGGGCCCAAAAGGCTTTTTCCTCTAATAACAATAATTTGTAGAATAATTTAGGACTGAAGTTTGTTGTTGCTGCTATTGCTGTTTTTAACAAACATACTCATTTAAAAGTTCTCATAATCCCACAATGTCTCATAAAAGAAGAATCTGAGGTCCAAAAAAGTTACGTTAATCTGGCCAAGATCACAGCCAGAGGCAACAGAGCCTGGCATTACATGAGGTCCTCTGATGAAAAATCAGGGCTTTCTGCTGGACCACCTCCCAAGGACGCTAAAATAAACACTTCAGGAGCAAGTAGGATGTATTACTTCAGTAGCAAGGATGTAACTGGTGAGCGGTGAGACTGGCTCACAACAGTCATTCGAAGCCATACCCTCTCCACATTTCTTCCCCATTATACAGAGATAGGCCCTCACAGGGATTTTACTGCCTTTAGACCTCACCCCATTTTTTGCTCCCCAAAAAACAATCACAGGTTGTTTTGACTGTTTGGGTTTTGTTTTTGTATACTGCTAAGGTGGTACTAGGGACTAACAGCAAAAAACAAGATTCAGGGATGGGCATTTGCCTAATAATTACAATGCCTGTTAAGGTGCTTCTGCCCATACCAGAGGATCTGGGTTCAATATCCAGCTGCAGCTCCTGACCCCCACGTCCTGCTCATGTGCACCTGGGAAACAGCAAGTGCTGCTTCCTGTGACTGAATTTCTGACATCCACTGGGAGAACTGGGTAGAACCTCAGGCTCCCAGCCCTGGCTTGGCCTAGCCCAGGCCCAATTCTTGTGGGCATCTGGACAGTAAAGTAGCAGATGGGAATGCTCACTTTCTCTCTCTCTCTCTCTCTCTCTCTCTCTCTCTCTCACTCGTATACACACACACTTGCTCTCACTCTCCCCCTCTCAGAAAAACACTTAAAATTTTTTAAAATTTTTTAGCCGGCGCCGTGGCTCAACAGGCTAATCCTCCGCCTTGCGGCGCCGGCACACCGGGTTCTAGTCCCGGTCGGGGCACCGATCCTGTCCCGGTTGCCCCTCTTCCAGGCCAGCTCTCTGCTGTGGCCAGGGAGTGCAGTGGAGGATGGCCCAAGTGCTTGGGCTCTGCACCCCATGGGAGACCAGGAGAAGCACCTGGCTCCTGCCATCGGAACAGCGCGGTGCGCCGGCCGCAGTGCGCCTACCACGGCGGCCATTGGAGGGTGAACCAACGGCAAAAGGAAGACCTTTCTCTCTCTCTCTCTCACTATCCACTCTGCCTGTCAAAAAAAAAAAAATTTTTTTTTAAATTTTTTAAAATTTATTTGAAAGGCAGAGTTAGAGAGAGAGAGAGAGTGAAGAGATTGATCTTCTATCCACTGGTTCACTCCCCAAATGGCCACAGTGGCCAGGGCTGTGCCAGGCCAAAGCCAGGAACCCAGAACCTCTTCCAAGTCTCCCATGTGGATGCAGGAGCCTAACCACATCGGCCATCCTCTGCTGTTTTCCCAGGTGCATCAAGGGTGCTGGATCAGAAGTGGAGCAGCCAGGTCTCAAACTGGCACCCATACAGGATGTCAGTGTCATAGGCAGTGGCTTAACCCACTATACCATAAAGCTAGCCCCAGTAAATAACATTTTTAACAAACATAATACACAGGAAAAAAACAACCATGAGTCTTGCAGTTAGGACCCCTGAAGCAATTCTGACCTCATTAGCTGTGGGCCCTTGGATGAGCTCCTTAACCACCATGGGATTTGTTTTCTTCATCTGTAAGCTGAGGATAAAAGTATTTATCTGCCAGGGCTGTGTGAAGACGGCAGCAATCAATCACATCCATGTACCAGACATGAGAAGTGCTCGCACATTAGCTTCTCTTTCACCCTTAAAGAGTCCTTTTATTTTTATCTTTACTTAAATCTTATTGAAAAAAAGAGACTATTGATGCATTATACATCAAACAAGAGAATCAACAATTATTTCAAATGTATATATCCATGTAAATATCTAAAGAACAACACGCAGAAAATGTCTTGGTTACCAAGTAATACAAATATGCTTTGTATTACTCATATTTTAAGGAAACTGATTAATATCATACTTGGTGCCTGCAGAGAGTTTACATTTTAAATGCAAAATTCAAAACATGTTCCCCTGCCTCACAATAGCTGTAACTGTCTCCAGTAATGCAAAATAGAAAATTAAAAACAACAACCTTTTGCCATTAAGCAGAGAGGGGAAGAATTTCTCCTCAGGGCCCAACCACACAAATCACTAACTTATTAGTTAAAGACAGAGTCACTGGAAGATGACTGGTACCATCCATGCTAAACGCCAGTTTTGGGTGTCTTTATGTAAATCAGTGAGCAACTTTTCTTAGGATGTAGCATGGATAAACTGCCGTCCTTGACCAGGGATGACAAATCTGTTTCTTAAATAGTAAGTATCAACTATGATTAACAGCGGCAACCCAAGGCTCTGTATATAGGTGTTCTTTGAGGCCAAATCAAAGCTTTGCAGAAAAGAGTGCCAGGATCAATTGGCAGTGTCTGCCAAAGTCAGAGGGATGTGCAGAGAGACCACTGGCCAGCCACTAGTGATCCATTTCCAGAACCATCTGGCCCTCCTGAAAAAAAAATTAACAGTAGGCAGCTTAATGCTAAATATAGTAATCAGACTAAAACAGAAATCCCTGGAGATCTCAGTGGCTTTAAACATGTATTTTCAAAGGTAGGTGACAAACCATCATTTAATTTCTATTTCCATGGGCCTGGCGGAAGCATCGCTGTGTGTTCACATCCCATTTCTTTTTCCTCCTGACTCATAGCTAGACTTCACCTCTCAGGTTTCCCCCATCTATGTGAGGCTATTAACTGAGTTCTTGCCATTGGTTTACAGGTAGAAATGATGTCTAGGCCTGGACCTAAATCTTCTCCTGCGATACTCCCCTTTCTGTCTTCCTCCCTCAGTCAGACTCCAGTAGATGACTCTTAAGTCCTAGGAGATAGAATCCCTTAGTGGAAGGCACCATCTGTAGCAGACTGCCCCCCTGAGCAAGAAACAGAATTGGCATCCAATCACTGTCTCTTGGGAGCCCTATTAATGTAGTTCTGGTTAAGACTCTCAGACTATCACATCAAGTATGTGGTTTAACCATGACCTGAGCTAATAAAATCTGAATTCTTCCCCATGATCTGTGAAATTAATTTTAGGAAGAAAGTTTATTTCTCTCGGTGAAGCTATGATTATTTGTTACTGGAAGTTTAGTTCACTGTATTTCCAGATTCATTAAGAAACTTAGTCTGCAAGAATGAAGCAGGTGCTTCACTACTACTGTGCCAGAGTGGAACAGGAGGTAGGGGAGAATCCTGAGAAAGTACCAGAAAAATCTAGCTTCATTCCTGCCTCTTCCTCATCATGGCACCAAAGGTCACACTGTTCTTCTTGCCCAAACTGGATTGAGCTATATTCAAACCTGGAAACACAAGTGATGACTAACATGGGTATAAAGCAGAAAACAAGCATCTTTCAACCCACAGACATTTTGGTACATATTCTACCAAAATACCTATTATGGGCACACATACACTTTGAAAAATGAAAACTGGATTAGGAATCCCAATTTTTCTTTCTGTATCAAATATGTAAAACTCTCTCTCTCTCTCTCTCTCTTTTTTTTTTTTTTTTTTTGACAGGCAGAGTGGACAGTGAGAGAGAGAAACAGAGAGAAAGGTCTTCCTTTGCCATTGGTTCACCCACCAATGGCCGCCGCAGCCGGAGCACTATGGCCGGCGCACCGCGCTGATCCGAAGGCAGGAGCCAGGTGCTTATCCTAGTCTCCCATGGGGTGCAGGACCTAAGCACTTGGGCCATCCTCCACTGCACTCCCGGGCCATAGCAGAGAGCTGGCCTGGAAGAGGGGCAACCGGGACAGAATCCGGTGCCCTGACCAGGACTATAACCTGGTGTGCCGGCGCCGCATAGCGGAGGATTAGCCTAGTGAGCCACGGCGCCGGCCCTTTTTTTTTTTTTTTTTTTTTTTTTAAGGTTGTTCAGTATTGTTAGGATATGGCTTCATTTTTAAATAAAGTACTCAGGTGTAGTCAATGTTATATCCCTATATACACATTGACACAAACAGCACTCCTGAATTTTCTTTATTTTTCCAATTATTCATATGAGATACATTTATAGAAGCCAAATTGTTGCATGGGTCAAAAGATTTTCAAAGGTTTTAATTGATATTATCAATCCACTCTCCCAAATATTTATACCAATATATACTCCCACAATTCAGCACTCAGTTCCTACTGCTTTTCTCTCTGAAAGAGAAACCTCAAAATGATCTGGGGGAAAAAAAAAAAAACCCTATTTCTTTCTTAATTCACAGCACTACTTCCTGAAATTACCAGCATAATCTACAATGAAGACACCAAGGTCAGATCTCTATCTCAAGGACAGAAAACAGTCCATTGGCATAGTCACTACAACACATGGCTCTTAACAAAATAGAGTAAAATATAACTAAAAACTAAGAAACTTGGCCGGCGCCGTGGCTTAACAGGCTAATCCTCCGCCTTGCGGCGCTGGCACACCGGGTTCTAGTCCCTGTTGGGGCGCCAGATTCTATCCCGGTTGCCCCTCTTCCAGGCCAGCTCTCTGCTATGGCCCGGGAGGGCAGTGGAGGATGGCCCAAGTGCTTGGGCCCGCACCCGCATGGGAGACCAGGAGAAGCACCTGGCTCCTGGCTTCAGATCAGTGAGATGGGCTGGCCGCAGTGGCCATTGGAGGGTGAACCAATGGCAAAAAGGAAGACCTCTCTCTCTCTCTCTCACTATCAACTCTGCCTCCAACGGCAAAAAGGAAGACCTTTCTCTCTCTCTCTCTCTCACTATCCACTCTGCCTGTCAAAAAAAAAAAAAAAAAAAAAAAACCAAAAAACAAAAAACTAAGTAACTCCTTTGGAGTGATGATGAGAATTATTGTGCGACAAAAGAACAAGAGAGAACCACAAAGCACATGCATGTGTTAGCACTTGGTTCAGCCCATTCAGTATAGTCCCAAATTAGCTTCCCAGGGACATTTCCATGGGTACACTAATACTCACTCAAGGTTACCAAAACCAGAATGCTACACATTAAAATAGTGGGTACTAAGTTATACTTAGATAAAAGTAAAAGGTTTTTGGGTCCTACTGTACCATAGTTACTATAGGTAATTCTAATATACTGCATATTTCCCTATCAAAAAACAAAACCCTGAAAGATATGATTCTGGATGTTTTCATTGTAAATAAATGTAAAATGTTTGAGGAGATATATATGTTTATGCTGATTGCACATCATACAGTGTATACATTTATCAAAATCTCACATAGTACCCTACAAATATATACGACTTTCATAGATCTGTTAAAATTTTTTTTAAAGATTTATTTTATTTATTTGAAAAAAAGAGTTACAGAGAGAGGTAGAGACAGAGAGAGAGGTCTTCCATCTGCTGGTTCACTCCCCAGATGGCTGCAATGGTCCAAGCTGCACCAATCCAAACCCAGGAGCCAGGAGCTTCTTGCGGGTCTCCCATGTGGGTGCCGGGGCCCAAGGGCTTGGGCCATCTTCTACTACTTCCCCAGGCCATAGTAGAGAACTGGATGGGGAGAGGAGCAGCCGGGACTAGAACCAGTGCCCATATGGAATGCCTGCGCCACAGGCAGAGGATTAACCTACTGCACCACAGCGCCAGCCCCTGTTAAAATTTTTTAAAAGATTTATTTATTTGAAAGGCAGAGTTACAGAGTATATGAGAGAGAGAGAGAGAGAGAGAAAGAAAGGGATTTTCAATCTGCTGGTTCACTCCCCAAAAGGACACAATGGCTGCAGCTGGGCAGAAACAAAGCCGGGAGCCAGGAGCATCTTCCAGGTCTCTCACAGGGATGCAGGAGCCCAAGCACTTAGGCCACCTTCTGCTGCTTTTCCAGGTGCATTAGCAGGGAGCTGGATTGGAAGTGGTGCAGCTGGGACTCCAACCGGCACCCATATGAAATGCTGGCACTGTAGACGGAGGCTTTACCCACTTTGCCACAGTGCCAGCCCAACATTTGTCTAATAAAACAAAAAACTAAAAAATCTTACCGAAGAGGCAAGAGAAACATGAACACATTGTAAACCTTAATAGTTAGGGAGAAAATAAAAATTACATTAAGCCATAGTTTAACTGAATTATAGAATGACACTAACCATGTTAATAGATTTTCTGGCATAGAGATAGCAATCAGAACTAGGTGAACAAGGCTGGCATTGTGGTGCAGCGGGTGAAAGCTCTGGCCTGCAGTGCTGGCATCCCATATGGGAGCCAGTTCAAGTCCTGGCTGCTCCTCTTCTGATCCAGCTCTCTGCCGTGGCCTGGGAAAGCAGAGGAAGATGGCCCAAGTGCTTGGGCCCAAGCACCCACATGGGAGACCTGAAAGAAGCTCCTGGCTCCTGCCTTCAGATTGGCACAGCTCCAGCCATTGTGGACACTTGGGGAGTGAATCAGCGGATGGAAGATTCTCTCCTCTCTCTCTCTGGCTCTCCTTCTCTATGTAACTCTTTCACATAAATAAACTGTAAAAAGAAAAAGAACAAGATGGTGACACTTTCGCATATCTGCTCTTGACAGGTAAATATGACTTATCAGTATTAGCACCTATAGGATATGTGATTTTGGCCTCTGTGGAACTCAGCTTCCTGATCTGTAAAAATGAACAGGATGGGCAATGTCTACATTTCTCTACAGACTAGAGAGCCCTCCAGATCTGCAGTCACCCACAACTCAGGAGTCATCTAATACTCTCTGCCCTCCTAAACTCAATCTTCAAGCAACCTTCAATAACTAAATATCTGAAAGGTGCCTCACTTTCTGTGAGCCTCTTTGTAGGTAGTAATCTGCCTTCCTGTCCACAAGTCAGCTATATAAGTCCCATTAATTCTTTTTTTTAAATTTCATTTAAAGTATACAACTTTCATGTACTTCATAGATACGGATAAGGAACACAGTGATACTTCCCACCTTACCCTCCCTCCCACCCACACTCCAAACCTTCTCCCTCCTCCATCTCCTATTCCCATTCTTAATTTTTACAAAGATCTAGTTTCAGTTTACTTTATACACATAAGATTAACCCTATACTAAGTAAAGAGCTCAGCAAACACTATAAAGAAAAAAACACTGTTCCTCAACAGTAGAGACAAGGGTTGGAAACAATCATAGAACCTCAAGAACCTCAAAATGTCCATTTCACTTCAAAACATCATTGCATTTTGGGTACTCTATTAGTTATGCCAGATCAGGGAAAGCATATGTCTTTTGGGGACTGGCTATTTCACTAAAGCCAGTTTCCAGTTGTATCCACTGGTTCTTACATTTGGGCTTAAATATCACTTCTCTGTAATACAATGCCACAGGAATCTTCCCCTTCCCTGTTGAAACTTGGTTCTTTTTGAAACACTTGAAATTATGTCTTTCATCATTCAGTATCCCCTAAGTCACAAGCTCTCTGATATAGAGTTGTAGATATCTAATTCTCCGTGGTATCCCTGTCTCCTGGGACAACTCCTGGCATTTGATAACCATCCAAATATTTGTTAAATGAATAAATAATGGGACTGTGCTACATAAGCTGCCAAAAGCCTCAACACTGAAAGCACTTTCTAATTTCTCCAAATAGGTCATTAGAAAACAAGTTAAATATGTTGACATTTTTGCTCTTTCACAAAGTCAAAGGATCTTAGGTTTTGGGTTAAGCTTGTATCCTTTCCTCACTACTCTTCTAAGAATCTCCAGGTTATTAATGGTCATATTATCAAGTTAATAAAGAATAATACTAAATACATAGTAATAAAATACTTTCAGCAAAAATTGAAAGTATATAACCACTTGCAAAATTGTGCTTTTCTTTTCTAACTATCCTTACCATGCATAATATAAATACTTATGCATATTAAGATGGATATTCAAAAGCAATGCTGCTCCACTTCTGATCCAGCTCTCTTCTATTGCACCTGGGAAAGCAGAGGAGGATGGCCAAGTCCCAGAGCCCCTGCACCCATAAGGGAGACCGGGAAGAAGCTCCTGGCTTCTGGCTTCGGATTGGCTCAGCTCTGGCCTTTGCAGCCATTTGGGGAGTGAACCAGCAGATTGAAGACCTCTCTCTTTCTCTCTCTCTCTAACTCTTTCAAATAAATAAAATAAATCTTTAAATAAAGTAATAAATCTTTAAAAAATATTAAAACATGGAAATGACACAGGCAAAGGCCCAAAAGTAATGCAGAGTAAAGCCAATGAATTACAAAGTAACTCAAGAATGAACTAGTGTGTGTGTGTGTGTGTGTTGTGTGCACAAAAAACAAAGGACAGGAAAATAGACTGATTCTATTTCTAGCATACAGGTGGACTACAAGGAGAAAACACCTGATAAACTAGATAAATACTGCAGGCATCCTTCCACCAAGTTGCAGAAAAAACACATGGTAAAGTAATACTGCAGAGAAGTCTGTCTTGATGGCATGCGTCAATTTGAGTGGCCTATGGGCAAAGATGTTAACAGCCCTGTGTACAACAGAAGACAGAACTCTGGGACTAAGAAAAGTGATGAGAACTGAGACACTCATATTGGGATACTCAAAAGGTTACTTCTTAGTAAAATAACGGGAAAAAATGGCCGGCACCGCAGCTCACTAGGCTAATTCTCCGTCTGTGGCACCAGCACCCTGGGTTCTAGTCCCGGTTGGGGCACCAGATTCTGTCCCGGTTGCTCCTCTTCCAGTCCAGCTCTCTGCTGTGGCCCGGGGAAGGCAGTGGAGGATGGCCCAAGTGCTTGGGTCCTGCACCCAACTGGGAGACCAGGAGGAGGCATCTAGCTCCTGGCTTCAGATTGGTGCAGCGCACCAGCCATAGTGGCCATTTGGGGGGTGAACCAACGGAAGGAAGACCTTTCTCTCTTCTGTCTCTCTCTCTCACTGTCTAACTCTGCCTGTCCAAAAAAAAAAAAAAAAAAAAAAAAGAGTGGGGGGGGGCATAAAAGAATAGTCTTCAGAAAAGAAGGACAACAGAAAAATATGTACCACTCATCCTAGGTTGTAGATAAATGGGGGTGGAAGGATCTCCGGGGCATTCGTTATTACAGTTTTCCCTTCACCCAAGTTTGTGATGGAAATTTATAGTACAGATACATACTCCAGTAACTAAAACTTTTAGAGCCATATATGTGTCAGCATTTATAATTTTGCAGATTCTACAAAGTTACTATGGTACACATATCACATATTTAGCAACGCCCCAATATAATGTAGGAACTTCACTATAAAGTGATCATTAAGGGGCCGGTGCTGTGCCATAGCAAGTAAAGCCACTGCCTGCAATGCCAGCATTCTATATGGGTGTCTGTTCCAGTCCCAGCTGCTCCACTTCTGATCCAGCTCCCTGCTAGTGGTCTGGGAAAGCAGTGGAAGATGGCCTGAGTGCTTGGCACCCTGCACCCGTGTGGGAGACCCAGAAGAAGCTCCTGGCTCCTGGCTCCTGGCTTCAGCCTGACCCAGCCTTGGCCATTGCAGCTATTTGGGGAGTGAACCAGCAGATGGAAGATTTCTCTGTCTCTGCCTCTCTCTCTTTCTCCCCTTCTCTCTCTCTCTCTCTCTCTCTCTCTCTTTAAGTCTGCCTTTCAAATAAATAAATCTTAAAAAAAAAAGTGGTAAGTTTCTGCAGCTTAACATATGAACCTTCTTGCAATATAAAAATATATATCATATATCATATACTATCTATATATAATTATATATATTAACTTTTGCCACCAAATGATTTATGAAAAAAAATTTGTTTTTCAGAGATTTCTAAATTTCCAAATTGTGAACAAGGATTCTGAAGGTGAACTTGTACTACATGGGAAGCTCTAAGAGCAAGTATCAACCTCAAGTGCTCCCAGGATGGTAGCACCTGTGTGCCATATCTAGTTCCCTCCAGGTGACCTTAGACTTCCTATGATTCCCACAGATGAAATTCTATCCAACAAAATCTCAGAATCTAAAATTACAACACACATGAGGAAACATCAAGATTGACTGTCAGGCAAGCAATAGCAGAAACGTCACTTTATGAGAGATACTATATAAAACTGATTTTGCTTAAAGTGGTACAAAAATAAAAGCACCAAAATAATGTAACCAACAAACATGTCACCCAAAAAGAGGAAAAATTTGAAAAACTTTAAAATAGAATATATACATGAACAAAATTAAAAACAGAGTTTGTGAAAATCAAGGACAACTTAGGTAAAGAGAAAATTAATAAACTGGCAAACATCTAAACAAAAAAGAAGGCACTAGAAACTGTCTGTGTAGCGATATAAAGATGTAATAAAGTCTAACATGTCTCTAAATATGTTTGAAAGAAAATGGGCGGGGGCTAGCCCTGTGGTGTAGTGAGTTAAGCTGACGTCTGTGGTGCCATCAACCCATATGGGTTCAGTTCCCAGTTGCTCCACTTCTGATCCAGCACCCTGCTAATGTGCCTGGGAAAGCAGTGGATGATGGCCCACATCTTAGGGCCCCTGCACCCACGTGGGAGACCTGGAAGAAGCTCCTGGCTCATGGCTTCGGATCGGCTCAGCTTTGGCTATTGGGGCCATTTGAGGAGTGAACCAGTGGATGGGAGACCTCTCTTTCTCTCTCTTTCTGTGTCTCTGCCTTTCAAATAAGTAAATAAATCTTAGAAGGAAAGAAAAAGAAAAAATAAAAGAGAGAGAAAGAATGAAAGAAAGAGAGAAGGAAGGAAGGAAGGAGGTGGGTGGAAGGAGGGTGAAGGCAACAACCATCACAACTGAAAGAATTTTCCAGAACTTATGAGAGACATGAATTCTCAGATTCAGGAAACTCAACAAGTTCCAAATAGGATAAACAAAAGGAAAGCTACCCTCTAGACACAGTTACACAATAAAAGGACAAGACAAGATTGAAAAGGCCCCCATAGAATTAAAGGGTTTACCTATTAAAGGGTTTACCTAGAGGCAGGTAGACTGCTGGATGGATTCTGTCCTTCAACATCATGTACAAAATAGAAAAGTTCTGAGTTAAAAGCGGGGTTTAAGGCTGGCACTGTGGCTCAATAGGCTAATCCTCCGCCTTGCGGCGCCGGCACACCAGGTCCTAGTCCCGGTCGGGGCACCGGATTCCGTCCCGGTTGCCCCTCTTCCAGGCCAGCTCTCTGCTATGGCCCGGGAGTGCAGTAGAGGATGGCCCAAGTGCTCGGGCCCTGCACCCCATGGGAGACCAGGAGAAGCACCTGGCTCCTGGCTTCGGATTTGCGCGGTGCGCCGGCCACGGCACACCGGCCGCGGCCATTGGAGGGTAAACCAATGGCAAAAGGAAGACCTTTCTCTCTCTCTCTCACTGTCCACTCTGCCTGTCAAAAAAAAATTCCAAAAATAAATAAATAAATAAATAAAAATTAAAAAATGGGGTTTACTAGTAAGGAACCGTGCACCGAGGAAGCTTCAGAAGGATACAGTGTGCTGGTGGGGGAAGGGCAAGTGACCTAAGTGGTTTGGATAAATTAAAATTCAAAAGAAAAAAAGAAGAGAAATCTTCGATATGATGACAAAATGGCAAGCAGCAAAGTCATTTACAAGGTAGATGTACAAATAAAAACAGTACTGAACCAAGTAACAATGTCTAGTTTTGGAGGTTAGAACTATAGCATTTCTGTATGTTCTCAGTATGCATCACTAGATAATAAAATCTTTTATCAACAACAATAAAGACATGAGAGCATAATGAACACACTGGCCAAGGACAGCATGTAGGCAGATGTGGGTGGTTAGAAGTCAATGTTTCTAAATTTCTTTGATCAGAAAAAAGAAATATTAATCTTTTTATTTTTTAAAGTTGTAACCATTTTTCTTTTTGATTTTGCCTTTTATTTTTATATTTTTAAAGGTTTATTTATTTATTTGAAAGTCAGAGTTACAGAGAAAGAAGGAGAGAGAGGAGGAGGGAGAAAGAGAGACAGAGAGGTCTTCCATCCTTTGGTTCACTCCCCAATTAGTGGCACAGCTGGAGCTGTGCCGATCTGAAGCCAGGCGCCAGGAGCTTCTTCCGGGTCTCACACTTGAGCCATCTTCTACTGCTTTCCCAGGCCACAGCAGAGAGCTGGATCAGAAGTGGAGCAGCTGGGTCTTGAACTGGTGCCCATATGGGATGCTGGTACTGCAGGCGGTAGCTTTACCCGCTATGCCACAACACCAGCCCCAATCTACTTTAGACTTATGCATATTAGATGTTTAGAAGTAATCACTAAAATGGTAGATATAGTTGTATAAAGCTTCCAAACTATAGAAAGGGAAAGTAGAAATTAAAAGCTGACACAATTGAAAGTAGGAAGTAAGAATAAGCATGGAGAAGCAGTAAGAGCTAACTCATCAAGGGGTTAAGTTACGTATAAGTGTGTGTGTATGTTTGTGCATGTGGGGTGTGTGTGTGTATAATAGCTACAGTGGTAGTACTGGCAGTAATGGTATTAGTAGTAGCAACTGTACCAGCAATGGTTAGCAGTAGTAGTGGTAAGTAATATCTGATCCTCATTGCAAATTTGTGTGTCAAACTTTAGGTTAGGTATTTTACATGCATTATCTCTCTTATTTCTCACCAAGAGCATGGTAAATACTATTATTAATCTTCATTTTACAGATGAGATTCATTACAGATATAAACCAGGGCAGACAACTGCTAAAGATGGAGATTTCAGAGAGTTTTTAAATAACCGATCACCCACTGGATTTGAAAGACGAGAGAGAAATCTCGGGTTAGCGGTTTGGGCAACTGAGTGGGCAATTCCTGGCACCCAATAGCAATTCTAATATTTCATGCACAAATGAAGCCATTAAAAGACACAGAATATCCAAAGAGGGGGAGAGTTATATCAGTCTCCTTTGGAATGATGAGTTTTCCCTCTTTCTAGAAACTGGATGTGGAAACTAAACAAAAACAACAAGGATAACAGGTTAGTTGCTGGAAAGTGGTCATAGACTCCCCAGGAATTGTGTTGGGTGGTTTTGCTTGTTTTGAATGAGAAACGCTTATAAGAGAGATGAAAGGAAAGGTGAAAGACTGAGAGAATGGCTCATGTGGAAAGGAGGAGAGTTATATATAATTTAAAATAACAGCATTGGGCAAGTGTTTGGCCTAGCGGTTAAGATGTCTGGTGAAACACCTGCACCCCATATCAAAGTGCCTGGGTCTGATTCCTGGATCCAGCTCCTGATTCCAGCTTCTTGCCAACTCAGACCCTGGGAGGCAGCAGGTGTTGGCTCAAGTATTGAACTACAAGTGCTATCCCTGGGAGAATAATCAAATGATCAGGCCAAAAACCAAAACCACACAAACTGGGCAAAGATGTATTTTCTGTCTCTCCTGAGCGGCCAGAAATGGCACACCATAAAATCCTCCAGAGGATACTAGACTCTCTCTAGAGACACATAATAGAGAACTTGAACCTACACAATGTGTGAAGGGATGCTCTGACAACTTGGACTTAGGAAAACAGCTTCAGGGTACAATTCTTTAGATTCAGGTTTGTGCCTTCACCCAACTGCTCCGAGAAAGAATTCATCATTTCTGATTCATAGGTCATTGTACAGCCTACACTGGGATATGCCATTAAACTACTCTCCCTTTTACAAGAAAGAAAAAACAGAGCAATTCTCCCATTACCAAATGCCTAAGAAAAAAGACACAGCCAACATTTACCTTTACCAACAAACAATATACTTCTCTAAAAGAGACACTAATCTAGAAAAGGAGACTGGAGAATAAAAGTTTTAATGGCCAGAATGTGGCTTTTCAGATTATTTAGATTCACAGTGGGGGCCGGCGCCTGCAGCGCAAGCACCCCATGTGGGCACCAGTTAAGTCCCAGCTGCTCAACTTCTGATCCGGCTCTCTGCTGTGACCTGGGAGAGTGGTGGAAGATGGCCCAGGTCTTGGGCCCCTGCATCCTCATAGGGGACCCTGAGGAGGCTTCCGGCTCTTGGCTTCAGATTGGCTCATCTGGGAAGTAAACCATTAGATGGAAAATAAACCTCTCCCTCTCTCCTCTCACCCTCTCCCTCTCTCTCTCTCTCTCTCTCTGCCTCTCTATAACTCTGCCTTTCAAATAAATAAATAAATCTTTAAAAATAAATAAATAAATAAATAAATTCACAGTGGTTATATTTGAAGGTCTCTGAGGCGATGCTAGCTCAGCAACCAAGTCTCCTAACATATAACTCTGTAAGAAAAGCATCCTCGGCCCTCAGGGGATAGGGTCCTATGTCGCTTCTGACCTCTTCACCAAGTTACTGAAACAAGGATAAGCTCTGAGGAGCACCCTATCTCAATGTCAATCAATCAACCAGAAAGGAAGATGTAATATATTTAAAGTATATTTATTTCTAAAAAGCTAAGCGTGAAATCTATGGCAAACAAATGCACAGATTAGATTACAATGAAGTCTTCAGCAGCCATTAATTTAACATTAATACTCATGTGGCAATGTATCAAGATTCTAGATTTATTCAAACATGCTAACAACAAATTTCACCTATTGTTCCTTATACATGTGTTTTTAAATTTTTAAGAAATCAATTTGAGTTGCCAATTTTATACTGGTTCTAAGAAAGTATCTGCCAATCACACTGATCACAGAAAGGGGAATGGGGACCTCAAGTGACCCAAACATCTTTTTTTTTTTTTTTTGACAGGCAGAGTGGACAGTGAGAGAGAGAGACAGAGAGAAAGGTCTTCCTTTGCCGTTGGTTCACCCTCCAATGGCCGCCGCGGCTGGTGCGCTGCGACCAGCACACCGCACTGATCTGATGGCAGGAGCCAGGTGCTTCTCCTGGTCTCCCATGGGGTGCAGGGCCCAAGGACTTGGGCCATCCTCCGCTGCACTCCCGGGCCACAGCAGAAAGCTGGCCTGGAAGAGGGGCAACCGGGACAGAATCCGGCACCCCGACCGGGACTAGAACCCAGTGTGCCGGTGCCGCAAGGCGGAGGATTAGCCTAGTGAGCCGCGGCGCAGGCTCCAAACATCTTTGACATTATACCATTAAAAAGACTCATCTGAAAATGAACCAGAAAAATTACCACTCCACTAGCTGATATGAAGCCTGTTGAAATATCTTAGGTCATTTCTAAAATTTGCTCCCTCCTATTGCCCAAGACCCTTGGTCACTCTCCCAATTTCCCTGCTCACCCAACCCCTGAACCTCACATGATCCCTCTTAGCCCCTCATGGGATACGGAACATCAGCCCTGAATGCCATAGGACCTCACATTGATTGATGAAATGAATGACAGATTCAATGTTTTTCAGATCTGTACTTCCCCCATCTCTTCTTGATGGCCTAAAATATAAAAGTAAAATATAACTGTGTAGGCCGGCGCCGTGGGTTAACAGGCTAATCCTCCGCCTTGCGGCGCCGGCACACCGGGTTCTAGTCCCGGTTGGGGCGCCGGATTCTGTCCCGGTTGCCCCTCTTCCAGGCCAGCTCTCTGCTATGGCCCGGGAAGGCAGTGGAGGATGGCGCAAGTCCTTGGGCCCTGCACCCGCATGGGAGACCAGGAGAAGCACCTGGCTCCTGGCTTCGGATCAGCGAGATGCGCTGTCCGCAGTGGCCATTGGAGGGTGAACCAACGGCAAGAAGGAAGACCTTTCTCTCTGTCTCTCTCTCTCACTATCCACTCTGCCTGTAAAAAAAAAAAACAAAACTGTGTAACCTTTTCTACAACTGGGCTGGGTCTTCGAGTGAAATCAACTAGGAAGAGAGAGTGCTTTCCAACAGAAAAATGAGGACATTGGCTTCAAAACAAAATACGTGTACAGAAAGTTAGCATAGTTCTCATATTAGAAGTTACCCCAAGGTTCAGTAATCTTGGATACATTGTTCCACTTAATTTTATTCAATAAGCTTTGTTTATTTTTTTTTTGGAACTTTAAGTATATATAGAAATTTATATTAATCACAAGCAAAAATATATAGCACACACTGAATTTGTATAAAAATTGCCTACAGGTAAAAAATATTTTATTTGTGCTAAGTAAGTTTATGTAAGGTAAATTGTAATTCAGGCTTACATTTTCATTCTGTTTTTACTCACAAAATGTCTTCTTATAGATTTTTATGAGCCAAATTATGGCAGCATAAATTGTATAATGCTTTACAATGTTTTCTTGGATCAAAACAAAGTCTATTATCTCCTACTTCCTTTACCAGACACTCCTATAAGTAATACATCCTTAATTTTGCTTAACTTGGGAGGAAGAGAAGAATTAGTAAAATTCTAGTATCTCTCAAACAGAAGATTCAGCACTTGAAACACTTGCTTTTTATGTGGGATAAGCTTGTCATCACAAACCTTCAAGAAGTTCTAATATTGGAAAAAACTAGATTATTGATAATCACATTGGGTTTTCCTTAGGTTAGGTTTGATGTTAATAGAAATGTCGTTTGAATTTTGATTATGTTAAATGGGATAGTTAATGATGCAGTATATACAGAAACTGTTCATCACCTCTACTAGCTGAAATGAATCTTACACCAGGACTGCAAAGCTTTCAATGTTCCCTCTTCAGGTGTTACTTTGGTCCAACTCTATTTTTTTTGGTCTAATCTTGACACAGTATTGGATGCATGCTAGGTACCTACTCTGGATGCTTTCCCTTTTTATTTGACTGGGTCTGTTCTTTGTCTATGAACTACAAAACAGAAGGAAAACCCACTAAAGTGAAAAACAGTTGTCACCAAGAAGGTGAATACTTGTTGAGTCCTGGATGTTGTATACGCCATCAAATAGGTACAACAAAAAGTAACATGTGACTAGGCTAATCCTCCGCCTTGCGGCGCCGGCACACTGGTTCTAGTCCCTGTTGGGGCACCGATCCTGTCCCGGTTGCCCCTCTTCCAGGTCAGCTCTCTGCTGTGGCCAGGGAGTGCAGTGGAGGACGGCCCAAGTGCGCCGGCCGCAGCGCGCCTACCGCGGCGACCATTGGAGGGTGAACCAACAGCAAAAAGGAAGACCTTTCTCTCTGTCTCTCTCTCTCACTGTCCACTCTGCCTGTCAAAAACTAAAAAAAAAAAAAAAAAAAAAAAAAAGTAACATGTGAAAGGAGTTGAAGATGTATACAGAGGTACTCAGAAAAATTAATGTCAAATTACCATTGATTAGGTGCTTAACCATCATATGTGAAGGGGAACACTATTATAATCCAAAAGGACCACAAAACATACAACCTGTATTTAGATCCTTAAGGTTTACCATGCCCTTTAAGCTTGATATATAACTATCAATTTGGGGGGATGGCTTTCTGAATATTTTCCCCTCAAGAAACATACTGTTATTGAAAAAAAGAAAAACTATGAGAAAGCAGATAGATACATATTTTTATATCTCCACCTTCTTATTACGTGTAATTCTTTCTCCAGATGTTAACAAACCATTTCTTCAAGTGTATAGGTTATATATCTATTTGAAATGCAGAGTTACAGAAAGAGAGGAAAAGAGGGGGCAGGGAGAGATCACTCCCCAATAGTCACAATGGTCAGGACAGGGCCAGGCCAATGCTAGGAGCCTGAAACTCCATCCAGGTCTCCCTCATGGGTAGCAGGAGCCCAAGTAGGTGGGCCATCTTTGCTGCTTTCTCAGGTGCATTAGCAGGGAGCTGGACTGGAAGTGGAGCATCCAGGACTTCAACAGGCACCCATATAGGATATCAGCATAGCAGGAGGTGTCTTAACCCACAGTGCTACATGCTGGCTCCTAAACTAACCCTTTAATTAATAAATACACCTTTCATTAGACTTCTGAGTCCAATTACCCAGCAGGCTTTTAAAAAGTCATAGACTCAAAAACTCTATTCTTATAATCTTACTAATCCAAACCTCAAACTAAAAAGTTATATACAAGTCAAACTAATGATAAATTAAACTTCTTAAAATATTTCAAATTTCGGGGCTGGCACTGTGGTACAGCAGGTTAAGCTGTCACTTGCAATGCTGGTACCCCATATGAGCACAGATTGGAATCCTGGCTGCTCCACTTCCAAGCCAGCTGCCCACTAATGTGCCTGGGAAAGCTAGAGAAAATGGCCCAAAATCCTTGGGCGCTGCTACCCACAAGGGAGACCCAGATGGAGTTCCAGGCTCCTGGCTTTAGCTTGGCCCAGCCCTGGCAGTTAAAGCCATTTGGGGAGTGAACCAGCAGACTTAAGATCCCTCTCCCTTTCCATCCTCTCCCCTTTTCTCTCTCTATAACTCTGCCTTTCTAAATAAATAAATATCCTTAAAATTCTCAAATGCCAGACTCTACATTTTATGCTCTTTTCCAAGTATTTAATATTTCTAAAACTAAAACGCCAACTACTTAAGAATGCTTCAATGCCTATATGTTTAATTACGTGTTTGCATGTTTGAATAACAAGTGTGATTCACTTTCATAACTGGTGTGTTACTGAAAACCTGTGAATAAATTACTGAGGGAGTCTACCACTTTTTAAGGGAACTTCAAAAGGCATCCTGAACAAAATCATCTTCTTCAAATGCATATAGACATAAAATCATTTTTTATATTCAGGTTTTCCATGTCACCTTTTTTTTTTTTTTTTTTTGACAGGCAGAGTTAGTCAGTGAGAGAGAGAGAGAGAGAAACAGAGAGAAAGGTCTTCCTTCCATTGGTTCACCCCCCAAATGGCCGCTACAGCCGGCGCTGTGCCGATCTGAAGCCAGGAGCCAGGTGCTTCCTCCTGGTCTCCCATGCGGGTGTAGGCCCAAGCACTTGGGCCACCCTCTACTGCCTTCCTGGGCCACAGCAGAGAGCTGGACTGAAAGAGAAGCAACTGGGACAGAACCGGTGCTCCAACCGGGACTAGAACCCGGAGTGCCGGTGCTTCAGGCGGAGGATTAGCCTAGTGACTGTGGAGCCGGCCCATGTCACCTTTTCTTATAATAGGACATATTAGTAGTGTGATAACTATCTTTCCAAATTCCACTGAAAGGTTGGTTTTAAGTGAAAGCTAATTGGTTTCACAATTTATTGGAAAAGTAAAAGATTAAAAAGAAAAAGACCCATTAACCTATACTCCTTAGTACGTGGGTCTTTTATTCACAGAATGATGATTTTTTCATGCATATCATAGCGATTGCCATGTGCACGCTGTGATGCTCAGTGTCACACAAATCCAAGCAAGCATGGGAAATATTTGGGAGATTAGACCATTTAGGCTAACATGGGTCCTTCTTCACTCCCACTCCCACCCCTGCAGAAGGTACTCAGAGAGTCTGTGGAAAAACAGAAAGAAAAGATACTGAGCATTTCCATGAACTTTCCGAAGTGCCTTCATATCCTAAATAAACTACAAGCAGAAGTTAGCTTCAGTGGTTAAAAGCTATGAGAGGTAATGAACTTCCTTGAAACTTAAGTGGAGACAAATTAACGACATAAAGATCAGTGCCTAGCATATAGTAACTGCTCAATAAATCTTTAACTCATGACTATGCACATTAATAATTCAATATCAGCTCCTATTTCAGCTGTTACTTTTAACATGGACTCCTACCCCTAAGTT
The DNA here is from genome assembly GCF_033115175.1 of Lepus europaeus. Taxonomy (NCBI): domain Eukaryota; kingdom Metazoa; phylum Chordata; class Mammalia; order Lagomorpha; family Leporidae; genus Lepus; species Lepus europaeus. The sequence continues at coordinate 80,849,529 of NC_084829.1, forward strand.
CTACATCTTCTACGTCACCCCATTCACTAGTATATACTAGAGATATGGAAACCTCCCCTATTCAAAAATATCAGAAGCCTTTTCCAGATCTGAAAGCCAAAGGGGACTCAATGTTTCACTCTGGAAGAGACAGTCGTATCTGAATGATGTTTCAATGAAATGCTCAGACCCATGAGTGCTCCCTAGAATACACTGATTATCATCTTCATGACAGATTATCAGCAGGTGGCAACTTCATGATCTATGTGTTTTCTACTATGAGAATTTTCTAGACTTAACATACATCTTCAAGACATGAGTCACCCTTTGAGAGTTGGGGAAACTGATGGAAAGATGGCTAAATGATTCAGCATGCTGCAGCAAAATGAGCTGGTCATGAATTTGTAATTTCCACCTCTGTGAGGTGTCCTGGCCCTAGCGGTCTCTCTTACTCTGTGCTGCATATATAACATATGATACTCTAAGCAATACATTTCGTTGAACATTCTCTTAGGAAAGGAGTGATGTGCTTCTCCTAAGATAAGCTTCTGGAAATGAAATTATTTAACTCGATGGACAGCAGGTTCACACGACTGGACAACTCTCCCAGTGTCTCGCTGTCATTTTCACCAAGCCTTGTCTCCACAGGGATAGGACTAGAGTCAGTCTAACACTAGTGCCATTTCCCAGGCTGTACCAAGAGACAACAGGGGAAGGCCTGGGGCAAAAGCAACCCAGAAAACCGGCAAAGGCAGCAAGCTGGGGAAATGGGTATGGCTACACCTGTGTCCCTCATGCCAACACTGATGCTTACGAATAAACATCAAACAGGCCAGAAGATCCTAAGCAGGTGAAAAAGCCTGAGCAGCAAATAAAAAATACATTCTGATGCAGCCACATTTATAAGAAACTTCACTATGCATGGCAAGTGAAAAACATTTTCTCAGCCTAATTGTGCCTTCAATATCAGAAGATGTACCATGTTAATCAAATGAAAGATCTCAGAAACACATAAATAAAATCAAATAAGCAATATGACAAAAAAAAAAAGGAAAGCCTTATGAATTTAATGTCTTCGTGTAAGTTGGTACCATCTCAAAAGCTAAGCAAGTCCATCTATTCTGGGACCACATGCAGCCATGCCTCCCAGCATTTTCTGAGAATGGCACAAAGTATGCCAGGGTATCCAATAAAATTGCCATTATCTATGAAGTGCCAGCTCCTCAGTCAGTGATCTGAATTCGTCTCAGTCTGGTGTGGCAACCCACAATACACTCTCACACACAAAAGCCCAGTAGCAACACTGAAAAAGAAGGCACTATTTCAGAACTACTCAAAATGTATTTAGGAAACAAGTAGGCCAACAAGGTTGACCTTCCATTAATCTCTAATTTTTGTTTGTTTGTTTGTTTTCTTTTGACTATGCAATCCCCAATTCCCTCTCAACTGGAGAGAGGAAGTAGAATACAAATTTAATTTAATATATATATATATATATATATATATATATATATATATATGAAAGGCAAAAAGCACCTACCCCGGAAAGCACAAGCCCTCGTATCTTATGAAATACAGATACATTTTTTTTTCCTTTCCTCCACCAAAACTCGGAGGTCAACAGGAGGAAAAAAACTGCTCGGAAGACAAGGGTTCAGGGCTGACCCCAGGCGACACCGCCACTATTGAGAGCTCCAAGGCCGCAGCGTGGCCAGCCAGCCCGCGCCGCCCGCCTCTGCCGCGCGCAAATCCCCCCTTACATAAAGAGATGCTTACAGTCCAGGTGCTTTTTCTTGGGGCCCATCACTTCATGAGTGGTGGCTTTGCAGACCGCTCTGGCTACCGCAGAGCCCGTCACGCTGTACTGAGCCGCGGCGATCCGATCCGTGAGCGTTTGGCCCGACATCTTCTCCCTCCGCGTCTAACCGCCTCCTCTTCTGCAGGAAAAGGAGAGCGAGACGGTCCCGTTTTAACCCGAGACCCTACCCTCGGAGCGCCCAGGCCCTGCCTCCTCCAGCCGCACAGCGGCTCTCTCCTCTGCCGTCCCCGCCCTGGCACCACCTCTCGGGGCCAGCCACGCGCCAGGCTCGGCTCCGGCGCCGAGAACCAGGGGGTCGTGGCCAGGAGCAGACGGGTCACGGCACCCCAGCACGGGCTCCGCTCCCAGCTCTCAGCATCACGACACCTTCCCCATCCCTCCCCCACCGCCGGTGCGGCCGGCTTCAACGCTGTCCATCAGGACTTTCCCCGCAACCTGATCCCCGGGTGCCGCACCGGCCCGGCCAACGTCCGACTTAGTCCCTGGACGACGCGCCCACCCGGTGCCCATCTCCCCCATCCCCGCCGTCGCGGCGTTGCCCGCTAACAGCCCGCAGGCTTCGGCGAATGGATCGGGTACCCAAGCCTTGGCCACCTCCCTCCTCCTCCTCCTCCTCGGGCTGCTGCAGCAACGGCCCCGTCCTCCCTCGGTAGCGGGGGAGATTAGCCTAGCGTTGCGCCATGTTATGCCCTCGCCTCCCCTGGCTTCCCCGCCGGCGCCTGCAGCGCCCCGCGGAGGCCCTCCGTGCGGGCTCGCACCCCTCTTCCACGCTAGACCCCGTCGCAGAGGTCGCCCCGGGGCTCTGCGGAGGTGCCGGGGCTCGGAGCGCCTCACCCTTCGCGGCTCGGGAGCAGAGCTGGGCTGCCTCCCAGCCCAGCCCCCGCTCGCCCCCGAGCGCGCCGCGGAGCTGTCACCCGGCCACTGCCCTTCTCCGCGCCCTAGGATTATCCTCCCGGATCCCCGCGGGGCCCTGGCGCGGGGAGGGGGCCGAGCGCCGGCCGCAGATACTCACCCCGCCCCAGGAGCGGCGCCGCCCGCCGCAGGATGAGGGGAGCCTGGGCCGCGGAGCGAAGCCGCGGCGGATGGGTGTGTGCAGCCGCTCGCGGAACCGGCGCCCCGGAGCGCGCGACGCCTCCGCCCTGGCCGGGCCCCCGCCCTCAGTTCCGTGGTCCCTGCGCCCGCCGCCCGTGGCCCCAAGGAGCCGCTGCACGCCCGCCGCCGCCGCCGCCGTCTCCTCCGCCCGCGCTGCCGCGTCTCTCCGGCGCTCCGCGCTGCGTCCCCATCCCCGCCCCCACCTCGGCGGTGGCTCCTCCAACGAGTCAGGTGACGGCGGCGGACAAACCCGGGCGAGCCCGCTGCGGAGCGCCTCGCCGCCCCCTCCCACTACTCACACACGCCGCCCCCAAGGGCCGCAGCTTAAAGGCGCGGAGGGTGGGGGAGCGGTGCGTGAGCATCCCCGGCTAGCGTGAGCAGAGAAGCGGGAGGTGGGGGGAGGCAGAGAGGCCGACACTCACCTAGCAGGCCACCTTCTGGGGAGTAGGGGGCGGCAGTAGCCCCTCCGCCCGCCCGCTCCGCGCTGGCACACTCCGGGAGCGCACGCACCGCGCACACCTGCCCGCTGACTGCGGGATCCACCGTGGGCTGCGGGAGCGATGCCCGGGTCGGGCGAGTGGGCTTCCCTGTTCTGCTCGGTGAAGGCCAAGGCAAGGACGTCGCAGCGCGCTGCCTGGCAGAGCCCAGCCCCTTCTCCCCCGCTCTGTCTCCGACACGCCCGCCTGTCAAAGGCGGCCGGGCCCAGATGGGCAGGGCGATTGTAAATGTCAGGTTGTGCCGGCCAGTCGCTGCCATTACCTGAGCGTCTTTAGCTCCTCGGGGCTCCTGGACCTGTCTCAGTGAGGACTGGGAGCCAAGGTGGACAGGTGATCTAGCCGCTTGAGTCTTAAAAGGATACTCAGGTCTGCCGCGGGGAAGAAGAATTAAAAACCATTCATTGATTCCCAGGGTAAATTTGACAGTGATCGTTTGGGTGTATAAGAAAAACTCTCATACCCTTAAAAAGTGAATGCTGCCAATTACACATGAGTCTGAATGTCTTATGTCAACTGAAAATCAAGTGTATGTTTGAATTGCACGCATCTATTTCTAAACAAGGATATGAACTCTTAATTGCTTCACGTGTTGACATTTTCAAACGACGTTATTCATTTTACCCTGCCAAAAAAAAAAAAAGTTATTTTAATTTCACAGTAGACTCAGGCTCAGAACTTCTTCTGTGAGTTTCCCTGACATTTTTTCCTGGCTACAGGTGGCCTCTGTTTGGCCTCGATGATTCACATGTCTACTTCCAGGAACCAAGGTTTTATTGTGTACGTTTCTCTCTGCTCAGTACAGTGTTCAGTATGTGGTTATCACTTTAGCTATTGGGGCTGATTCTGGCAGTTAGAAGCTTGTTGACTAAAGAAGAGACAGTCCAGGAATGCCATTGTCAGATTTCAAATTCTGGTCTCACTGTATGATCCAGCAAGACCACTCCTAGGTATTCACTCAAGGGAAAGCACATTTCCATGGAAAAGCTTACTTTCAAATTTTGTGTCAGCCTGGAGGAAAACTCAGGAGTCATTCCACTAGTAAATGGATAAAATACGATATGTCCACACACTGAATACTACTTAGCAACAACCAGAATCAAACTAATAATGTGGATGGAAATCAAATTGTATTAGCTAAGCAAAAGAAAAAAAAACAGAAAACACGGCTTACTGTTTGATTTCATGTGTTTTGATCCCATTCATATGACATGGAAAAGGTAAAGCTATTGAGACAGAAAGCATTTCAGGTGCCAAGGGTGGGAGGAAGGGATTGACTACAAGGGGACAGAAGGGAACTTTTTTGGAGTGATGGATGTGTTTTATAGCATCACTGTGATGGTGGTTCAACAACGGCCATGTATTTCTCAAAAATCATCAATTTATGTACTTAAAATTGGTTAACTTTATGGTATGTAAATTATACCAAGATGTATCTATTTTAAAAACAGCTAGAGAGGCAATAGCAGTATAGTATCAAAGACCTCACAATGGACAATATTAATAAGGATAAAGAGGCACAATTCATAGTAATAAAGTTCCATCAAGAGTGTGTAGTGATTCTACATGTTTATATATCTAGGAAGAGAACTTCAAGACAGTATGAAGCCAGAATTAACAAATACCATTATAAGGGGATATGAACAAGTTTACAATTATACTTCAGGATTTTTGTAATTGCTAGGACAAGTAGAGAGTAAACAGAAAGAAATAAATGATTTAAAATAGCTCCATCAACATATTTGACCTAGTTGACAATTATAAAATATGTCACTGAGGAATGGTGTAAATGTACAAGTTCTCATTGCACATTTACCAGGAAAGCCCATGTTCTAGGCCGTATAGCTATCTTCAATAAATTTAAGAGGATTACAATCATACAAATTGTGTTCCAGAAGTTGTGTAATTTAAGTTGAAATCAGTAACAGATGAATACCTGAAAAATCTCTAAATGTTTGTCCAAGTAAATAGATAGATAAAAATCAATGAAGCCGGAAGCCGTTTCTTTAAAAATATCAATACAATCTATAAACCCTTCACCAGACTAACCAGGGGAAAAGAATGACACAAATTTCCTATTTCAGAAATGAAAGAGGGGATAGATATTACGGACATTCAATGGAGAAGAAAATGTTAGAAGCAACATTATGTCAATAAACTAGACAGTTTACATAAAACAAGGAAATAGGGTAGAATAATAACTCTCCAACAGTCCAGCAGTGATGTCATTTCACATATGTTGTTATTAATTAAGAAGGTTTGAGCAAAGAACATTCCCAATGATTAAAATAATGGAACCTGTGAGTAATTTACTTTCAAAAATAAGGTGGAGTGGACTCAAGGTCAGGCTGTATCATGTGAAATTACTTAGAGTGCTCCGGGAAGTATCCCTGGCATGCTATTCATGTCTCTGGTAGTGTGCAAGGATGGATCATGAAAAATATGTGAAAATCTTTTAGCTGTTGAAGTGTCATATACAATTTGGTAAACCATTTGTGCCTTATACAAATTAATAATCATGTCATGGGTAGAATCAACACTGAAATGTGGGTTGTTTTTGGAAGACCTTATGGAGCTTAGAAAATGGGATGTTTCTGGTGACGAAGGTTAAGAAATGCTAGGTTCTTATATGCAGGAAAATCTCGAATTACAATCATGAATGGTATATACTAACTTGAAAGAAAGAAAATTGATTGAAAGAATACATTAAGATAAAGAAAGATTATTTGTTACCAACATATTTTTCTCAAAACCCAGGCACATAATAAATAACTTTCTAAAAAGCATAAGAATTGACATTCAGTACTTTGAAAAGCTTAGAGATCTTTTGATCTCTTTCACTCAGTAGTCAAAAAAGCTGTTGTCTATACTAAACACTCAAAAATTTAAAGAAAAATATTGAACTTTTAACACTGTACAGATTTTTCTAAGTCATTGGTTTAATACGAATGTTTTTCTTTGATTATCAGATTTAACACAGAAAAACCAAACCAACCATAGTTACATATAGATCTACGATTTTTATCAGCACATGAGGACAAATGACTTCAAGCTGTTGGTCTGAGTTTATCTGGAACATCTACCACGTATAAAACAAGCAGAGAAATAAAGCTGAACACAATCCAACAGTCTCAGGCAAAAATCAAGGTGGAGTTGGAAAATTCTTACCTTTCTCCAAAATCTATATCACTCTAAGGCAACATTAGAGGGTGATTTCATTCCAGAGATGCTTTTCTGTCAAAGTAGAAAAAAATCTGAGGTACAAAAATAACCATATTAGTATATATCTTTATTCCTACACACAAAGATGACATCTCTACCCATACTCAAAAGCAATTGGCAACAAAAAGCAAATTTTGATATCCTGAATACGCTTGTATTTAGTTGAAAGGATTGTTCCTCTTTTAGACAACAATAAATGAAAGAGACCACAAAATAGGTATGCATTCTAGTGTAGCAAGAAAATTTGTAGGTTGCACAAAATATCACTAAGATCGAGAGTCAAACAATTAAATCATCTTAGGGAAATACGACACTTCATCCATGAATGCATTCAAGTTATTTAAGAATGAAAGTAAATGAAGTATTTTCCAAGTCAGCACAAACATGTTTATTAAGTTTTGTTCTGCCTAAAATTCAGGTTAGAAATGAATTCACCATGGCAACTAGTGTATTCAAAGGAACATGTGCATTTTACATGCATGACAGGATGAAAACAATTTAATACATTTCCATTTTGCTTCTTTGTTTTAAATCTAATGTGACTGTTCTGGTTATCTATTGTATAACAAATGTTGTGGCTTAAAACAATAGATTTTTAGTCTCTCTCACAGTTCTGTGAGTTAACAGGGCTCTCTCTCTATTGGGTGGTTTCCTTGGAAATCTTTCATGTGGCTGTAATCAGGTGACAACTGGGGCTGTAGTCACTGGAAGTCTCTACTGGGCTGCCCAGCATGGCTTTTTCATTCCTATGTCTGGTCATAGAAGCTTGCCATTGACTTGAAGCTCAGCTGTGGTTCGGATTGGAGTACCTCCATGAGGCCTCCCTGTGCGATTAGATACTCATGGCAAGGTGGGCCAAGGCAGTTACATTTCTTATTTTGGCAGCTGTCTCCCAAGAGGGAAAATCCAAAGGTGGCCTCTCCAAGAAACCTAGGCAGAGCTGTAAGGTTCCTTATAGCCTAAACACCAGGCATTGCTATGTTGTTGTCTGCCCATTACAGGTAAATTACAGAGAAAACCCAGATCCAAGGGCAGGAGACTATTACTAAGATCTGTTGGGGAACCAGTTACCACAGTGACACACAGAAGTCCTTGAGGCTTTTGAAGTTTAAGTGATTCGCGTAAGATTCATTGAGAACTGTTAGTAGCTAACCAAAGAAATTACTTGAACACAAATTAAGTACACAGTTTTATTTATTATAGTAATTATTATAATAATTAAAGACATAGCTAATTATCTCCTCCCGTTAGCATAATTCTCTTTCACATGCCAGGTGAGCTCCAGATCAAGCTGTACAGGATCTGAAAATCTTGGCCAAGACCTCTATTTTGGTCCCTTCTTTTTATATATGAGGCAACTTAAGACTAGAGTTTTGAAGTGACTCTTTATTTATCACATGGTGAGATAATGACAAAACTAATCCTAAACTCCAGTTGTTGAACTTCCCCCAATCTGGCATTCTTTTCTGCTGCACTCATTGCTTTTGACAGAGTATAATAGTATTACAGTAAGTGCTGGTTTCATAATTAATCATTAATTCTTTTGTCATAAACGAACTTCTTTTTAAAATTCATGGGCAGGAATTGTTTTGGTGAATATGCTGGGTTGTAGAGTTGGAAAAGCCCTCGTTTGAGTTCCTGGCACTGCCATTTACTAGCCGTTGATTTCAGGCAAGTTTTACAGCCTGTCAGTCTTTGTTTTCTTCTTGGTAAAGTGGGCACTCTCATAACATCCACATCAAAGGATTATTGTGACCATCAAAAGAGATAATGCTTATAAAGTGAAAGCTCAATGTTTGGCACACAATGAACGTTCAATACATGTGATTAATTGTATTCAGTAATTGTTGGACTTGATTTTATTTTATTAACATCTGTTTATATTTTCATCATGTTGTTATTTGGAAATATAATTCAGGTTTATCTGATTATTACATTATTCTACTAGTTCATTTGTAAAATGAGAAAATAAACTAATGGTTTATATAGCACCTGAGATATGAAGTTAGGTTGTTTCAATAAGCTCTACTATTCTCAGGAAAGAAGAGTAGAAAACATACTTGCATATGCAAATCATCACAGTACACTAATGCTGCTTTTTATTTCTTTTTCAAACCTAAAAAGATGATCGCAAGGGAATTTGGGGGAGTCAGAAGACTTTTTATTTTGAAAAGGAGAGAATTAATCAGGAAAACCTGTCTGGAGAAGGAAGTTCCTCGAGTAACTTCAACCTCAAGAACACATGAGAGCTGAAGCAATGTGTCTCACCTTTAAATCTGTGTCTCTTCAGGTTTTTCTCTCATCCTTTTACTTTCCCCTGCATTTTTTTGTGGTTTGTATCTGTCTATAGCCCAGTTTACATTCTGAGATGCTCAAAGTGGCCCTGACTCCACTTGATGATTTATTTCACAGATGTTCCAGAAGGCACAGGTGTTGTGTACAGCTCTAGGAACACAGCAGTGGGCTGTGAGATGAGCTGAGACTTCTCACACTCCTTCAAATTGAGTACCTAATACATACATGTTATTGGCCAGTTCAAAAAGTTCCCATCTAAGAGATAAGTATATTTAATATATGTATATACATATAAATATATACTTATATAAAAATATATATAATTGATCTTTTATTGAGCAATGATTTCTGTTTTCCTGGTAAAATGAATATTAAAAAGAAGTGGAAATTCTGGGCTATTTGATGTTCAGTATAACTAGAGAAGAATGAACTTCTCTGTTCCTGTTTAAATTAATTTTGACTGAGACAAGACCGCACAGTTTCTAGAATATAATGCATTTAACAGAATTGAATTCTTTTCTATTTTCTTTGAGTACTTTCCTTTGTCCAAGTACTTGGGCTTCAGACATCCAGGAGTCACACATGCGACAGATAATTGTGTGGAAAGTTCAGAAAAGTAGCAGTTTATACACATATAGTTTATTCAAATACTTGTGCTAGGTTCATGTAAGGATGTTGCAGAATTGACTTCATTTCACTGCTCCTCCCCCTGATAGTATCATGGGACAAAATGTATAGTTTTTTTTCTGCTAAAATGTTAGTTTACAGAACGAAGTTTTCAGCTGGGGATCACATTTTCACTTTAAAGTAAGAAAATAGGTTAAAATATTGCTAGAGTGCAAACGATTGCCCGTATGGAAACGAAAGGGGAAGCTGATCATCATACTTCCTTGGTTTGTAGCTGTTTTTGACTTGGTTAATGAATGTCTTCATTGTAAAACTTGATCTCGTTAAATGTGAAACTAGGTTAATTCTATTATCACTGAGGGTAATTTAAAACATATTCATAAAAATGAAACTGAGGAAATTCTCTGGCACCATCATTCGTGGACTTGGATCCTTGTTAAGTCTGCATGAGATGCTTCTAGAAGGGCATTATCAGGGATGTGCATTTGAGTTAATTATACTCGTGTTAATCTTGTTGGTTCTTCTCTTACATCTGGTAGATACGGAGAGACAGTCAATTTGTTTCCATTGTTACAGGCTTTATTCTACATCACCTGTCATGTTAACTTGAGATTTAGCCACAAAAGAACATTGGCATTGCAAGAAAATCCTAAATTTCTATTTCATGGGCAAAATTAATGAAAATTGGATCAAAGAAGTAAGCTAACAAGCTTAGTATTTATGCAACAATGTTTCCTGGGAACATGAACTTATTTCTCAATAATAGTCCACAAATTTGTGAGGATGAATATCCATCTGAGGTAACAAATACTGGTTTCTGTATCTTTGAACTTTTATTGGAGGTTTCAGTGCTTACTCTGACATGAACCAGTGAGGAACACTTGGCAGCTGCATGATTTATTGCTGGTTGTGGTCTTTTACATTTAGAGATGTTATTGATCCTATTATCACACAACATAGTGCACTCTGCACTGTACATGTAAATTTTGTTGATTGATTTCCAACTACAATGGTCAGTGGTATGCCTCTGTTTGATATCTGCCTCAAACAACAATCTCTTGCTTATAAGCCCTTAATGATGGTTACATCTGCTTAAGTGCATCATCTTGCGGGAGCTATAATCCCCAAGCAGCTCGCCGTTCACCAGGCATCAGTAAGTCCTTAAAATATCTCTTGTACTCTCACTCTAGTTTCAGCTGTCTGAGCTTCAGCTGGCCATCATGGATATATTTCCAAATCTTCATCCTGATCTGCTTTCATTCCATATAGCTGTGTATATGAGGAATGATTTAATGACAGGGGACTGGCCACAGTCAAGGAACTCATTGCAGGAGAGTCTCTGTCATTTTCCACAGAGACCATCTATCTCAAAAGCAGGAAGTTACATTCATGATAACTCCAAGTGTCTCTGTCATCCAGAGCATTGGATACGAGCATTGGAAGACTGATACTTTGCTAAACTCGTTAGCTTCATCTTGGCCTTCTTAAGTCAGGAAACTAAAGTACCTATCATCAAACCATGTCATGGCTCTTGGCCCTAAAGAATTGGAGAAAGGTCCTGATTGTGGGGAGAGTTCTTGATAAAGGCTTTTCTGAAAATTCATTACAGATTGGCTCATACCATGGCTAGCAAATTTCTTCTTACATGAAATTTCCAGATGACCAGAAATTAACAGAATTCAGGAATTAAATAATATGAGTTATCTTCATAATGCTGGAGGATATCTTGGGCTAGTGGATTTTCTTCCTTATGTAGAGGAATATTCTAATACAATCAATGTCTATTTTTAAAACTATGAGCATGTTTATGTAGAAGAGATTGCTTTTTCCGGAAGTATGTTCTCTGATGCTTCATTTAGGTGGTTCCATCCAGCTGCAGAAAGATTGAAGATGGGAAAGATGTGAACCTCAGCCTACCTCTAGAAACAAGGTGCAAGTGCCAAAGCCTAAACTGCATGTACAAGGGTAACATTCAGAAACATCAGAAAATGCTTGGTGTTCATTAGCTGTGGTGAGGAGAGAATGAAGCAGGTAGTGCTTGGTCACCCAGACAAATCCATCATGAGAAATCACAGCTCAGTTATCAGGCGAGGGGCAGTGGCAGGACTCCAACTTCAGTAAGAATGCTTGTAAGAAGAAATCTGGAACAAGGATTAAAGGTCATTCCTAAATACCACCTGGCTTGTAGCAGGGATGGCTCTGACCAGGGATAGTACTGCTTCTACAAATATGAGTAAAGCAGTCTCACTTCTAAGAGAGTGTGCACAGGCAAGACGTCAAGGTCAAAAGAACTTGACCCTCTTTTAATGTTACTGTTGTCCCCTATAGTTGCAGGTATGAACTGTCTTCAAGTGATCTAGAGAGTAGATTACTAGTAATACCCAAAATATTTCCTTATAGTCTAAACATATAATCAAAACAATGTAATAATGTAATCACTTTTGGGGGTTTATACCCATCTTTGGTATAATATATATGTGTGTTTAATAAAATAAATATTTTTAACGTTATCTCATCTCAATCTTATAGCAAAAACAGCTTTTAAAATTGGTGCTATTTAGATGTGTTTTGTTTTCTTTTTTTGTTATACATTTGTTCTTGATTTTAAATTCCTTTTCTTTTATTTATTTGAAAAGCAGAGAGACAGAGGGATATCTTCCATCTACTGGCTCACTCATCAAATACCTACAACAGCCAGAACTGCTCCAGGTAGAAGATGAGAGCTGGGAACTCAATCCAGATCTCCCCCGTGGTGGCAGCAACCATATATTTCATCAATCACCTGCTGCCTTCCAGGGTGTACATTTCAGGAAGGTGGATCAGAAGTAGAGCCCAAAATTAAGCACATGGACTCTGACATGGGATACGTGTATCCCAAGTGACATCTTACCCACTGCCCCAAACATTTGCCTCGACATTTTCTTTCTTTTTTTTTTTTTATGACAGGCAGAGTGGACAGTGAGAGAGAGAGACAGAGAGAAAGGTCTTCCTTTGCCGTTGGTTCACCCTCTGATGTCCACTGAGGCCGGTGCACTGCGGCCAGCGCACTGCGCTGATCCGAAGCCAGGAGCCAGGTACTTATCCTGGTCTCCCATGCGGGTGCAGGGCCCAAGAACTTGGGCCATTCTCCACTGCACTCCCGGGCCACAGCAGAGAGCTGGCCTGGAAGAGGGGCAACCGGGACAGAATCTGACGCCCTGACCAGGACTAGAACCCGGTGTGCTGGCACCGCAAGGTGGAGGATTAGCCTATTGAGCCACGGCGCCGGCCAACATTTTATTTTTATAAATATCAAATATGTCTTCCTTTATTTACCTAAGCCTTCCCAATTTTTTATACATGAGTTGATTTTTGACTATGCAACTGTCTCATTTTTACATCTTAAAATCTGTATTTCCCCTCTGTAGAGATAAATAATTGTATATAAGAGTGAGTGAATGTATAAATGGACCAATATATAGTACAGTACCTAAAACATAGTAGATGCATAGTAAATGAATTTAAGATAAATAAATGAGAACTCATGAGTAGTCACAACATTGGCAATGGAAATTAATTTTTCTGAAAATGTAATTTCTGAAAAAACCAGGAGCCTCTGATTATGTGAAGTCAGATACATATAGAAATTAAAAGGAAACTGACACTTTTTACAAATCAAATGGCTTTTCTCCAATGTATTCCAAAATGTATGCCAAAAGCCGCAATTTGCTAGCTGCATATTAGTCCTTATAACACTTTCAAATAAGGTTGCATTGGTTGTTCAAGAGCAGGTTTCAGGGGCCAGCGCTTTGGCTCAGTCAGTTAAAGTTGTGGCCTTGCAAGCACTGGCAAGCCCATATGGGCACCAGTTCAAGTCCCAGCTGCTCCACTTCTGATCTAGCTCCCTGCTAATGTGCCTGGGAAAGCAGTAAGGATGGTCCAGATGCTTGGATAAAGCATGTTTCAGATGAGATGAGATTCATGTTGCTAGATTGAGGTATAATGTACCCAAGGTTAGCATGTGGGAAGATAAATATGAAGAACGCTGTTTCCTGACACAACTTAAGACTTTATCAAGTTAAATGACTAGGACTGAAAGACTGCTAAGGTCTTTAGGCAACTCTTTCTGAGTATGTTCTTCTCCTGAGTCCAGATATAGCTGGCAGGGATTATAAACTAGGAAGTGTAGCTCTCAGGACTCTTCTCCGAACTCTCTGGTTCTCCTGCCTTCCATTTGTGTGGTAGAATGTACTTCCCTGCTATCTTGAAGCTGGCCATGGTCATGTGATTTTGGTTCATGAGCTGTAAGTGGATATAAAATAGGTCACTTCTGGGAAGAAGATTGAAGAGTCACTATCTAATCAGCACCTCTGTTACATTATCTGGCAGTGCTTCAGATAGCAGCCAATCTGTTAGCTGGTCCCTGAGTGGGGGGCATGGAGACCCCAGCTACCACCGACAGATATACGTATATCCTGAGTGAGGAATTAGCATTCCTCTATGTAAGCCACTGAGACACAGGTGCTCTGGCTGTTTTTTCCCCCACTATTTTTAAAATTTTAATTAAGTTATACAAGTTTCATGTATTTCACATATGCAGATTTAGGAACATAGTAACACCACCACCCCCGCCCACACTCCAACCCTTCCTCCTCCTCTCTCGCACATTCCCACTCTTAATTTTTACAAAGATCTATTTTCAGTTTACTTAATGAGCATATAGCTAGCTCCACAGTAAGTAAAAGATTTCAGCAAATAGTATGAAGAAAATAAATATTCTTCCTCACTGCAAGAGACAGGGTTGTGAGATTCGATGATCGGTGCTCTGTTTTTTGGAATAATAAGCCTCCCTCACTGACACAGTCGTAGGAGTCTCAGTTGTACAAATAAATTTTCAAGCAGCCAAAAGTGGACTCATAACCTCTCCCCCAAAAGTGGTATCTACCAGATCTCTGACCTAAAGGAAACCAGTTGTCCAAAGCAGGCCAGCTGACTCTACCCTGGAATCTTTCCTTTCCCTTGTTCCCTCAGGCAATCTGCCTTCTCCCTCAAGCTTCCTGAGTGCTTTCCCTTCTTCATATAATTCACTTTCCAGCTGCCTCACTTATCGCGGGCTCGTGCCATTTTTCTCCTGAATAGCCCCTTAACTCATATCCCTGTTTCCACTTCCACTCCTCTGTAATTCGTCTGCAGCTTTACTGCTAGAATGAATTTTCTGAAAGAGCACTGATCACACTCTTTAAAGAATTCTCACTAACTTCAGGACCTTCAGCAGGATGTATCCAAGCAGAACATCTGACACACTCAGCTCCTGCCCTTGTCCCTTATATGCTCATTGAATGATCATTCTCGATGATCACATAACATCTCACCTGTACTTCAATAGAAATGCATTCCACAATGTCCCATAGCAATCCCTTGCCAGCCAAACATTGGGCAGCAAAGATTGAAGTGCCCATGGGGGCAACTGCCTCCTCCTGCAAGTCTTTTTTTTTTCTTACATTAACCTAGTGAGTAAAAGAAATCATATACAATGCTTGTTATGGAAATGTTGAGCAATGTATTTCTGCCCTCTAGTATTTTTCTTTTTCCCCTGAACAAGAAAAAATATTTGTATATTTTATTTATGTTGAATATAGTCAGCCTGAAATGATCTCCAATGTGGATGTGTCTTGTATATGAATGATGAGTCCTTTTTCCTAGTCTTATCTTACACTGGGTATTGTCTTACTCTTGGGATTTAGGGCTGAGGGAACCTGAACAAAATAATAAGTTAAATATGCACTGCTCTGCTCAGAGTACATCCATCACATTTAAATCCTATTATGTTTATAATAATAATTTTTTAAAAGAGAAAACTTGTCAAAAAAGGATCAGAAAGGGTCAAAAACCAAAGCCCCTCAAACCATGCTCAGAGGTGCCAAACCATGTGATCCTATTTCAAGTCAAATAAATTATTGACTTAAATTGTACTTGAACATCACCAAATCTTGAAGATTAAAATAAAAATGCATATTTTTATACTATAGAAAAATAAAGAAATAAGTTAGTTAATGATCTAGTTTGAAATACTGATACCTCAGGAGTAAGAAGATTGGATAAGGATAAAGGATTATGGAGTCAAATATGATTGGATATTTATGAACTATATCCTCTTGCCTCTTGGTAGCAAAATTTATTTATTTATTTGAAAGGCAGAGTTACAGAGAGACAGAGAGAGACAGAGAGAGAGAGAGGTCTTGCATCTGCTGGTTCATTCCCCTAATGGCTGCAAGGGCTAGAGCTGGGCGGATCCAAAGTCAGGAGCCAGGAGTTTCTTCCAGGTTTCCAACGTGGGTGCAGGAGCCCAAGGACTTGAGCCATCTTCTGCTGCTTTCCCAGGCCATAGCAGACAGCTGGATCGGAAGTAGAGCAGCCAGAACTGGAACCAGCACCCATATGGGATGTTGGCACTGCAGGTGGAGGCTTTACTTGCTACACCACAGTGCCAGCCCCTGTTAATTTTTTTATACTAGGGGAAAATCTCTTCTTTCATGAAAACTTTAGAAATGAATTTTATAAGCTGCTCGATTATTCAGTCCACTGGGAACTCTTAATGATCTCAAACAGCTTCAACATTTTCACTGTGTTCTAATTTCCTTATTATCTAGCATTTTGGTCTACCTTTGGAATATTTTGGAAATTTCAGTAATATGGCTCAATTATTGTTATTTCGCATCTTCTGTCAAGGGTCAATTTTACTTTGCATGTATTTAGGTGGGTTTATGTGTTTTAAAGTATTTTGGCTTTGATCTGCAGAAAAAAAATGATGCCACTAGGCATATATAAAAATATCATATATGAATATAATTTTAAAAATATAAACCACATTTAAAATTGTTAAACATTTATTTATTTATAACTAAAAACTAAAAAATGAAAAAAAAATTATTTGAGAGAAAGAAATAGAGCTTCTATCTGCTGGTTGAACCCCTAAATGCCCCAATAGCTAGGGCTAGGCCAGGGCTAGAGCCAGGAGCCAGGAACTCAATCCAGGACTTCCACTGAGTAGCAGGAACCCAATTACTTCTTCATCACCACCACTTCCCAGACTCCGAGAAGCTGGAATGAGGAATCAGAGCTAGAGGTCAAACCCAGGCACTCCAGTGGGGGATGTAGATGTCTTAACTGCTAGGCTAAATGCATATCCCATAATAGTAATTTTTTAAGAAGAAAAAGATTTTGTTTTCTGGCTTAAAATTTATTTATTTTTTTTTTAAAAAACTGAGGTCTGTATCTCTCCTTTTTTTTTCTTTAAGGATTTATTTATTTATTTGAAACTCAGAGTTACAGAGAGAGAGAAGGAGAGAGAGAGAGGTTTTTCCATCCGCTAGTTTACTCCCCAAGGCCACAACAGCTGGAGCTGCACCTATCTGATGCCAGGAGCCAGGAGCTTCCTCCAGGTCTCCCATTTAGGTGTAGGGGTACAAGGACTCAGGCCATCTTATACTGCTTTCCCAGGCCATAGCAGAGAGCTGGATCAGAAGTGGAGCAGCAGGGTCTCAAACAGTGCCCATATGGGATGCCAGCACTGCAGGTGCTGGCTTTACCAGCTATGCCACAGTGCTGGCCCCAAAATTTATTTTATAAAACAAATACTGGGGCTGGTGTTGTGGCACAGTGGGTTAAGCCATTGCCTGAGATGCCAGCATCATATAAGGATTCTGGTTTGAGTCCCAGCTGTTCCACTTCTGATCCAGCTTCCTGCTAATGTACCTGAGAAAACAGTGGCAGATGGCCCAAGTGCTTGGGCCCATGCACCATGTGGGAAAACTGGGAGAAGCTCCTGGCTTCGACATGGCCTAACCCAGGCTGTTGCAGCAATTTGCGGAATAAACCAGCAGATCTCTCTCTGTCTCTCCTTTGCTCTCTGTAAACTCTGACTTTCAAAGAAACAAATAAATCTTTAAAAACAAACAAAACCAAATGCAACAAAAAAAACCCCAAAATATTAATTTAGCTTGATTTAGGCATTCCATAATGTAAACATATTTCAAAACATTATATTGTATCAGAAAATATGTTTGTAATTAAAAATAAAAAGAACTAAAACAGCTATAATTGTAAATGAATGTTTAGTTTTAAATATGTGAAAAATGTTGTCAATAATTATAGTTGAGGTTTCTTTAGGAAAAGAGAATAAGAAAAGATGAAACGCTGGTGCCGGTGTTGTGATGTTGCATCCCATATTGGTGCTGGTTCCTGTCCCAGCTGTTCCACTTCTACTCCAGCTCCCTGCTAATGGCCTGGGAAAGGCAGCAGAAGATGGCGCAAATGTTTGGGCCCCTGCCACCCATGTGCAAGACCCAGACGAAGTTCCTGGCTCCTAACTTCAGCTTGGCTCAGCACTGGGCATTGCCGCCATCTGGTAAGAGGGCCAGAAGATGGAAAATCTCTGTTTTTCCTTTTTCTCTGTAGCTCTGACTTTCAAATATATAAATAAATCTTTAACAAAAGATGAAAGGTTATTTTCTTATTTATAACAGGTGCTATAAATAAACATTTTATCCAATAAATGTCCCCAGAACTCTTTTGCTTAGGTTAACTTCCTGGGAGCCTACTGTTTTCATTATGTAAATTTCACCTTGGGATTAGGGCAAAGACATTGGTAACACAGTCTTCTGAAAATGCTCTTCCAGTGAATCCACAAGACCTAAAGAAAAGAGGATTGCTCTGAAGAAATGCATTTACCTGAGGCCATCATTGTGGCGTAGCTGGTAAAGCTGCTGCCTGTACTGCCAGCATCCCATATGGGCACCAGATTGTGTCCCAACTGCTCCGTTTCTGATCCAGCTCCCTGCTAATGGCCTAGGAGAGCAGCAGAAGTTGGCCCAAGTACTTGGGCCTCTGTACCCACACGGGAGACCCAGAAGGAACTTCTGGCTCCTAGCTTCAGCCTGACCCAGTCCCAGCCTTCGTGAACTAGTGGATGGAAGATAGCTATCTTTCTGTCTCTTCCCTCTGTCACTGTACTCTGATTTTCAAATAAATAAATAAATTTTTAAAAAAGAGAAGGAAGTGTATTTCACCTTGTACAATTACCAAATATACATATTTGTTTGTATTAAGGAGTTATCAGCATGAAAGGCACAGAGACCCCAGTCCTAAATGAATGAGATAATGAGCAACTAAATTTTGGGAAAAACAAGTTATGGAATTCAAATGTCTCATTGTCAGGTAAGGACTTGGTGGGCCCTCCTTTTAGGATCACTGAGGCCCAGGGTAGAATGGAAGCTGATGGGGCTAGTGGGAGATCAGGCAACATTTGGTAAGCATGATAGCTAAAAGGCTGAGACATTTGCTCTTTTGTTGTGTTGCCAGGGACTGACTCATTCTTCATTATTTATCCAAGTCAGTCATTTCTTCATTAGTTTAGGGTTCAATTCACCACTCATTTACTGAGCACCTGCTTTTTATCAAACACCATTATGGGCACTGGGAGACAAAGATGAAAAGAACTGAGTCCCTGCCCTGGAAGGGGTCAGAGTTGCTGCAGGGGTTTCCACAGTCTGGTGGTCACAAGACTCACCTAGTGGTTTTGCTTCAAAAGATATCTAGTTCCCAGCCCCAGAGACTGGGATACAGAAAGGATGGAGTTGGTGAGACAGGTGTAGCAGGGACCCTCCTACTGAGAGCTGATTAGTGCCTTGGCTTAAGGTTTACACATTCTAAATTCAGACCAGGGGCAGACATTGTGGTGCGGTGATTTGGGAGGTCCTCATGCCATATCAAAGTGCCTAGTTCAAGTCCTGGATACTCTGCACTTCCAATCCAGCTTCCTGATAATACTCCTGGGAGATAACAGATGATGGGTTCCTGCCACCCACATGGCTCACCCATGTTCCTGGCCTGAGCCTGGCATAGCCAACCCTGGCTATTACAGGCATCTGGGGAGTGAACCAGCAGATGGGAGATCAATCTGTCTTTCTCTCTCCCTCTCCTTCTCTCTCTTTCTTCTAGGACTCTCCCTTTCTCATTCTGCCTTTCAAAACAAGTAAATCTAAAAAAAAAAAAAAAAAAAAAAAAAAAAAATTTCAGACTGGTCTCCTTCCATTTATAAGGAGGAATAAGGTCCACCTCGACAAGGTGATAGGAATAATTCTGGAAGGAAGGCATAAATAAAGCAATGACCAGGAAGTTAGTGGGCCTGAGAGGCAAGGGGCAACAAAGATGAGTGTGAAGACGCGACTGAGTGGACCATCAAGGAGACAAGAAAGGGCGATAGCCACATGCGGGGGGCTCTTGCCACAAAGAAGGGTTCTCCCATTGAAGGAAGTGCGATTCTAACCTTTGCAGAGTGGGAAGCGGTTACAGTCCCTAACTGTAAGGCCAGCAGGCTGGTCACTGACCCAGGACAGTGCGTTCTGTGGGGAAGGGCCAGCCCCCTCCAGTGTGTGCCTGGGGGCCCTCACCCAGCACCACCCGTTTGTCAGGTGCAGGACATGCAGTCTTAAAGGTCTGCTGGTGCCGAAATGCTCCAAGTCCTGAGGACGAATTGCCACACTCACTGCCACCCATCTTCACCCTGCCCTGTTCTCTGTCTTCTCCCCTGCTCTGCCTTTTCCAGGGGCAGCCCTGTTCAACACAGCTCCGGGTTCCCTTAGCTTGGCCTGGGGCGGTCCCTGAAGTAGGTCAGAGGTCACGGCTCTGTGTTCCTCAGCACAGTCCTGGAACCTCCAGAGGAGAACCTCACTCTGACAGTTCAAGGCCCAGCGCGTTTACCTAAGGCGCTGAACTAGACACTCCTTGGTGAGGTAAGCCATAGTCCCTGGAGCAAGATGGAAAGAGAACAGAGGGTTCTTAAAGACCCAGGACTGCCCCGCCCCATCCACAAAACCCTAACGGAGGAAGTAGCTTACTTACATGCTCCCTTGCCCCAGAGCACAATAAATTAACATTTCACAACTTTGGGGTGATTCAATTTTAATATAAATGTACATTAATATTTTGTGTTCATGCATAGACTGCAGATTTTTCTCAAGGAACAGTGGTAGGTACTTTTATATAACTAGAAATTTGGATATTGGTGAATTTCCCAAAACAAAGGGAATTTGTTTAAAAAAAATGATATTTCCAGCTCTAGGAACTGAAACATTTGGCAGTTTTTTTCCCTAAATTTTCCCTAAATTTTTATGTGTTTATTTTTGTTTTTATTTGAGGAGCAGCAGAAAGAGAGAAAAACAGAGAGATACAGAAAGCCCTTCATCCACTACTGCACTCCCCAGGTGCCCTCAGCAAAGCTGGGAGCCAGGAACTCAATCCAGTTTTCCCACATAAGTGCCAAGGTCCCAACCACTTGGGCTGTCACCTGCTGCCTCCCAGGGTACACATTAGCAGAGACCTGAAATTGGGAGCAGAACCAATACTTGGACTTGGGCACTCCGATATGGGGCACAGACACCTCAAGTGGCATCTTAAGTCAAATGCCCACTGTCTTTAAAAAAACATTTTTTAATTAATTTATCTTTTTCTTAAAATAACAGCAATTCTTAAGGCTCTTTCTAGGGAAGCAGGCTACATTATAGTTAATATCCATTATGAATTTAGGTTAACATGGGAAAAAAATAGAGTAAAGATGAAATATGGGCCCGGTGCTGTGGTGTAGCAGGTAAAGCTGCTGCCTGAAGTGCTGACATCCCATATGGGCACCAGTTTGAGTCCCGGCTGCTCCACTTCTGATCCAGCTCTCTGCTATGGCCTGGGAAAGCAGTGGAAGATGGCCCAAGTCCTTGGGCCCCTGCACCCATGTGGGAGACCTGGAAGAAGCTATTGGCTCCTGGCTTCGGATTGGCTGAGCTCAGGCCATTGCGGCCATTTGGGGAATGAACAGAGGATGGAAGACACCTCTCTCTCTCTCTCTCTCTCTCTCTCTCTCTGTCTGTCAGTAACTCTGTCTTTCAAATAAAGAAATAAATCTTTAAAAAAAAAAAAAAGATGAGTTAGAACCACATATCTTTCTTTTAAAAGGCAATAACTCAGAAAAGCAGGTTGGCATTTTTAGGTGTGTGTACTTTTTGTTTTCAGAGACAGGTTATATGGCAGGCTCCCTTTCTATTTTCACAACAGCATTGATACACATTCATCTAAATAGAATTAGGTTCTAATTCTAGTCATTTGTTATTTGTTTTAGAGGCAGAGTTATAGACAGAGGGAGAGGCAGAGAGAGAGGTCTTACATCGGCTAGTTCACCCCCCAAATGGCCACAATGGCCAGAGCTGGACTGATCAGAAGCCAGGAGCTTCACATGGGTGCAGGGGCCAATCATTTGGGCCATCTTCCACTGCCTTCCCAGGCCATCAGCAGGGAGCTGGATCAGAAGTGGAGCAGCCGGGACTTGAACAAGCACCCATCTCAGATGCCAGTGCCACAGGCATAGAATTAACATACTATGCCCCAGCCCCAGCCCCATGAATAATGATTTTATAGCATTTTAAACATGAAAGGTGTTTAGTTACATAAATAGTATCTGTTATTGTAAAATAACATACGATACGAGAAAAAGGAAATAAGAAAAATACTCACCAGTAATCCTATTACCCAAAGCTAGTGTTTTTATCTTGTTGCCTTCCCTTCCAGTGTAATTTTCCACTCATTCAAAAATGGTTCTGATCATATGCTATCCCAATTATCCCATGTTGTTCAAAATAAAAGTTGTTCCCTGTAAGATTAAAAATGATTTATAAATATCATCTTGATGAAAACAAATAATACTGTTGTTGAGTTGGACTCATGATGACCTTTTCAGTGTCTGAGGTTATTTATAAGGCTTGGTTGTAGAAGTCAACACAGAACAGTTTTGCCAGAACCGAAGTTTTGATTATAAGCGGTATGATTGGCCATATCACCACAAGGAGAATGGACCTCTCAGAAACCAGGTGCAGCAAAATACATGGTTTACTGCTGGTCTGCATGGAGTATGAGGTGGAACCCTTCCTTGGTTCATTCCTTTTATAGGCCAATGAGCATTCTCATGGGTCCTGAAAGAGCCTCTGATGGTGGTAGAGCTGACAGATCCAATAACCACAGCTGATTGTGCTTTTGATGTCCCCTAAACCAAAAACATTTCTTGATTCCTGTTAAGTGTCAGACTTTCTTGACCGCTGCACATAGAAGAAGCAAGTAGGTCTGACTGTGCCTTTGTGGCACTTACAGCCTAGCCCGAGCTTATTAATCAGTTTCTGTGCAGTCTTGGATCACTGGAGTGTTATCAATCACGAAGCACGAAGTACAGCAGCGCAGACTCGAAAGCAATGTTCCAATTCTTCAAAAGGAAACCAGTGAGGAAGTTTCTATTTGATTATCTGCCACATGTCATTTCTCACACCATTCAAAATAAAGAATGCCTTTTGTAGATGGACTAGAGAAAATAAAAGCATCCAGTTATCTGTTTAAGAGTAGATGATGAGCCTCAGAAATCCATGAGTAATTTGTCAATACAACACAACACAGAATGTGTCTTTATAATCAGAGGAGCGTATACTGGGCAATGAATTTTTATATCCAAAATAATCAGATAGATAGTTGTTAGAGCAGAAAACGTTATCTATTTCAGAATAGACCATTCTTCTATCTTAAAAAAGTATTATAGATTAATCTCATAGCAGCACAAAATAACAATATACACTTGATATACTAATCTAAAGAACATGACAGTCACTCCAGGTAAGTTGTTCTTGAATAAGCAATAAGGTCAGTGACTTTAAAAAGAGTAACAGAGAAGAGGAAGCATAAACAGGCCAAGTGTACAATTCTGGATGTGTATTTATATATCCAACACCTGCTACTGAGAAATTTTGAAGATCTCATTCCATGCATGCTATACTAAAAGCAACCATTTTATCACATGTGCATTCAAATTGTTGGCGCATTAGATAATACTCTTTTGTCCACTTGCTTTCTCTACTCTAAGATTCCTGAGAGTGTGAAGTGTCACTAATTATGGCACATGAACACATGGTGATTCTGTTAGCTCACAGCTAAAGGCAAATTTAATTTTTTTTTCAGTTATTCATATTGCCATAGGACAGAATTTACTCGTTAACATAATATGGGGATTTAACATTTTCTATTACACTAACAACTCTGAAATGTAAGTGAAACCATTAATCTTCTCTAAAGTAGTGACAAATATTTTTTCACAACATGTTCTTATTACATTATGACAAAAGATAGATCACTAACATCAGAATAAAGCTGGCTCTTTAGGTGACTATGCACAAATGTTAATTGCCCATTTATAAACAGTACTGAACTAAACTCCATAGTGTGTGACTGCAGAGGTAATCATATATGTGTCAGGTTTATTTTCATGCTATATTTTGAAGGCAAATAACCCAGATTCTGCATAATACTTGAACAAAACAGTATCTGCTAATTAAAACCGAGAGTATAGATGTTGAACATGTCACCTTTGATGGCATGTTCCAGTAAAGGATGCTTTTCATGCCAGGAACCAGTTGTTCATTGGTGTTGCCAATGAATCAATGAAACATGTTGCCTTGAAAGATTCAAAAAATGATACTAGCTTTCTAATTTCTAATTTTTTAATATTTATTTATTTATTTGAAAGGCAGAGTTACAGAGAGAGAGAGAGAGAGGGAGAGAGGGAGGGAGGGAGAGAGAGAGAGAGAGAGAGAGAGAGAGAGAGAGAAAGGTCTTTCAACCACTGGTTCATTCCCCAAATGGCCACAAAGGCCAGAGCTGTGCCAATCTGAAGCCAGGAGCCAGGAGCTTCTTTTGAGTCTCCCATGCAGGTATAGGGGCTTAAGGACTTGGGCCATCTTCCACTGCTTTCTGACCTTGCAGGTGGTAGCTTCATCTGCTATGCCACAGCACTGGTCCCTAGCCTTCTAATTTTATGCTTCCTGATGTTCAGTGGAGTAGTTTCTGAATTTCCTGATTACAAAATGCTCAGTCTCTTCAATCCTTTTCACAGAAACAAGAGATTAAAGGTCTAACATCAGAAACATTGACCTAAAAACACAAACAGTTAAAAACAGAAATCTGTATTAGATTCTGTTTTATGAATGGTGAGGAGTCAACAGTTTTAGTTCTGGAACAATAGAGAAAAAATATGTTTGCTAAGGGAAGCACTAATTTAAAGTCATGTGTCTGTGTTCAGCTAAGAAAATCCCATATCAATAGGAACATGTCAAGACTTTTGTAGGGGTGGTAGAAGGTTTTCTTTTGTTATGTTCCTTGTTGCTAGGGTTAACATTGGAAAGGATGGAATTTTTTTATATACAATTATTTCAGGATTTTTACTCAGAGTTCTAAGATCATAGCTGTGAAATTATTTTCTTAAATCTGAACCACTGGAAGATTATTTTGTGGTACACAATAATGTCTGAGGTACAGGTTGAATTCTGTAAGTGATTAGACCACTGAACTGGGAGTTAAATGAGTCCGGAGCTTGGTGCTTCCAGTTTCACCTGCAATCAGTTTTAAACAGGTCAGTGAAACTAGGGACAGTCCTTTGTATGAAGACAGCGATCTCCTGGGGGGATGTGGAGCAAGATCTACCTTTGCAAACAACTGAAGTGGCTTAACTGTGAAAGAAACAAAATTATTTATTATGAAAGTGAAAAAGTCTCTACTGCATTCTCATCAAAATGAAATTCCCAGTATTTCTTGATGACTATAAAAAAAAAAAAAACTGAAAAAATGGCTGACTTATAATACATACTGGAAAAAAAAAAGCTATTTTTATCCAAAAATAGTGATCAAGAAACATGTGATGAATTAAAATAGCAGTTGATTCTACCTTTTCTACCTTCCAAGATACTTATGGTTCTCCTGAGAAGATCAGTAGCCAGTTTAAGATATGTAACACCAACTTTACAATTTTTGACTATCAAAACATAACTACAATTCAGATTAAAATGAAAGATTCCATATCATAGAATCCCTAGAAACATCTTTTCCTTTCTTAATATGAAAAAAATATTATGCAAATCTATAACAACAATCTACCTGGATTTCTGTAAAGCATTTTTTCAAAGTCATATATGGCCATGCAATTGATAAGGGAGAGAAATGTGAACTGGATTACCGTACATCTGTATGAATCTTTAAGTATTTAAATAAGAGGGAGGGAGACCTTGAGTGTATGAAAGTATTTGAAAATACTTTTGAGTCAGTAAGTTGGATAAAAATGACAGACGTTGTTATAAAGTTTTAGTTGATAAATTTGCTGATGTGAACATAAACTATAGAATTCATGTGCAGAAGGATCCCGAATGGGTTAAAATCAATGAGATTAAATTTTAAAGGAAAAGCATGACACTCGCATTCCAGTCCCAATATTTCCCAAAATTTGCCAACTTTCTAAGCTTTGAAATAAGAGAACAATAACTAGACAAACACCAAAAGTTGCTCTCAGTGCAGCAAGACAAGCTGAGATTCCAGTAGAGTGGCATTGTCCAGTGGAAAATAAGCCAAGAAGCAGCAGAGGATGCTGAAACAGGGGCATAGGCTTGTGTCCATGCTGTTCTTGGTGGGGGACTGCGTTATCACTGTAAGGGACACCGTGGTCTCTGTGGGTGTAAATGTCTGTTTAAGATTATGACATCTGGGCTTCTGTTTTGTGGCATAGCAGGTAAAGCTGTCCCCTGCGATGCCAGTATCCCATATGGGCACTGGTTCATGACCCAGATGCTCTGCTTCTAATCCAGCTACCTGCTAATGCACCTGGGAAAGCAACAGAAGATGGTCCAAGTCCTTGGGCCCTTGTCATCCACATGGGAGACCTGGAAGAAGCTCCTGGCTTTTGATTTTGGCTTGATTCAGCCCCAGCCATTACGGCCATCTGGGAAGTAAACCAGTGGATGGAAGATTCTCTCTGTCTCTCCCTCTCTCTCTCCCCCTCTCTCTTTGTAACTCTGCCTTTCAAATAAATAAATCATTATTACTATTTTTTAAATCATGATATCTGAAAAGTGAGATAGGCTAAGGTCAAAGGCAACATTTTCTGATCACCAAGGGTTCTGATGGTCAGGGCAAGGCAGTGGGATTTTCTCAGGAAGAGGCACAGCCTGCCTCATAGTGTCCAGATGGCCCATCTCAGAGGAGCAGGCCATCCCATGGAGGTGCAGCACAGTCCAGCACAGTCTCCAGGAGTGGAGGTGGGTGAAACTATTGTCCCATCAGGGAAAAGAAATAGCACTCTGGAAACCAAGGGAAAGTTTCCACAACCAGGACTGCCCATGGCAGGAGGTAGGGGTAGTCACAAGGATATGAAGATTCCTGGGCTCCTGGGGAGTCAGGTGCCAGGCCCTGCTATCAACATTAAAAAATAGCCTACCTGTGGGCATTTGGCCTAGCAGTTAAGACATAGTTAGGATGCTTGTGTTCCACATTGGAGTGCCTGGGTTCAATTCCTAGCTCTAACTTTAACCACTTATTCTATTTCCTACTAATGCAGACCCTGGGAGGCAGCAGGCGATAGATTGTTCAAGTAAGTTGGTTCCCTGCCACCCATGACCCATGTAGTACATCTACTTTGAGTTCCCAGCTTCCAGCTTTTGTCCTGGCCCTGCCCCAGCTGATTTGGCCATATGAGTAGTAAACCAATGCATAGGATCTCTTTCTCTCTCCTTCTCTCAAAAATTTTTAACAAACTTGAAAATACAAAAATTTTTTAAAGTCCTGAATCTATTTGAGGGATGGGGGCTCCAAGGACTGTAATCCAGCTTTGGTCAGGATTGTCCTGGGCACTGAAACTATTTTCAGAATTCAAATACAATTAATACTAAACTATAAATATAAAATGATAACTAAGAAGCACAGAAGACTAGTTGATTTGCTGTAAAATATTATACAGTATTATATTATAAAATAGGAATGGTGTGAAATAGGGATACAGAGCATGAACTCTGAAGTTCTAAGGTTCATGTCTTAGCTCTACCACTGACTATCTCTGTGGCTTCAGAAAAGCTACTCAAGTTCTCTGTGCCTTGGGCAGCATCTTTCTTAAAGGAATTTTCCAAAGATTAAAAGAATTAATATTTGTAAAGTACTTTGAGCAATACCTGGCATATAATAAGTGCTTTATAAGCATTTATTAAATAAAAAGAAATGAACATTTAGGTTGGTGGGAGAAATACAGAGGCCCATCCCAACAAATAGATGCACAAAAAACATAGATAATCATACCATAGGTGATTTTTCATCCTTAATTACAAGCAATTGAATGCATCTTAAAATAATAACAAAGTCCCATTATAATGGCAATACAATTCTAGACAAGACTGAAGGGATATCAGTGACAGAAAAATGAAAACCTCATCTTCCCCTTGGAAAACGTTCTCTCCAGGAAAACATGTCAACTGTGATTATGAAACAATGTGATGAGCTGTATATTTTACTCAGATGTGTGTACAAAAAGCTATTAGAACCCACAGGTGGAAGTTATTAACTCTGCCTAGAGGAAGGAGGAGAGCAGGGAGAAGTGATCTGGGAAAGGTAATTCCAGGCCAGGTTAAAACAGATGCTTGCATAGCATTGCCAGGAAATTTGGAATCAAGTAAAAAGTGATCATAACTTCTCTTCATTTTCTGAGATTAAAAAGTTAGACCCAGTATCCACAACATCCATGAGTCAACCTTGGAGAATAAGGATGTTCTTAAATACTTAGAAGGAACTCCTCAGGGCTGAACTTTCTGGAGAAAACCTAGCACAAGCCACTACTTCCCTTTTGGAAGCAGTTTGCTATAGATTCATAAAAGGGGCTATAATCCTGAGAGTTTATTCCAAGGAAGTAAGCAGGTTATTCACAATAATAAACCTGGAAGTGCTGACTGAGAGTATGGCATATCAACTTGCTGGAAAATTTTGCAGAAGACTTTAAAAAGATGACAAATTGGAATCCATGTAGAAATATGGGATCAGACTTAGGACATATGAAATGAAATAATTAAAAGGGCCATCTCTGATAACCACAAAGCATGTGGGAAAGACTTCAGGGGAAAATCTGAACAGTTGACTTGGCATATTTACACAAGTGAAATTATAAGTATTTAAATATTTTTCTGAGTCTTTTTTTGGTAATTAAATTTAGTGCAAAAGCAAGCAAATGTTTTCATATAAGTCCAAAAAAAACAAGTACTGGATTAAGGAGATAAGCTTGACAATACATCAGATAAAAAGGCCCAGAGGTATAATCAGCTATAAGTGCAAGTGAAATATTTTGATATTGCCAAAAAAGCAAATTACACAGTGAAGAACAAAAGTACAAAACCAAAGTTTACAGTAGGAAGACAGGAGCCCCTTTTTAGTTGTCACTGGTCAGATTGTGTCTAAAACTTCTTTTGTTCTAGAATCACATTTTAAGAGGGATATGAGCAAATTGAAGTGTAATCAGAAAAAGGTGAGAGAATGAAATCAAAGAACATGACAAAATTTAACCAGGAAAGGGAAAGGCTATGAGGACAGGCAGATGTCACAGCTATTTTAAAACATTTAAGTGCTGTTTTGGGAATACCAAAGGAATTTTCTATTTACTCATTCATTCATTTGAAAGAGAGAGGGGGAGGCACAGACACACACATACACACACATACACGCACGCACAGAGAGAGAGAGAGAGAGAGAGAGAGAGATTATCCATCTGCTGATTCTCCCCAAATATCTGCAACATCCAGGGCTGGGCCAGACTGAAACCAGGAGCCTGGAATGCCATCTAGGTCTCCTGCACTGGCAACAGGGGTCCAAGCACTTGGGCCACCACCTGCTGCCTTCCTAGGCACATTAGCAAGAAGCTGGATCAGAAGCAGAACAACTGAACTCAAACCGGCACTCCGACATGGGATGCTGGTGTCCCAAGCAGCACCACTGCACCACAACACTGACCCCAGGGATTTTCTTTATGTAAAATAAAGAAGTCCCAATCAATAGACATTACATAGAGACAAATCTAGTTCTATGAACTTGAGGTCATTTATAATACATTTCAATAATAGTTAAAACAATTTGTCATGCAAGGCCATGATTTCTTGGAAGTAAGCTAGGTTAGCAGATGCTGTATCCAGCCCTCTGAGGATATTGTAAAGGGGGTGAAAGTTTGGAATGAATGTCTGCTAACATCTATCCCAGTCCTCAAAGTCAATAACCCAAACTGTCCTCTCCAGAGATACACAACTTGTCATGCTTTCCAGGACCTGCAAAACTTGATTGTCACTTCTCTTTGGTTTAATGCTCAGGATTAACTGGGCTGCTATGATCAGTAATGACAAAGGGCTGGGTAAAATGTTAGACTGACAGCTGAAATGAAGAAAGTTGATATTTAAGGATGAAAGAGATTACAAAGAAGTTGCTACTATCAAATCCTTTAGTAGTGAAAAGCTGGATGGAGAACAGAAAGCTTGTGTTACAGTAACTATTCCAATGACTGACATTTTTCAATGAGGAGCAGTTTTATTAAATTTAATTCCAGTAAAGATTAAATCCATTTAAATCCTCAGAAGGAATGTTCAAAGAAGTCTGCAGGGCTCACATAGTTTCTGCTCATTGCAAATGAAAGATATACATAGGATGTATTTTTAAGTGGATTATTTTTCTTCATGGAAAGCTAACTTTTGAACTAGGAATTTTGTGTGCTTAGTTATTAAAATCTGTCTCTCCAAGTTACTATCATGTTTATTGCTCCCAGATTCAATGATTTTCCTAGGACAGCATTTGTTATCTTTGGAGTAATAGTATAAACAGAGTCAGATTATTATTGTAGTCATTCAAGGCCTCCTGTTTTAATTGAATGATTTGTGACAAACTACAAGGAATAACTCACCCAAAGGAATGCTCTGAATCTCTTTTGGTTTGTTTCTCATGACCTTTGAAGAACTGCAGTGCAATGAAAGAATGACTAACATTTCAGAGTTCCTCCTTGTAGTAACTCACTTTAATACATTGACTCTTAAGGTTTTTGATTTAATGTGGAATTTAAGAATTGTCAGTATCTATTTTCAAAGTTCTTTTTTAAAGTATCTATTTATTTGAAAGTCAGAGTTAGACAGAGAAGGGGAGAGATCTTCCATCTGCTGGTTCATTCCCCAGATGACCACAATAGCCAGGGCTGGGTCAAGCTGAAGCCAGAAGCCAGAGCTTCTTCTAGTCTCCCACACGGGCAGCATGGGCCCAAGCACTTGGGCCATCTTCCATCACTTTTCTACAGGTCATTAGCAGGGAGCTGGATCAGAAATGGAGCAGCCGGGACAAGAATTGGCATTGCAGGCAGCAGCTTTACCTGCAACACCACAATGCTGGCCCCTTAAAGTTGTTAAGAATTATCTGTGAACACTATGTTTAGTTCATTAATTAGGCTAATAGAATATTATAGTAAACGAATTTAGTTAAAAAGCTAGATTGAAACTATTTTATCTTGTGGCAAATTGATTTTGTGGCCCCAAAAGAAATGATTTGTGTAGCACATTCTTCAAGACAATTTGACTATGTGTTCCTGTCTAATAAGAATTCCTATTTTTTTGTTTTGGTGTTAGCTGTAGCATCAGGAATTTTGTTGATTTTGAAACTCTGATTCAGCTTAAACTTCCTGATCTCTATTTTGAAATAAGATATGTATGTTGGTATATGTATATATATATCATATGTAGGTATATGTTATTTATCATTTCAAGAGAGTATAAATATTCCATAATGGAAATGTTTTATTTTGGCAATTCTTACAGCAAATAGTTATATTTTAAATCTACTCTTCCTCTGTGATTGGTAGGCCTAGTAACATCTATTTCAAAGATAGAAGATATAAGTATATTAAAATGAACAGAGATAATTTGGTTTAAGCATTCAGTACGCTGGTACTTATGGACATTGGAAAGTTCCTACTGCTGAATATATACACAACCAAATAAAACTAAGGTATAGTTCTACAGATCCCTACCGTTATTACATTAAACTTTAATGTTCACATCTGGAAAAAAAATTAAGTGGATTAATAATGAACATAATGGCATATTTGTTTACTATATTGCTATAGTTTCACCCACTCACATGGTTATCATTGAAAATATGTACTTTATAAATAACAAAACGTAAGGTAGGGGAAGTATAGCTTAACAATCATGAGAAAAGATTTCTTTTTCTAAAGACTTATCAGCAGGTGTCCTTAGCATGCACAAATATACACCCATAAAATGCTCTCCTTCAACAAATGCTCCTGCTATATTCTATAGACCAGTTCTGTTCTTGGCTGATGGCCATGTGTTTTTGGCCTTGGGAAAAAGGAAACAGATGACTCTAGGAAACTGGTCCAAGAAGATATAAGTCTAAATGATCAAAATAGCCAGCAGTGCCATGGGCTTATGTTTTACAGAGTATGAAGTATCTGCTCTTGGTATCTTTTGATGCAAGAAATAAAGGGTGGCATTAATTGATAGAATAAACCTATACAGACCAAATAGCATCACATCAAGCTTGAATGTTCCTGCATCCTGCCTACACTCTAGGAATTTAATGTTAATAATATTAATCAAGAACTATGTTCTGAGTACTATGGGTTTAAGTACTTCAGAAGGCATTAGAAGATAAACACTTACTGAGACATAGGAATAAGGGCCGGAAGTGGAAATTCACACAGACCCTGTTCCTGGTTGGGAAGTCTAGATAGTGATACTGATTCTTTCCAAATCAATTTAAAATTTTAACATATTTAAAGACAATCTCAATAACATTCTGATGAATATATACCAATATTACTATAAAGAAAGAAATGACATATGAGGAATTAGCTGATGAAGATTGATTTCCCTATTTTACCTATCTCAATTATACAGAAATTGTAACTAAAAGATGATATTAAAAAGCAAAGAGCTAAAAGAAAGAGAGGGGAAACAAACAAAAGCAAAAAACTAAAACCTCCCATTCAAAATCAGCCAAAAGCTGAATCTATCATTTGTGACCAAACTTCAACAATGCATGAAGAAATTTAATCTCAGGAAACTATCTATAATGGTTATTTTTATGTCAACTTAAGTAAGGGATTCCCAAACAGCTGGTCAAACATTATTTCTGGGTGTGTCTGGGAGGATGTTTCTGGAAGAGATTAGCATTTGAGTCACCAATCTCTTATGGGCCCAAATAAAACACAAAGGGAGAAGAAGGGCAAATCCATTCTCTGTGTTTCAGCTGGGACGTACATTTTCTCCTCCGCTGGGACATCAGTACTCCTCATTCTCAGGCCTTCGGACTCAGAACAAATCACACCATTCATTGGCTTTTCTGGTTCTCCAACTTGCCAATAGCTGATTGTGAAACTTGGTTTTCATAATTTCATGAGCCAACTTTCATACTTCGCTCTCTGTCTCTCTCTCTCCCTGCCCGCTCCCATACACACACATAACACATTCGCACACACATTGGTGCTGTGTCTCTGCAGAAACTCTACTACATCACTGAACAAAATCTGGAATGGAACATGAATTGGACATAAAAAATAAACACTGAGACATTGTATAAGGGAAAAATAGAGCTAGGCATTTGTTGCTATGGTTAAGACATCACTTGGAAGGCCCACATCCAGTATCAGGGCACCTGAATTCAAATCCTGGTTCTGCTCATGATTTCAGCTTCCTGCTGATATGCACTGTTGGGGGAGCAGAAGATGGTCTAAGTACTTGGCTATTTGCCATCTCTGGGGGAAACCCAGATGGAGTTCTTGGCTGCTGGCTTCAGCTTGGCACAGCCCTGGCTGTTGCAGACATCTAGGGAGGAGCCAGAGAATGAAAATCTCACTTTCTCTCTACCTTCAAAATAACTAAATAAACAAATAAATGAATAACATCAACCTTAAACAGGGCAAATAAATTTAAGCCAAGATATATGATGGTGAAACTGCTGAACATCAAGGAAAAGAACAAATTATTGACGCTACTAAGGAGAAAATGCAAATTAGACTAAAAGGAAGAACTTTGAAACGTGTAACAAATTTCTCTTCAGCAATCACGACTGTTAGAAAATAACAGACCAATATGTTTAAAGTGATGAAGAAGCCTACCTGCCAAATTAGAATTGTGAGTGGTTAAGCCATTAAAAAATTAGAGTAAAATTAAACAAAGAAAGGCAAACGTACTTGGGAAAAGAGTTTAACCTTTGAACACTCTTCCCAAATTATGAAAATATGAAGAACACTGAATGGAGAGTGAGGCACAGAATGCAGGAAACAATTATAAGCTGAAAAAATAATTTTAAGAAAAACCAATTACTGTAATTATTTAAAAATAGCTAATAATTGTTGCATTAAAAATGAAAAAATTGGTTGAGTATTTATCCTAGTGGTTAAGATGCTACTTAGGGCACCTATGTCCCAAATTGTAGCACTCAGGCTCTACATTTGGCCCTGACTTCTTTTTTAAAAAAAATTGTATTTATTTATTTTCATGTTATTTGAGAGAGAGAGAGATATATTGAGAGAGAGAGAGAGAGAGAGAGAGAGAGAAAGAAATCACCCATCTATTCATTCAGTCCCCAAATGTCTGCAACAGATAGGGCTGGGTTAGGCTGAAGCCAGAAGCCCAGAATTCCAAACCTATCTCCCATATGGGTGGCAGGGACAGATGTGAAGTAGTAGCAAGTTGGATTAGAAGTAGAGGAGGCAGGTCTCAAACCATGCATTCTGCTATGGAATGCAAACATCCTAAAAAGCAATTCAATCATGGTGCCAAATGCCCACCCCCTGGCTCTGGCTTCTGATTTGTTTCCTGCTAATATGGACCTGGGAGGCATCAGGCAATGACTCAAGCCATTGGGTTCCTACCACCATGTGGGAGTCCTGGAGTAAGCTTCAGGTTTCCAGCTTTGAGACTGCCCCAGCCCCAGCCATTGCAGGCACTGGGGAGTGAATATCAGATGGGTGCTGTCTCTCATAGTCTCAAATAAATATTCTTCATTTTAAAATGAAGACTAAAACTATAGTTAACATCTACAAGACTGTAGGTAGAGTGACTGAATAGTTAAATTGTAATAAATAATTTCTTTGTATTAAAGAGGGAGGTGGATTTACTGAAAAAGTAGACCATTAGAAACATTTACATACATGTTAAGAAACACTTAAAAGTAACCACCAGAACAGCAGAAACATAATACACAACTTCAAAACTGGCAGAAGACGGACAAAGGGTGGATGTGAAACGAACTCATTTTAAAAAGAAAGAAATAAGCAAAAGATTCACATAAAGCAAATCTCCAAATAAGATGTATAAATAAGTACAAATATATCAATAATTAAAATAAATATCAATGGATTAAACTCATAAATTAAAAGAAAACAATTATCTAATTAGATTATTAAAAATCTAGCAATATATTATTTTTAGTACACAATTTAAACAAAAGCATAGGGAGAAGCTGAAAATCACAGGCTGGGGAAAGATACACATACTATTGCTACATTAATAATAGTATCAATGTCATAAATAGTGTTTGAGATGAAATGTTAGTTGAGATCAAGAGGAATGACAATATATAAAAAAGGCTCATCAGGAACATAAATCATAAATGTATAAGTCTTGAAATATGTAAAGCAAACACTAAGAAAATAATAAGTAAATTTGACAAGTCCACAATTACAGTCAGTAACAACACATATTTCAAAAATTCATGATCAAGCAGACATAAAATTTGTTAGGATGTAAAAGAGCTTAACAATGAAATAACAAACTTGATTTTATGGATTAAAATAAGGCCCTACACTTTCCAATCAGAAAATAACCACTTTTTCCAGTTAATATTTGAACATATACAAAAATTGATTCTGTATTAGGCAATAAGGAATTCCAGTGAATTCAAAAAAATCAACACAACATCCATTTACCATAAAAAGTATTAAAAATCAACAGTTAAAAAGTTAAGACATATATAGTTGAAGATATGAGTATATAGAAAAAATACC
This sequence comes from Lepus europaeus, assembly GCF_033115175.1. NCBI lineage: Eukaryota > Metazoa > Chordata > Mammalia > Lagomorpha > Leporidae > Lepus > Lepus europaeus. The sequence continues at coordinate 80,884,972 of NC_084829.1, forward strand.
AAACAAAGAGAAAAGATTCCCATAGCCCCAAAGTGGAAAATAGAATATATATTTAAATATATATGTGTGTGGCATAAAAATTAAATAGAAAAGAAAATAATTGTATAAGTTGTATTGAAAATTTTTTAATAAATTGGAAAAAGTCCTTTATACTCTTATCTTTAAATATATACCAAAATCAGTTCCAAATTAACTTATCAGTTGAATCTGAAAATCAAGATAAGATATAATAAGACAATAACAGAAATCAATATTGTATCTGTGTAAGAGAATACAAGACTCTTAAGCTTAGAAACAAAAAAAAAAAGATTCAATAAGAAAAAGATGGATTTGGCTATATAAAATTTTTGTTAAAATCACTCTGTATGTGAAAATGTATATGATTAGAGAATAGTATTGAAGTTTTCAAAATATTAAAACTGGAATCACCATATGACCCAGTAATCCTACTGCTGGGTACAGAGCCAGAGAAATGAGGTCAGTATGTCAAAGAGGCCACTGCACAGCCCTGTTTACTGTTTACTGTAATAGGGGTGTGCGGATATGGAATCGCCCTAAGTGTTCATCAGTAGATGAATAGGTAAAGAAAGTGTGGTACATATGACACACTAGAATACTATTCACCCATAAAAAAGTGAAATCCTATTTTTTAGTCACAACATGAGTGGACATAGAGGACATTCTATTAAATGAAATAACTGAGGTACAGGAAGACAAATATTGCATGACCTCATATTGTGGAATCTAAAAGAGTTGATCTTGGAGCCAGCATTGTGGCATAGTGGGTAAAGCTGCTGCCTTCAATACTGGCATCACATATGGGCGTAGGTTAGTTTCCAGCTACTTCTGCTCTAGCTTCCTGCTAATGGCCTGGGAAAATAGTGGAAGATGGTCCAAGTGCTTGGGCCGATACCCAGGTGGGAGGCCAGGAGAAAGCTCCCAGCTCCTGGCTTTGGTCTGGCTTAACCCCTGGCTGTTGTGGCCATCTAGGGAGTGAGCCAGTGAATGGAAGATCTCTCTCACTCTCTCTCTCTCTTTTGGGGTGTGTGTGTGTGTGTGTGTGTGTCTCCCTCTCTCTCTGTAACTCTTTCAAATAAAGAAATAAATCTTTAAAAAATAATGAAAAATTAAAAAGTTGATCTCATGGAAGTAAAGAATAGAATGATGGTTGCCAGAGGCTGAGGAAGTTGGATAGGAGGGATTGGGGTCAATAATACCAAATTATAATTGAATAAATAAATTTGAGATCTGTAATACAGCATGGTGACTACAGCTAATGATGATACATTGGTGTATCCTATTCTTGGAAAATGCTAAGAGGATGGACATAAGTCCTCTGAAAAAAAATGATAATCGTGTGAATTAATATATCAATTAGCTGAATTTAATTATTCTACTATATATTTATGCTTCTAAACTAATATCTAAAATTTTATCTGTTAATTTACATGATGTTATCTATTATTTTTAAAGAAAGAAAAAGATAAACTGAAAACGGTAGCAACAAAAACCCTATAATTGAAAATACAAAATCAAAAACATTTGCAACATAGACTCCAATAAAGACCTGTTCTTAACTATAAATATCACATACAAACCAATGAGAAAAACACCACAAACTTTGGTAGATACGTGAGAATTGGGAAAAAAGATGTATTACTCATGGAAGAAAAATATACAATATAAATGTTGAATTAGCTATTTAAATAATGAGATTTGATTTCTTCTAACCAAATTAGTAAATACCTTATAGGTCTGTGAGTCTTTGGCCAGCGCTGCAGCTCACTAGGCTAATCCTCTGCCTGCGGCGCTGGCACCCCGGGTTCTAGTCCCAGTTGGGGCGCCAGATTCTGTCCCGGTTTCCCCTCTTTCAGGCCAGCTCTGTGGAGGATGGCCCTAGTGCTTGGGTCCTGCACCCACATGGGAGACCAGGAGAAGCACCTGGCTCCTGGCTTCAGATCAGCGCAGTGTCCCGGCCGCAGTGGCCATTGGGGGGTGAACCAATGGAAAAGGAAGACCTTTCTCTCTGTCTCTCTCACTGTCCACTCTGCCTGTCAAAAAAAATAAAAATAAAAAAATTTAAAAAAAGGTCTGTGAGTCTCTGATGACAAGGGCGTCTGCTTTGTAGAGTCAGTACTCAGTTTGGCAATATGTATAAAGATTTAAGTAAAGCTTTTTTTTTTTTTTTTTTTTAAGATTCACTTATTTATTTGAGAGTCAGAATTACACAGAGAGATGGAGAGACAGAGAAAGGTCTTCCATCCACTGGTTCATTCCCCAGATGGCTATAATGGCCAGAGGTGGGGTGATCCAGGAGCTTCTTCTGAGTCTCCCCTGTGGGTACAGGGGCCCAAAGATTTGGGCCAGCTTCTACTGCTTTCCCAGGCCATCAGCAGAGAGCTGGATCAGAACTGGAGCAGCCGGGATTCAAACCCAAGCCCTCATGGGTGGCCAGCACCGCAGGCAGAGGCCCAACCCATTATGCCATAGCAGTGGCCACTGAACAGTTCTTATGATGATGCTTAGAAAAACCATGAGCTGGGTATACTTTCAAGTATTGTCATAGGATGGGATTTCTCTCTCAATTTCTCATTCAATAATTTGCAAATATTGTGTTAACAGTAAAAAGCCCTGTTCTTACTAATGCTTATTATGTATTCTGATAATGTGTGTCTGGGATCACTGATCAGTAAATCTTTACTGACACAGCTTGTTGAGATGCCTAGCTTCTCTCCGGCTTAGCTTTCTGCTATGTATGGTGAAAGGGGGAGCTTTACAAATTTCACTGTGTATGCAAAAGATTTTGGCATCTTGCTAACCCAGACTCTGAGACAGTGGGTAGCAGGTGGCACCTGAGGGTCTGCATGTCTACCACTTACTTTCAGTACGAGGGCTCCAGAGAATGCCAGTTTCGAACAGCTTCAGTGGTCTACGATTCCTTCTCTTACTATTAAGCTGATTCCTACAGACGGATGAGACTCAGCGCTACTTAGGCTGCAAAGGGCTCCTTCACTGTCTGCCTGAAAACAGTGTTATCGACTTGAGTCCTTTGGCTGGAGGGCAGAGGTGGGAGACAACACCTGCCAGATGATGACCGTCAGTGTGGAAGGGGCAGTTGATGGTGACAGCGGGGGGAGGAGGAAGAAGAATCGCATGCTGACATGAGTTGCATTTGCTGACTGAGTTCTATTTTATTGACACTGCACTCATCTTCTGCCTTCTCACTGGAACTAATTAAATAAGTCCATCAGGCTGATATGTGACACAGCTTCATCCCCACCAAACTGTAAAAGTATATTCAATTATCCCACTCCTCTAGGCTCTCAGGACTATTTTAGCCAGTGGACTCATGCCAGGAGCCAAAGGCTATAACAGAACACAATGAGAATGGATTTTTTTTTTCCTGTAGAGGAGCTTACATTCTGTTTGAGGAGGCAAAAAAGAGGGAGAAGCAGTAATAAGGCAAAGTGACAATCTTGGGATTGTTATTTATTATGATTGATTGATTCTGATATTAATTAACCTTGGCTGGCTTGAAGAAATTTGGAGATGATGCGAATTTAGAAAGAGGAAACACTGGATCTGAGTTGATCCCAATCAAGTTAATTGAACAAAGGGAAGAATTCCAAGAATACCTTTAAATACTACACACAAACTACTTTACATTGCAAGACATAGACCTTAAGAAACCTGCCACACCTCTCTGGAATGTGTACTCTTCCAATAAGGTCGATATTCCATTTGTACATTATTGAAAGAACCAAACCATATATCTAGATTGTTCATCAATGACACAAGTTCTAAATTTACACTACTATTTCAAGAAATATATTTGATTCAGTTATTAGCCACCAGAGACACATAGGAATTTGGTCTGACAGGTGGTAAGGCAGTTAAAGACAATAGCATTCCTGATATTGAAACACTTATTGAAAATACTTTAATTGGAGTCATTTTGGAAGTGCAGAGTGTGACCTCATGAGCTCTAATGTTTAGGAAACTGGTTTCAAATTATTTAGTTCACACTGAGTTCTGGAGTCCTTAGAAAACATCCATGCTTGGTCCACGGACCTTTTTCTTTAGGCAGCTCTACTGATCAATGGCAGCTCTTTTAAGAAAACTTCGTAGTAATGTGGTGTTCAGTTTTATGGTGAGGCTGGAGAAAGAAAATTCTTAGGACGGGAAACTGTGAACGTCCCTAAATTAGGAATTTTTAAATGTCTGCTAACCTTAATGGTCATAGTTATGGTGTTTAAGTGCCCACGATAGAATTTAAACCATAGATTTATGAGAATCTGATATGGACTCAAGGAGATAAGCAAAAGTTAAAATGGTTTTGGAAAACGCTTCCTAGACCTCTGGAATCTGGCTGAACTTCATAAGGCTCAGAAAGTAATATCAAAAGCAAGGCCTAAGGTTAAACACACTTCTGCGAGTTGCTATGATTTCCCACCCTGATCCTTTCTTGCCTGCTGATATTAAATCATTTTTAGGTAGTGTTACATCATTTCTCCCCAAAGCCCTTTTTAATATACAATCTTTCTTGAAAACCAAACTAGAAATTTCTCTCAAAACTACATTAAAAAAAATAACTCTCTAGTGACCTTAGAGTGCACCAAGTATTTATTTAGCTCAGTGAGATTTTGAAGTATTTTCCAAAGTAAATGATCAAGTTTTGGCGCACACTCTGGGCTGCAAATTAACAGCAGACCCAAATGAAGCTTATAGTCTTTGAAAGTTGGGGTCATTTTGGAGGATTCAGATCCTTTCCAGAGCTGACCTATTCTGTATTTGGCCTTATGGATCTCTCTGGTGGAAAGAATCCATCCCTCTTCCAGAAAGCACTTGATGCCCAGCTGTCTGCACCTCCTGGGTTAGCCTCAGATGCACACAGCACCTCCCCAAAGAGCACAGCATTCTCCAGTGGCCTGCACCCACTGACTGTTGGCAGTGGGGTATAAAGAATTAAGCCAGCACTGCTCTCAGGAAGAAGCATGCGTTGCAGCTCTCCCAGGGATTGGTTAAGGCTCTCTTTCCTGTATCAGTTTGACACATCCACATGCCCAGTTCTGCCCCTGCTCTTCCCTTAGTCATGAGTTGTTCTCTGCACCCAGAGTAGCCAACTTGAGGCATGAGTAGGAACAGTCCAAGAATGCAGGTGATAAGATGGAGCTTTGGAGCTAAATCATTTGCCCCAAGGTCTCCAATAGTGGTGGTAGACGGAATACAGAGTATTCCAGCACTGGTCTCAAATTTGGTTGGTCAAAGGAGGAAGGCAGTTCTCTAGCAGGTGCAATTTATTAAGTTTGTTGCGAAAGATGAGGAAATAGTAGTTATAAAGAAAACATGGGACTGGTGTTATGGCATAGTGGGTTAAGCCACTGCTTGCAATGCTGGCATCCCATATCAGAATACCAGTTCAAGTCCTGGCTGCTCCACTTCTGATCTAGTTTCTTACTAATGTCCCTGCCACCCACATGGCATCCTGGGAGACCAGGATGGAGTTCTGAGCTCCTGGCTTCAGCCTGGCTCAGTCAAGCTACTGTGGCCATTTGGAGAGTAACCAGCAAATGGAAGATCTCTTTCTCTGTGTCTCGTCCTCTCTGTCACTCTTTCAAATAAATAAAATTTATAAAAGGAAATAGTATTGGATGATTATTGCTTAGCACCATTGAAAAGTTGGAAGGTAAGACCAGTGCTTCCACCAATGGAAAATGAGTCAGTATTCAAATAACATAATGGGAAACACATTTCTAGATCTCAGAGCATTTCGTACAGGTGCTGATTCTCTGGAAGACTAGGAGAAGGAGAAGGAATTTAGAAGGAATAAAGAGTTCAGAAGTAAAACAAAGTGAGAGGTTTGCCCTACCAATAAAACCTGTTGCAGTAAAGCTGATTAATTTTGCTCACTCTTCTTGCTGATTCTTCTTACATTTCTGCCTTGCATTGTGGTTTTCCAGGGATTATCAATACTCTTGTTGCATTTTAGTATGAATATTCAAATCCTTTCCACACACAAATGTGTCGATTCATTTTTGTCATTGAGTGATTTGTCACGATTGCTAATATCTAGATGTGTAACATGATAATGTATGTCTTTGGTTTATTTTGGAGACATTCTCAAGTTTTATTGATTGGAATGCATTCCACATGTCCTGCACCAAAAGCAGAGAATGTGTGCACTTTTCTTGTCATGTAGAATTAAGGCACTGAATGAACACACTAAGTGTTTCATAATGGACCTCACACTGTGTTTCTCAATCTCCTAATGGAGAGAGGAACTCTGTTTTTCACATGTCCTTTTAGAATTTTCTAAAAGATTTTTAAAATAAACAGAAAGTTAAAAATTCCAAAAATTAGAAAAGGATCTCTGGGAATATTAGAACATTGGTTTTACTGGTATCAGGTAGGGATATTAAAACAATGAAGAGAAATGTATATTACTTCCTTCATTTTTTTTTCTTTTAATGGATACTAGTGTGTGCTTGCCATATAAAGTCATGGAAAAGCTCTCATAGGAAAAGAAACAAAGAAGTTCACTTACTCTTAGATGAAACATTTCTCAGGCAGCCCATAGAAATCTACATTGAGTGGGTTTGTTGGAATGGTATAAACAGCTTCAGATGTGGCTTTCTTATGGATCACACATAATCAGTTCTGGTATACTCTTTTTCCCCTAATGGCAAAGCCAGCATTGTTCACACAAGTCAAACAAAGCAAAGAATTAAGAGAAATTGGCCAAATCACCTCCCTATGAGGACCTCAATTCCTTCCTCCATATGTAAGTAGTTGTCAAACCTAGGTGCACATTAGAATCATTTTGGAGCTTTTCAGCAAGAAAATTCTACCATCATGGGTTAGTTTTGCCTTTCTTTGAACTTTACAAAATGAAAGAATACAAATGTACTCTTTTTTTTTTATCAACTCAAGTTCCTCATTTCTGTGAATTCAACCTTGTTATTGTAAATGCCAGTAGTTCATGCTTTATAATTGATGTAAAACATCCCATGGTATAAAGATGCCATAATTTATCCAATCTTTGATTGGTAGTCATTTGGATTTTTTCTAGCTGGGGGCTATCATATAAAACATTGCTATAATGATACTGACCTCTGTCTTACAATATAAATGTGTACTTATTTCTTTGGGGTAAGTACCTAGAAATTGAATTGCTGAATCATGGGGATTTTGTAAATTTAACAGATATGGCAAGTAAGTGTTCTAAAGAGATTGTGCCAAACAGCAGTGCATCAGAGTTTCAGTTGTTTCCCATCCTCTCTGATCCTTTGTATTACAATTAAAAATTTTTTTAAAAATGTTGAGTATTTCAGGGCTGGCGCTGTGGCATAGTGGGTAAAGCCGCCACCTGCAGTGCTGGCATCCCATATGGGCACTGGTTCAAGTCCCGGCTGCTCCACTTCTGATCCAAATCTTTGCTATGGCCTGAGAAAGCAATAGAAAATGGCCCAAGTCCTTGAGCATCTGCACCCAAGTGGGAGATCTGGAATAAGCTCCTGTCTCCTGGTTTTGGATTGATGCAGCTCTGGCCGTTGCGGCCAATTGGGGAGTGAAGCAGTAGATGGAAAACCTCTTTCTCTCTCTGCCTCTCCTCTCTCTGTGTAACTCTGACTTTCAAATAAATAAATAAATCTTTAAAAAAAAGTTGAATATTTCATTGTGGTTTTAATTTTCTGTTTCCTACTGGTTATTGATTTTGAGTGCTTTTTAAACAATTCATATTGAACATTTGGGTATTCTTGTTTCTGAAGTGTCTGTTCAAGATTTCTGCCCATTAAAAATTAGCTTGCTGGCTGGCGCCGTGGCTTAACAGGCTAATCCTCCGCCTTGCAGTGCCGGTACACCGGGTTCTAGTCCCGGTTGGGGCGCAGGATTCTATCCCAGTTGGCCCTCTTCCAGGACAGCTCTCTGCTATGGCCCGGGAAGGCAGTGGAGGATGGCCCAAGTTCTTGGGCCCTGCACCCCATGGGAGACCAGGAGAAGCACCTGGCTCCTGGCTTCGGATCAGCGAGATGCACCGGCCACAGCGGCCATTGGAGGGTGAACCAACGGCAAAAAAGAAGACCTTTCTCTCTGTCTCTCTCTCTCACTATCCACTCTGCCTGTCAAAAAAAAAAAAAAAATTAGTTTGCCAGGGCCAGCACTGTGGCATAGCAGGTAAAGCTGGTGTCTGTAGTGTCAGCATCCCATATGGGCACCAGTTTGAGTTCTAAGTTCTGGCTGTTCCACTTCCCATCCAGCTCCCTGCTAATGTGCCTGGGGAAGCATCTGAAGACAGCCCAAGTGCTTGGGCCCCTGCATCTACTTGGGAGATCTGGAAGAAACTGCTGGCTTCTGGCTTTGGCCTGGTCCAGCTCTGACTGTTGCTGCCATCTGGGGAGTGAACCAGTGGATGGAAGACCTCTCTCTCTCTCTTTGCCTCCCTGCTTCCCATAACTCTGCCTTTCAAAAAATTTTTTTTGCCTTTTCCTAATTGAGCTGTAATAGTCCTTTATATACTTAGGATGCAAATCCTTTGTTGGTTATATGTATTTAAAATCCATTTACCTCTGTATGACTTTTCATTTAATTATTTAATGTTTTTATCAATGCTTAAACAGAATTATTAATTTAATAAATTCTAATGTGTCATTGTTCTTTATGATTAATTTTTGTGTTATTTAAAAGGCTCATTAAATATTCCATGTTTTCTTCTCAATGATTTATTCTCCCAAAGCTTTTACCTTTAGAGCTATAGTCTTCTTGGAATTAGTGTGAATTTAGGATGAAGTTTCAATTTTTCCTGTATGAATATTCAAAGACTTTAAAGATTTTTTAACTTATATTTATGAGCTAGATAGGGCTTGAAGTTACTTTTCTTATCATATTGACATGCTATATTATTTGTGTTACCCTAGCCTTATATACAAGTTGAGAAATGTTTGCATTAGATTTGTATTATCCCTTCCTAAAATGTGCAGAAGAATTCCACAGTGAAGGCATCTGGACAGCATCCCAAATCACAGTCCTGCTGAGTTACTGTTTAGCCTTCTAGTTATTCTGTAGCCTGCCTATGCCCCCATCCTAATTTTTTGCCTGTTTTCTCAGTTATAGATGCATTTAAAGCGTGAAAAAAATTAAATATTATTACAGAAGATTCCAGCTCCCAAGTAGGAAATTCTATGTGTCATTTGAAATGCTAGGAATCATGTGTCATTTCTCCAGATAATGCATTTCAGCAGATGAAAATAGAAAATAAAATGTATCATTTGTAGGTGTGATACATGTTCTTTCCTTTTTGTACAAAACAAAATAGGAGAGCTGTGTCTGAGATCCAAGGACTATTAACTTGTTAGATTTCTAAAAATGTGCCTTCACTAATAAGCCATTGGGTGTTGGTAAAAATAAACATTGTAATTAAACAAACAAAATGGCATGGCTTTGGTGAGCTGTGACAGTTTTGTTCCAGACAGAGATGATAGTAGTCTATTTGGGGGAGGGGTAGGAGATACACAGGTTGGTCGTCCAGGTTTGTAACAAGCATCATCACTATCTGCTATGGGGAAAAGGGGGAAAATATCTCCTCCATTAACTTAGCAACGCGTTAAGTGACATGGAAAGGATATTACTGCAGCAGGTTGGAATTTTCTGCTGAGCATCAATCAGTTTCTACAGAAAACATTCTGTCTCTCTCTCCTCTCTCAGCCTTGACCTTTTGTACTTATATTCAGCTCCCTGATCTCCCTAATTCCCATCCATCCTGGCAATACAGCTTAACTGCCTGTTGCAAAATAAGCCCCCTTCTACAAAGATAAGCAAATGGAGACTAGATTGTACAATACAAATGAGCAGAAAATGGTATCTGTCTAAAGAGGTATTACAATGATGCTTCATTTGCGATTGTGTAGAGAGTACAGGGCAGGTGGAGGCCCTGGAGTGGGAGCTCCCTGAGGACCCAGGGGTCCCTATGCTATAAAGAGGAATCACTAATAAGTTAGGAAGAAAATTGAAAGCTTTCAGATATGGTTTTTTAAAGGGAATAAATGGTTACAGCTTGGATAACTTAAGAGTTTCTGACCCAGGGATATGTAATTGGGGATAATTGCAGAAGCAAATTAAATTACAGTTCAAATGGATTTAAGTCATTAAATGGCTCTCGTCTGCAAATGGAGGTGGACTTGTAGCTGAAAAAGAAGAGTTTTCACATTCTCATGGACAAGGAAGCTGAGAGAAATAGCTCTGGTTTATAAGAGAGATATAAGAACATGCAAATTGGGCTTTAGAAATTGCTGTACAATGCCATCACATTTGTCAACTTACTCCAAAGGGAATGCTTTGGAATGTCTGAAGTGGCCTTCAAAATGCTCATAGGAAATATACACTATGAAAAAAACTAGGAGTGGGTTTCAGATTTTTTTTTTGCACCTAAATAAACTTATCTTTTAATTCCATTTTCCACAAACTTTCAGAGTTATATTTCAGAATGTATCACAGCTAAATTTATGCAGCTTTAGCTTACCTAATTTATGAGTAGTATCATGCTTGTGTGTTCTGTACAGCTGATGGAACAAATGGAAAAGAGGACCATGGGAAGCCGGAGGAATTGTGATCCGAGGGGCATAGCACCTTCAGGGAAAGCTTCTGGTCTGGGTGTCAGAGGCAGAAGGCAACTGAAATGAAACCACAGAAAGCCTTTTGTCACCGTCCTTGGCCACCTTATATTTCCCTGACACAGCAGCCACGACAGAGCTTGTTTACCCAGCTTCTGAGGGAGACCAATTTGTTGGCTGCAAGAATTCCATGTGGAACCTCATGTGAGTGTGTTGACCTCTGGGCAGGATTTATAGCTTTGCCTTCTTTGTAGCTTTTGAGTGTGTCAGCCTCAGCAGAAACCCCTGGGCCCTGATATCAGCACAGGGATTTTCTGTCAGGTAGGAGTGTTTCCCAGCCACTGCCAATCCTGTTAAATGTTTCCCAGCTGCATGTCTGTGGAACCTTCAGATCAGTAGGTGTGCTGCCGCCCTGCCCCGCCCTGCTTGTCAGGCTCCGGGAAGCAGGTGCTGATGTGCTCTGTAATTGTTCTTCCTCCTGTGCCTTCCTCATTGGGCAGCCTGACTTCATACATAGCTTTGATTCTTTTCCAGAAATAAACCAGAAATACTTTGCTCAGTCTCTTGAGGTGAAGTGCCTTGTGAGAGAGAGGGAGACAACAATGTCAAATGTGGACCCTGAGGCCATCCTAGAATAAAACTCAAAACGGGGGGCCGGCGCTGTGGCTTAGCAGGTAAAGCCACTGCCTGCAGTGCTGGCATCCCATACGGGTGCTGGTTCGAGTCCCAGCTGCTCCACTTCCAATCCATCTCTCCGTTGTGGACTGGGAAAGCAGCAGGAGATGGCCCAGGTCCTTAGGTCCTCATACCCTTGTGGGAGTCCCAGAGGAACTCCTGGCTCCTGGTTTCAGATCAGGGAAGCTCCTCCGGTCGTTGCAGCCATCTGGGGAGTGAACCATTGGATGGAAGACCTCTCTTTCTCTCTTTTTCTACCTGTGCCTCTCTGTAACTCTGCCTTTCAAATAAATAAATAAATCCTTAAAAAAATAAACTCAAAGCGGAATTCCTTCCCACCTCTCCTTTCTCTGACTCTGGTTAGAGATGAGAAATCAGTTGCAGGGAGTTAAGACTGACAGATAAGCTATACTTGAAGAACACGGCAACCATCTTCTAGACCCGAAGGGCAACTGCTAAAGATTATAAAGAAGTCTTTTTTTCCCTCGGGCCCTAAATGTAATTTTCTTTATCGATTACATGCTGGCAAGCGAAAACACATCTAGGAAATTATACAAGACAGACCAGAGGGTTCCAAAAGAAAGCGGGACCAAATTACGTTTGTCCCTGCCCTTGCTCTTGTCCACAGATACTGAAATCTGGGAACTTACGTGGGTCGTCTTCTGGTTTCCTCAGGGCGAGATTCCATACAAGTCTGGGCCGACACTGAGTTCATGAAAGCCTTGCTGATGGGAATCTTTGTTGATAATCCAGGAATTCACAAGCTCCTGCTCTTCCCTTCTGTCTGGAAGCCTCAGGAGTGCCCGAGATACCATGGAGGGAATGCTGTTTGTCATTCCCTCTTCTCCAACCACAGTAGGAAATTAATCAGTGTCGGCTGTATAGATGAGTGAAGGAAAATTGGGGGTTTCTGGTCTCTATTAGTCAAAGGTGGGTGGGAGAGCCAGACAGCTGAGGAAGGGCAATAGTTAAAGAATGGGTCAGGAAGCAGAGGGTCTGATGGCAGGATGGGTTCCAGGGGTAAGTAGATCAAGTTTTGTAAGGGAGGCCGGGGAGTTGTTCTTTTTCTGTCACAGCTGGGATTTCACTGGTTGAGCATCTGTACACAGACATTTCCAGTTTTACACAATTCCTAACATAGTTGCTGGAAGTTCAAAAAGAACATGTATTTAGATTTTTTCATAGTTATTTCAGTGACTCTCCAGCTTCAAATTCAGAGGCAAATCTCCCTTAAGAGACTATCAAATACCAATATCTCCAAACGTTGATAAGTTGTTACTTAAGTCACACCAATTCACAATGCAACGTCATCTACACGACATCCTCAGATTTTCAGTCTTTCTCAGCACTTTGGCCAAATCGTTAGGAAAACGGAGCCACCACAACCAGCAATGTTATAGAGTGGACATAATTGGGACAGCACAACTATCATGGAATGGAGTGGGTTTTGTGGTGGTGGCAGGGAGGGAGGTGGCAATTCTAGGAGAAGTAATTGAAAATGTTCAAGACACATTAAGTGGAGGACTGTGACTCTAAATTTGCCAGTCTGTGCGCTTTGCATTGTTGTATATACAAACTAACCCCCACCTGTTGAATGTTAAACTGACCTCCAAGATAGTCAAAGCCACCTGTAATTCAATAGCCCTGATTGTACCAAAAGAAAGCAAATGATTTCACCTGTTTAAAATATCATTGACACTTAAAATGAGGTGGGACTCCTTCCTTCTTAAAAAAATTCTCCAGAACTACTAAAAAGACTTACATTTATAAAATAGTTGATAAAAATGTCCCTCTAGATTGTATAAGAAGGGAGACAATGACTAGTAAGGCAGAGCATATGATATTCATCAGACTGGCTTCCTTCCTCCCTACTGCTTCATCAGAGGCTGGGCTCTCCCCATTTTTAGCTTCTGTGTTTTCTGCAGACAAATCTTTAGTTTCTGGGTTCGCCACTTGGACCTGTTTTCCACTTGCTTCTCTCTTTGTTTTTATTATTTTTTATTTTTTTTGACAGGCAGAGTGGACAGTAGAGGGAGACAGAGAGAAAGGTCTTCCTTTTTGCTGTTGGTTCACCCTCCAATGGCCGCCGCGTTAGGCGTGCTGCGGCCTGCGCAGGATCGGTGCCCCGACCGGGACTAGAACCCGGTGTGCCGGCGCCGCAAGGCGGAGGATTAGCCTGTTGAGCCACAGCGCTGGCCAATCCACTTGCTTCTCTTTTGCCTTTTGTTTGTACTTCTTGTCTAAGGACTCTCCCCTTCCTACTGCCTTTTTTTGTTGGGGGGTGGGCAGGGGAGTATGCAGGGCTGACTTTTCACTTTTGCAGGAGCAGGTTTCGCTGTTACCCTTGCACATCTCTACCTGGGCTCGCTCTTTCCCACCCCTGAGGCCAAGTCTCCTTTCTTATGGATATCTTGGAGGGGAGAGCACCTGCTCAGTGCTGAGAGTCTTGCAAAGCTGGGCTTAGGAGTTACTGAAACAGCTCACCCTAGACATGCAAGGGAAACCTGCACCCCTCCTGGCTGGTCTCATGCTCTTATGCACATCAGTGGCAGGGCATGCGTGCAAAGAACTAGGTATTGACTAGGACTTCTGTTAGGGGGTTGGCGTGCAGAGTGTTCAGGAGGCAAATCTCCAGAACCCTGGTGCCTCTTCGTTTTAGGTCCTCTGTGTGTGTCCTATTTCTTTAAGGCTTTTCAAATTCTCTCTTCTCTGCTCCAATTGTATGCTTTAATTCCTACCCTCACATCTTCCCCTATGAGGTCTACAGTGACCTTGTAACTTGCTTTCCAGCTGTTAGACTACCTGTCCAATGCACTACCACTGTGGCTGCCAGGTAGCGCTCTATAAAGCACAACTCTCAATGTATTATGGCCATTTTGAAAATTGTTCAGTGGTCCCACTACCTTCCAGACTCAGGATCTATGAAATACTTCACGGTCTTGCCCCTGCCTGTCTGGTCTGGTTATCTCCTACCAGGCCCCCAGGATTACTGAGCCACATGAAGCCCCAGGAATTTACAGGGTAGTTATCACCTCTGTGCCCTTCCACAAATGGCTCCCTCTGCCAAGAATCCTCTGTGATTTTCCTCCTCTAATCTAATCACATCATTTTAGGGACTCCTACTTATCCTTTTAGACTTAGCTCAAGTCTTGTATTAGTCAAGGCTCTACGGAGAGACAGAACCAATAAGACACACACACACACACACACACGAAGGGGGATTTACTAGAATTGGCTTACTTGATTATGCCACCTAAGATGTCCCAGAGCAGGTAACCTGCAGGCTGGAGACCATGGAATGCTGATAGCACAGTTCAATCCAACTCCAAGGCCTGAGAACCAGGGAGGTCATGGAGTAACCCTGAGTTCAAAGTTGAAAAAGCCCAAGTATCTGGCAAAGGAAGCCTTGGTGTAAGTCCTGGAGTGCAAAGACCAGCACAGGTGGAGTCGGCTCTGAGAGAGATGGATTCACCTTCTGTATGTATTACCTCCTGGCCCCCAGCTGATTGATGACGCCTTCCAGATGAAGGATGGGTCTTCCCCACCTACTTCACTCAGATTCACATGCTAATCTCTTGGAAACACCCTCACGGGCTCACCTAAAATAATGCTTTGCTAGAATTTCTAGGTATTCCCTATTCCAGTCAAACTTACTCCCAAAATTAACCATCATGAATATCATTTTAACGGAGGAGCCTCCCTGAAACCCCCATTTGCTGGGTCTCCCTTTTGAGTGCCCCTTGAACATCCTTTATTGCAGCAATTATGACAATACCTAATAGTTGTTACTAGTTTGCTTTCTCTCCTGGTCAATCATCTTCTTGAAAGTAGAGGCTGAGTCTAGAGCAGCAATGGGCACACAGTGGATATCCATAACTATCTGAAAAATAGTGGAAGGGAGGGAGAAGGAGACTATACTAGAGCTGTTGACCATGGTCTGCCTTGCTCGGAACCCCTTCTGCACCATGTAATCCTGTCCATCAGCCAAAATAGTCTTGCTCAAAGAGATGAGCTGAGCTGCTCTTAGGTGTTTCTTGTGACTTTGGAATTGGGAGATGAGAAACTGAATAGTTTGGCAAGGGAACTTGGAGCTAAAGGCATGACGTAGAGTCAGGACACAGAGGCATGTTGGAGACAGAAACTACAGTAAGAAGAGAGATGCAAACAGAGAACACAACACACAGAAAACAAACAAAACAACCAGCGATGACATGAGAGAAAAGTCATACAACTAGAGCAATGAGGAGAGAAAGACAATTGTCTTCTGGGTTCCTATAACTTCCAGTGCCCTGTGTCTTGAGTGAATTCCTGCAAAATCCTCATGTTTTTAACACTGAGCTTTATGGGTACTGATCTGAATGAATTTCTGTTCCTTATGAGCAAAGGAGCCTGAACTGAAACACAGAGGAGAAAAGAGAAGAGGAGAGGACTGGAGAAAGGAAAAGGGCAGATGAGACTTGTTTGTGGAATACCAACTTCTCTTTGCCGCTCTGTGTCTCTGTTTGCTTTGGGATTTACTTCATGCCTAAAGGAAAAAGAAAAACCATGCCCTCTCTGCCAGCTCTGAGCAGGAAGCCCTCTAGGTCAGATAGCATCATCCCTTCTCACCCTGGTCAGTGCTTCATTCTATTGTCCTTGTGAATTATGTACAAATGAGCAGAGTAAAGATGAAGCATTGTAAATTCTTGGAGCTAACATAAAGAATAAGTTGAGGAAGTAAAAAATGTTTAATACCCTTTTGAACTGCAGATGTAGTTTAATAAACCAAACTTAAATAGCAAAAACATAAATACAGTCAAATAATATTTTGGATATAGAATATTGATTATTAAATGTTCTTAAAATGGATTAAATATTAATGCTGAGAAAAGCTATAAAATATTAAATGAGTGTCAAAGAGGGCTTTGATTCTAGTTCTATATTTGAACAATTGTTTTATTGGTTGCTTGTGTGATTAAAATAATATTCTATTACACAAAATTGACAAGAAGCTTTATAATACCAAGAAATAGAAATTTTATTTACTGCTTTCTGGTTTTATTAAAAGGAATGTTTTGAAAAATATCACACAAAGACTTTCAAAAACAATCTTGGTAAATAAGAATATACTTATGTGAGCATCTAAGAGATTAATAGAAGTAATGATGTCTTATAGTTGGAAGCATAGCTATTATTTCAATAAATTTATAGGAACTAATTGAAAACTTATCAAAAATATTAAGTATTAGTGCAATTTCATTAACTATATGTGGTAGCTATCATGAAAAAACTTCCTTGAGAAAAAAGTTCCCAAAGTATGTTTGGAGATGACCAAAATTTCCAAGAAGGGTGATTTTTGACTTTTTAAATGAGGAGAAGACAGACATTTAATTCTTTTGGATTCTTTCTTCATAAAAAGCAGAAGTTGGAAAACTGCTAACCAGAATGATGGGTGTGTAGTATAAAACCTGATGATTTCTTTGGGGAATTCCATATATTTAAAAAGAAATCATTTTATTAACAAAGGGATACATTGAGAGAATAGGTTCTCTTCTACAGAAGCATTTTAACTGTATTATTCTTTATTGAAGAGTTATGGCTAAGGTAAACAAATATACTCTTCTTGTGGAAAATGTAAGTAGATTACCTAATTTTCCAACAAGGCCACTCACTTCTAAATGTCAATCATCTATATGTTATATAAAACTAAAAAGAAACAATTTTATTTATTTTCAGAGATGTAATAAATATTCAACTTATCCATTTAAAACCTAACTGGAAAGAGGGGCATCACTACAGACACCAAGGGCTTTAAAAGGCAATAAAGGGGAGCTGGTGCTGTGGTATAGTAGATAAAGCCACTGCCTGCTGTGCCAGCATCCCATTTGGGCACCGGTTCAAGTCTCAGTGGCTCTGTTTCTGATCCAGCTCTCTGCTGTGGTCTGGGAAAGCAGTAAGAGGTGGCCCAAGTCCTTGAGCCCCTGCATCCGCATGGGAGATCCAGAAGAAACTCCTGGCTCCTGGCTCCAGATTGGCCCAGCTCTGGCTGTTGCAGCCATTTGGGGAGTAAATCAGTGGGTGGAAGACCTCTCTCCCTCCCACCCTCCCTGTCTTTCTCTCTCTGCCTCTGCCTCTCTGTAACACTGCCTTTCAAACAAATAAATAAATCTTTTAAAAAAAGTAATAAGGGAATATTTTGAACAACTCTGTGTCCACAAATTTGATAAGCTAGATGAAATAAAACAATTCATTGAAGTGCCAAAAAGTCACACAAGAATGGACCATATGAATAAACATATCTGTTAAAATTTTTAATAATTAATAACATTCCAAAGCAGAAAGCAGCATGGTCAGATAGGTTCACTGGCAAATTCTGTACAACTCATGATAAATTATGTCTTCTGCATAAATTTTTCTAGAAGATAGTAGCAGCAGTACTTCCTAATTTACTCTATGAGACTATCATAACCCTAATGGCAAAACCAGACAAGGACATTACAAGAAAACTTTAGATTTATATCCCTCATTAATATAGATGTAAAAAAATTCAACAAAATTCAACATTCATTCATGAAAAAAACTAACAGCAAACTAGGAATAGAAGGGCTCATCCTGAAGTTGAAAAAAGAACACGTTTCAAAATGGCATCTGTGTGGGTGCAATCCATTGAAATCTTTACTTAGTATATACTAAGTTGATCTTCTGTATATAAAGATAATTAAGAATGGATCCTGGTGAAGAATGGGATGGGAGAGGGAGTAGGAGATGGGATGGTTTGCGGGTGGGAGGATGATTATGGGGGGAAGAACTGCTATAATCCAAAAGTTGTACTTTCAAAATTTATATTTATTAAATAGAAGTTTTCTAAAAAAGAAGAAGAAAATGTATACTGGGGCCAGCACTGTGGTGTAGCTGGTAAAGCCGCTGCCTGCAGTGCCAGCATCCCATGTGGGTGCCAGTTCCAGTCCTGGTTGCTCCACTTCTCATTCAGACTTCTACTGTGGCCTGGGAAAGCAGTGGAAGATGGCCCAAGTTCTTGAGCCCCTCTACCTACGTGGGAGACCTGGAAGAAGCTCCTGGCTTCTGGCTCCTTACTCCTTACTCTTGGCTTCGGATCGGTGCAGCTCTGACCATTGCAGCCAACTGGGGAGTGAACCAGTGGATGGAAGACCTTGCTCGCTCGCTCTCTCTTTCTCTCTCTCTCTACTTCTACTTCTCTCTGTTTAACTCTTTCAAATAAATAAATAAATCTTAAAAAAAACATATATAAAAGTCCTACAGTGAATACCATGGTTAATGGTGAGAAACTCAAAGCTTTCCTGCTAAGATCGGCAGTAGCACAAGAATGTCCTTTCTCACTACTATTTTTCAATGTTTCACTGGAAATCCTAGTTCATGAAATATGACAAGAGAATTAAAGGTATATAAATTGAGAAGGAAAAATAGAACTGATTTTGTCTGTAAAAGACAACAAATATACTCCTGGAACTAACAAGCAAGATTGCAAGACACAAATTAATATACAATAGTAAATTGTTTCCTTTATACTAGCAATTATCAATTGGAATCTGAAATTAAAAACACATTAACTTTTACTTTCACATACCTACAAAGTGAAAAACTCAGGTATAAATCTAACAAATATATATGGTTTAGGTGAGGAACACAACAACACTTTGAAAAAGCTATCAAAGAACTAACTAAATGGAGAGATTTCTGTGTTCATGGAAAATAAGAGTTCATTTTGTAAAGGTGATAGTTCTTCTTACCTTGATCTATAAATTTAACATAGTCTCAATTAAAATTCCAAAGCTATTTTGTAGATATTGACAAGATTATTCTAATGTTCATATGGAGAAGCAAAACACTCAGAATACCTACCTCAATATTAAAAGATAAGAACAAAATGGGAGGACTAACCCCACCAAAATTCATGACTGTAGTTTTAAAGCTACACTAATCAATGTGGCATTGGTGAAAGAATAGATGTATAGAAATAAGGAACAGAATAGGAAGCTTATAAATAGATCTACATAAAACTCAATTTATCTGGGGCCAGCACCATGGCTCACTTGGTTAATCCTCCACCTGTGGCACTGGCATCCCATATGGGCACTAGGTTCTGGTCCCGGTTGCTCATCTTCCAGTCCAGCTCTCTGCTGTGGCCTGGGAAGGCAGTGGAGGATGGCCCAAGTGGTTGGCCCCCTGCACCCACATGGGAGACCGGGAGGAAGCTCCTGGCTCCTGGCTTTGGATCGGCGCAGTGTCAGCTGTAGCGGCCATTTGGGAAGTGAACCAACGGAAGGAAGACCTTTCTCTCTGTCTCTCTCTCTCTCTCTCTCTCTCTCACTGTCTATAACTCTACCTGTTAAATAAATAAATAAATTTTAAAAACTCAATTTATTTTTGATAAAGAGCAAAGGCAATGCAAAGATAGCTTTTTCAGTAAATGGTATGGAACAACTGGATATCCATATTAAAAAAATAAAATGGAAAGAATGTCACAGACCTTACACCTTCTACAAAAATTAACTCAAAATGGATCACAGACATAACTGTAAGAATGTAAAACTATGAAGTTCCTAGAAGATAAGATAGGAGAAAACCTAAGTGATCTTGGTCTTGAGAATGACTTTTTATTTTCTATTTTAAAATAATTTGACACATAAATTTATATATATTTATGGGCTACCACGTGATGTTTTGATACATGTATACATGGTTTAATGTCTGATAAGACCACAAAAGCACTATAAACAAAAGCAAAATAGGCAAATGGAACTTTATCAAGCAAACAAGCTTCTGCTTAGCATAAGAAACAGTCAACAGAGTAAAGAGAAAAGCTACAGAATGTAGGAAAATATTTGTAAGGTATACAGCTGACAAAGAATTAGTAGCCAGGAGATATTAGGAACTCAAAGAACTCAGTAGCAAAAAGTGAAATAATTTAAAAATGTGGAGTAGTTTTTTCAAAAAATATTTATTTTATTTATTTGAAAGAGTTACAGAGAGAGGTAGAGACAGAGAGAGAGATGTCTTCCATCCGCTGGTTCTCTCCCCAGATGGCTGCAACAGCCAGAACTGCATTGATCAGGAGCCAGGAGCCTCTTCTGGGTCTCCCACGTGATTGCAGGGGCCCAAAACTTGGGCCATCTTCTATTGCTTTCCCAGGTCATAGCAGAGAGCTGGATCAGAAGAGAAGCAACCAGGACTCGAACCAGTGCCCATGTGGATAACGGTGTTTCAGGCCAGGGCTTTAACCCGCTGTGCCACAGAACCAGCCCATGGTGGTAGTTTTTTTGTTTTAATAGAAACCTTTTATTTATTTAATAAATATAAATTTCAAAAGTACAACACTCATGCTCTTTGGTAGCTACATGAATTGAAAATTTATATCCCCCCCTAGATCTAACAAAGAGAATGGAGAAAAGTCATAAAAATTGTACAAATCCAAGTTTACAATATGCCCAATGGTTCTGCTTCTTTAAATGACAAGAAACTGTTATCCTTTAGAAATTTAACTAGAAAACCTCTACAGGACCAGATGGAGTATAACTCCTCTACAAACCAAATCGTGACTTAACGTTCTAGCATCTTTGAGATTTTTGAATCTAGAATTTATTTTCTCCTCCAACTAATAAAGATCTCTAAGTGGTTTTGATTCAGTTCTTGTATTAACCATGATTTATTGTTGATTTATACGTGTCATATAGCACCTACAATTACCACCAATTTGCCAATATTAGATTATTGCTTATGTGGTCAGGGAAATGCTGAGATAATGCATTCTATTATAATTTAATGAATTGGAAGAGATATAGAAATCTTGGGAAGCATCTCATAAAACATTCATTTTACAGATTAGAAAATGGCACTGAATTTAGTGACCTGATGAATGTATCATAGTTAATTAGCAACAAACCTGACACTAGAATCCGATTTTCCTGATTCTGTAAATTAAGTGCTGAATCCACAGAATACAAAGAGCTGACCTCTATAGGGAAACAGGAGAATATGTGCAGACTAATGCTTTTATCAATTAAAACTTTGAGCAACAAATATTATTACTTTGACTAAAAACAGTTAATATGTCAACTTAAAATTCTTGGATTTGATATATTTTTCTTGCTGTAGCAATGCTCTATATCACAACTCAAAGAAACAAGGAATTTATTGCAAGATGTGACTTCAGTTTGGCCTCGCCTTAAAATAGAAGATAGCTTCAGTTGGAGAGCAGATGTGTTCTTAAAGAAAACACACCAGCTTTACACTCTGTGTATACTCCAATAGGGTACCCAATTCCTGATGAAGATAAAGAAGCAAAAATGCTGAATATTTGATAATACGCAGCCTGTGGTTCTTCTGAAACTTCAACACACAGGGACTGCTTGTTTCTCTTGAGAGGTAATTACATCTGGTGCATTATATTTCATTGGGCATCTTATCTTTATGAGGTCAAAATCATTAATGTTGTGACAGTGTTGTGTAGTACCAGAGAAGAGAAAGAATATTTTTTTCAGTGTATAAATCAGTTTTCACAGTTAGAATGCACCTTCGTCAGAGAAAAGCAAATAATAAATCATCCCCTTATTTGAGCTTGCTAACGTGTCATTTGCCTAAGGTAGCTCTTCCTTCAAATTTAAGAGAGCGTTTGTTACTTTCACTTAATTCGATTCATTGACTTATTTCTAAGCTTTAACAGTGGCTTTGACGACTTCTGTTCAAATGTTTTTTGACTTCTGTCCAATGCAATGCTGATGGCTCCCTGTCCTGAATTTTATTGAAATATTCTGAATCTCTCTGCCTGGCATTTCTTTGTCTTGCTCAGTCCCCAACGCTGTTCTAATTTTACCCTCCCTGTGACAAATCCTGTTTAGAAGGAACCTTGTTGTTAGAACTACTACTGACTTTTGATGAAACACTGAAACTTTTTTTTCTTCTCACAGTCTGTTATATGAACCATCAGGCTGTTCCCTGAGCATTTATTTCTATCATTTGTCTTCTTTATACTTGAGTGGAAATGGTTTGTAGCAGGCAGGCAAAAAACTTTGTAAAACCATTACGTGGCAGGAATTGTGTAACAATTGGCCATTCTTAACATTTATAATTTCTCCTTGCAGACTTTTCCTGCCTATCCTACTATTGCTTCTCAGTGCTGGTGATGAGAGAGCTGGAGCCTTAACGCAATGACTTTGTGCACGCTCTCATTCCCCAGCAGACCCAGCCAGAAAAGGGGGGCCCGGTTGTTTTCTACAGATTCAGACAGTTCCTGGGCAGGCGGTATCGTGCTTCCAAAGCACTATGACAAATATATAAATCCCAGTCACTGAGTTGTCACTAGGGGGTGTGGAGGCAGTGCAGGAGCACTTCTTTCTTTTTTAATCAATATATTTATTTATACAAAAATGACATTTTATGTAGTTCATATGTATAGTTTTATGAACATTTGGCACCTAACCCTCCCACTAACCATTTCCATGATTCTGGGGAGAATATGAAGTTATCCTTTTTTCCTTGTGCTTGGATCAGTTTGAAAATTAGTCTAACACCACACCTCTCTGTTATAATTATTTGCCTATGTATCATTCTTACCTCTTAAAATTATGTTCTTAAAAATCAGAACCGCACCACACACATTACTCTATTGTTCAGACATGGCCTCATCACTGATAGCAAGTAAGTGCTAAAACAAAGAGAGTGAAGCAATCTGTAAATCTAGGATCTCAGAGGGTAGTGCTTAATCCTCATGAGACCTGCCTTGACTTGCTTAAGATCCTAGGTACAAAGCCTGCCACCTGTTTTTTCCACATCTGATTTAAAATAAGCTCTGGGTAAGGAAGTGGGATAGAGGATGTAAGGTGCAAAGGCTGATTTGGCAGATGAAACCTCTGTGGAGTAGTAGCAGCAGTTTTATTCCAAAGAGACATTTTAAAAGATCACATCAAGGGGCCGGTGCTGTGGTGTAGCGGGTTAACGCCCTGGCCTGAAGCATTGGCATCCCATATGGGCACTGGTTCTAGTCCTGGCTGCTCCTCTTCCGATCCAGCTCTCTGTTATGGCCTGGGAAAGCAGTAGAAGATGACACAAGTCCTTGGGCCCCTGTACCCACGTGGGAGAATATACATGTTCTCAAGTTTTCTGCCATTTGTCATAGCCTTTGCTTAAAGGGACAAAACCACAGTGGCAACAGAACTCTGCCTCTTCCCTGTGAGTGGACTTGAAATTGCTTGTCTCCAACATACGCATCTTTGAAGGCCTAAGTCTGGAAGCCTTAGGAAGCTACAGGCTTCTTAACTGCATTGCTATTTCCTCCCTTCTTCTCCAGCAGACACTAGCCATGACAGCATCTGACAGATGTTTTTACTTCGAATATACTGGCTTCCTTAGTAAAAAGCTCAATAAAATGGGGCCAACATCTCATTACTTGACAGATGAACAACAGCACATCCCAACAACTCTTTGGGGAGTGCATAGGTGGATTTCACTCGTTAGTATTTGGAACACCACAGGATTTTTAGTACAAGAAGAAAAGAGAAGATTTTTTCAAACAAAACGTATTAGTTCAGAGTTGGAGGGGCACTCCCCACAAGCAAAACCTCCCTGCCCCCCCCCTTTTTTACTCATTCCAGCCTTTCATGAAATGAATGGGTGAACATTTTCTGAATGTAGACTGAGGCACGTGCTTAGCCTTCACATTGCATTATTGTATACACATTCCTCATCTGTGTCCTCGAAAAACCATTCGTCTTCAGTTCACTGAATGTTTTTAGTCTAAGAAACTTTTGTTGGCCATATATCTTAGCAACATAGAGTACTCCTGGTAAATGTATTTGAAGGATAAATGAGCATTTCATTCGTTTATCTCCTGCTAGAAAATACAGGAGTAATCCTTTCTGAAAGCTTCACTATCCTCTCCCTAAATGCTGATTTCTTCCAAGATTTTAAGCTTGGTCCTCCACGGCTCAATAGGCTAATCCTCCGCCTGTGGCGCCGGCACCCCGGGGTTCTAGTCCTGGTCGGGGTGCCGGATTCTGTCCCTGTTGCTCCTCTTCCAGTCCAGCTCTCTGCTGTGGCCCGGGAGTGCAGTGGAGGATGACCTAGGTCCTTGGGCCCTGCACCCGCATGGGAGACCAGGAGGAAGCACCTGGCTCCTGGCTTCGAATCGGTGCAGTGCACCAGACGCAGCGTGCCAGCTGTAGCGGCCACTTAGGGGGTGAACCAACGGAAAAAGGAAGACCTTTCTCTCTCTCTCTCTCTCTCTCTCTCTCTCTCTCTCTCTCTCACTAACTCTGCCTGTCCAAAAAAAAAAAAAAAAAAAAAGCTTGGTCCTCAAACCATCTGTCTGCTCTATTCATTCTCCCTAAGATCTTGCCCTCTTCCTCCTATGGCTTATTGATTGTGAATTTTGCTTTTTCCTAACACTCCCCTACCCCCAACCCAGTCCTCATTCCCACTGTGATGATCTTAATTCAGGCTTTCATTATTTATGGCTCAAATTAAATACTCTTCAAATTGGCCTACTGGCCTCTCCTTTCCTTCTCTTCCTGTTAGCTCTCTATATTGCCACAATTATTACTTTCACAAAATAGAAATATGGTCATAGCACTGCTACAAGCCTTTCAAGACAGCTTTATCACATACAGAGTGAAGTCCAAGGTGCAGAGGATGCCTCATTGTAGACTTTGCTCTGCCTTTCCAGGCCCATCATCCCCCTTACCACATCCACTGAGCTCCATGCTTGCCCAGCAGCTCATGGTTCTGGGATGCACTTTTTCTTTTCTGCACCTCATTATTTTCTGGTCTCATTCATTACCTGTGGCCAGATCGGGTTCAACCTTTCAGTAACATGAGCAGGGTAGACTTTCCCAGGCAGAGTGGTATTCCTCTCCCCAGTGCCTCTTCCTCTGGAATCACATGGTTCTCTTGTAGTACCTCTGATGCTTTATTGTAATGATTTTTCCATTTGGCTTTCATAATGCACTATGCATATCTATAGACTATGAGCTCCTCAGGAGCATTGGCTACACCCTCTCTCACTCCTATGATATTTGTTAGGTTAGCCCAAGGTTAAGAATACAGACCTAAGACCAGACCACAGAGCTCATACCCTATCTCTACCATTCTCTAGCTGAACTGGGTGACTTTCAGCAAAATCAATCTCTCATCTTTATGAATCTTAGTATCTTTTTCTGTGAAGCATAGGTTAACTGTAATTACTTCAGAGGTTTCTTTTGATAATAAAGAAAATGGGCAGATGTCAAACACTGAAGAGATTAATAGAGACCTTAGCCTAAATTTCACTAGTTTCTTTTCTTTACCATGGCAGTAATACTGGTAGAAGATTTGATAAGGCAAATGGCTTGACAACATGACATCAGCACATTCTAAGAATTCATGGCAGAGGGAATGGGTGGACCTCACTTTTTAGTATTTATTACACAACATAGTACTATGCCAAGGAGAGAAAGGAAAGAGTTTGCAAAGGAAATATAGAACTCCAAAGTGATATCGTTAGACTGTGGCCAACTACTGTATGTAGTACAGATTCTGTTTTCAAACCATTTCTACAAAGAAGTAGCCTCAAAGGAGAAATAATTATTTCATTCTAAATTAGCCCCAAATCACATTGAAATAGCTGGTTCCTCTTGTGACAGTGCTCACCAGGACTTTAATAAAATATAATCATATTGATAAATAGGCATGTTATAGAGGATGAAGACCCCTATGCTCCTTGGTTGGCAAAGATATCTTTGACAGTAAAGATTGGGAAAGACATTCACAAGTACTTTTGCATTAATGCAAATGTACCCAATGTCCACAAGAAGAGGAAGATGAATTATCTCTGCATAGGGACATAACTTTCCTAGCTAGCACCTCTAAATCCCATGTCTATTCAGGGAAACAAGTGGGTACACATTTCAGCCATGTAGAATCTTGATTCTACATCAAAAAATATAGGAGAAAAGCTTGGCTTTGATGACTTCCAAGGCTGGATTTACAAAATGTGCTCACTCATATTTATCATCATGTGACTTACTATGATTAAATCTTTACATAACTTCCCTCACATATTTATTTTGTGTAGAAAAACAAACTTTAAGACCTTCCAGATTTAGCAGATTTTTTTTAGCAACTACTATATTCTACTGTGTATGCCATGTACCATTAGCTATAAAATAGACCCTGAACAAGTAAGAATTGATCTGTTGAACACAATTGCTTGATAGCATTCATTAGTATTCTACAGAGTATTAGACAAGGTCCAGGATGGTGGACAGTAAAAGAAAATTCTCAAACCATCTTTATAGTCCAGATTGCTTAGAACAAGACTCAATGAGTGACTGGGTGAACTGCAGTTTGTTGTGATAGTGATGGTGGATATTCTGGCAGGAGCTGGATGAGTCAGGGCATCCAGAGTGGACTGACTTAAGGCAAATATCAAGCCTAGAAAGAAGAATAACATGTTAGTGGAGAAAAAATGAGGTATAGGCCTTAATGTATGGATCAAGAAATAGTAGCTAGAACTAAGAGAGTTTGCCATGTGGTGGGTTCACTTCAGTGCAGCGGATACTGGTTTCACAACATAAGGCTAGTTACATTTCCCTGATGGTTAGTGATTCTGAGCATTTTTTCATGTGTCTGTTGGCCATTTGTATTTTATCCTTTGAAGGCTTCCATAGCCTTGGCAACTCATGACGACAGCCTAGGGTGGTTACTGGCGCCATAAACTAGAGTGTCAATTTGTTGGGTCAACAACAGGAGCCACTGTGCGCTTGCTCCTGATGTGGGATCTCTGTCCTTAATGTACTGTACATTTTGATTTAATGCTATAACTAGTACTCAAACAGTATGTTTCACTTTGTGTTTCTATGTGGATGCAAACTGTTGAAGTATTTATACTAAATTGATCTTCTGTATATAAATAGAATTGAAAATGAATCTTGATGTGAAGGGAAAGGGAGAGGGAGCGGGAGAGGGGAGGGTTGCGGGTGGGAGGGAAATTATGGGAAGGGGAAGCCATTGTAATCCATAAGCTGTATACTGGAAATTTATATTCATTAAATAAAAGTTAAAAAAAAAAAAAGAAAATACCTGTTCATATCCTTAGCCCATTTCTTAACTGGATTGCTTGTTTTATTGTTGTTTTGTTTCTTGAACTCCTTATGTATTCTGAATATTAATCCCTTATCAGATGTATAATTTGCAAATGTTTTCTCCCATTCTGTTGGTTTCTCTTTATTTCGGCTAGTGTTTTCTGTTCTGTGCAGAAACTTTTTAGCTTAATTTAGTCCCATTTGTCTATTCTTGCTTTTAGTGTCTGTGCTTCTGGGGTCTTATCCAAGAACTCTTTGCCTAGGCCAATGTCTTGCAATGTTCCCCCTATGTTTTCCTCCTAGTAAGTTGGTGGTTTCAGATTTAGGTTTAGATCGTTGACTCATTGATAGATAATTTTTGTATAGGGTGTGAGGCAGGGATTTTGTGCATAGATCTGTATCTGAAGATCCAATTTTCCCAATACCATTTGTTGAAGAGACTATCCTTTTTCCAAGAAAGTATTTTAGCTTGTTTTTTCAAAGATTAATTGGTTGTAGATGTGTAGATTAATTCCTGGGGTTTCTAAAATGTTCAATTGGTCTACATGTCTGTGGCTATCCTCCAAAAATCAAAAAAGTAACAAATGCTGGTGAGGCTGTAAAGAACAAGGTCCCTAATACACTGTGGGAATGTTAACTAGTATAATCATTATGAAAGATAGTTTAGAGATTCCTCAGAACTTTGAAAATAGATCTACCATATGACCCAGGCATCCCACTCCTGGGAATTTATCCAAAGGAAATGAAATCATTATATGAAAGAATTATCTGTACCTCCATGTTTACAGCAGTTCAATTTGAAATAGCTGGGGCTGGCACTGCTACACAGCAGGTAGAGCCACCTCCTCCGGTGCCTGCATCCCATATGGGCTCCTGTTCAAGTCCCAGCTGTTCCACTTCTGATCCAGCTCTCTTCTATGGCCTGGGAAAGCAGTAGAAGATGAACCAAGTACTTGGGTCCCTGTACCCACATGGGAGACCCAGAAGAAGCTCCTGTCTCCTGGATTCAGATTGGCTTAGCTCCAGCAACTGTGGCCATTTGGGGAGTGAGTCAGTGGATGGAACCTATCTCCCTGCCCCCCGCCTCTGCCTCTCTGTAATTCTGCCTTTCAAATAAATAAATAAACCTTAAAAAATTAGTAATAGCTAAGATATGGCATCGACTCAGTTATCCATCAACTAATGTTTATACAAAGAAAATGTGGTATATATACACTATGGAATACTACTCAGTTATAAAAAGAATGAAATCGTATCTTTTGCCACACAATGGATGCAATTAGGGAACATCATGCTTAATGAAATAAGCCAGTCCAGAAGAGACAAATATCATATTTTCTCTGATTTGTGGCAACTAATATAGACAGTAAAAAGTACTGTAGTGTATATGAGTGAAATTGACATCTTGAGATTTGATTATTGTTTATAGCCCTTGTCTATACTCTTGAGGAACAGTGGTCACTCTACTTACTACTTGCTGAATTCTTTCTTTAGTGGCGGCTTAAGCTTGTGATTGTAAAGAAAATTAAAAGTATGTCATTGCAATAATTAAAAGAAAAATAAGAAAGGAAGGAGGAGAGAGCGTGAGATTAAGGAGGGGAGGGTGGGAAGTATCATTATGTTCTTAAAACTGTATATATGAAATGTGTGAAGTCTGTTCCCCTTCTATAAAAAGTTAAAAGTTATGTTTATACTATGCAATGTCATTATATCTAAGAAAACAATATGTATACCTTAATTAAAAGATATTCTGAGGGCCAGTACTGTGATGTAGCAGGTAAAACTGCTGCCTGCAGTGCTGGCATCCCATTTGGGTGCTGGTTCAATTCCCCTTGGCTGCTCCACTTCTGGTCCAATTCCCCGCTAATGCACCTGGGAAAGCAGTGGACGATGGTCAAAGTCCTCAGGCCTCTGCACCTGCATGGGAGACCTGGAAGAAGCTCTGAGATCCTGGCTCCTGGCTTTGGATGGGCCCAGCTCCGGCCTTTGCAGCCATTTGGGGAGTAAACCAGTGGATGGAAGATCTCTCTCTCTCTCTCTCTGCCTCTGCCTTTCTGTAACTCTGCCTTTCAAATAAATAAATAAATCTTTTTAAAAAGTAATGAAAATGACAAAGAAAGATTACTGCTAAAGAAAAAAAAAAGTCCATCCCTGGTGCTTCATCTCCAAATGACCAGTTTTGGCAGAAGAGCTAAGTGTGACTGAGAGACAGATGGAATCTATCACAGTAACTAAAGATGAAAGGACTGGTGAAAGTGTTGCCTTTCTCTCTCTGTGGAAATGAAAGACACGGAGAAATAGATGACAAGACAACATACTTGACACATATTAGTTGATGTAAAAAGACTTACGGAGTGAATGAATGACAACTGATGTGGATTTTACTATTAAAAAAAAATCCCAACTAGAGCCTTTGAATGGAAATCAAGGTATGATCAGAAACTCGCAAGTGTCAAGGTTGGAAGTGTGATCACACAAGGCTGATGGCGGTAGAGGTCATAAATTAGACTAGGTCAAAGGAGGAGTGGATTGCAGTGAGTGAGGAGGGCCAGGACCCTGCAAATGCCTGCTCTGGATGACAATGGCTTACCGTTATGGGCCTGTAGAAGTGTATAGCACAGTTGTATCCATTACAGACACAGAGTCAAGCTTAGTGACGGGCAGAACTGACCACAAGAAAGAAGCAGCTTTGTTTTCTGAACACTGACCTAATTATGAAGCACACACGTTGAAAACAATTAGAAGGGCTAAGGTGACACCATGTGCTATGCCAACTTAAAAACAACACACACACAAAATGATAGAAAGATTTTCCTGCCTCATTCATGTGGTGAACTTTTAATAGGCTGAGAGAGCATTAAAAGCTTTAAATCAATATTGAGATTATACCATTTTCTCCTACAAATGATTCTTGCCCATGAAGTAAAAAGGATTATAGATCATTAAATATTTCCAAAAATAAACTCAAACATTTTATGCAAACTTTTCTTAGTTAAAACAGTGTAACAATAATCAATGGTGTAGTAGGTAAACATTAAATCAGAAGCTCCTTCATGTCGGATATTAGATTGAAAAACTCACACCCAATCTATTTGAAAGGAAAATGGCATATCGTTTTATGGGAATGTTTGTTTATAGCTGTTGTCTATATTTCCACTAAACCAGGATCTTTTGCTTTTTTTTAAAAAAAAAAGATAGAGTTATTTATTAATTTATTTATTTGAGAGAGGCAAAGGCAGAGGCAGAGGGGGCAGGAGAGAGGTCTTCCATCTGTTGGTTCACTCCTCAAACGGCTGCCATGACCAGAGCTGTGCCAATCCAAAGTCAGGAGCCAGGAGCCAGGAGCCAGGAGCTTCTTCCAGATTGCCTACACAGGTGCATAGGGCTCAAGGACTTGAGCCGCTTCTTACTGTTTTCCCAGGCCACAGTAGAGAGCTGGATCGGAAGTGGAGGAGCCAGGACTCAAATCGGTGCCCATATAGATGCTGGCACTACAGGTGGCGGCTCTACCCACTACTCCACAGTGCTGGCCCCATGAAATACGTTTTGCTGTTGGTTTTGTACTTGCTCCAAAAATCTTTTTGCAGATTAGATCACTATACCTCTCCACACACACCTCCAGCTCTCATAAATGTCCTACAGTGTAGTAATTATTCTTTTATGATGAAGAGCCTCGGAGGAGCTCACTTTATTCTAACTGTGAGGTTCTACTTCAGAGTATCAAACCCAGGCCCACTTAAACTCAAAGTCCATGTTCTTTGCATAAGCTAACACCACATGAGGCCACTTCACTTTGATTATGTTACTTCCAAAACTGGTTCTGTGTACAAGAACCAATAAGCAAACATGATCCTGTGTGGTAGTGACATGGGGACTAGTCAAGGAGTTAGATTAGGTTCATGAGCTGGAAGCTGCACCTCCTTCATTCTGTGTTGCTGTGTTCACCTACCTGTCAATCAAGGGCCCCCTCCCAGGAAGTATCACCTGGATGTGAGTGTGGTACCACATAAACACTTCCATTCCTCTAAATCTCATAAAAAGATAGAAATGGAATCTTTTTTTTATTAGTCAGTTTTTTTTAACTTTTATTTAATGAATATAAATTTCCAAAGTACAGCTTATGGATTACAAAGGCTCCCCCCCATAACTTCCCTCCCACCTGCAACCCTCCCCTTTCCCGCTCCCTCTGAAATGGAATCTTGCTCTCTCCTCCTCGTGGACTTGGGACAAGCAGAACAAGGTATGATAATTCCCTTTCTTTGACCCACTTTCCTGAAAGAAAGCTCTAATGAGCCTGTGTATTTTTTTCACTTTGTAAATAAAGTTTATCACTCTGCATGTCATGTTTGGGTCTGTGCTTAGAATTCCTCTCTAAGTAAAAGGCAAGAGTCTGGGAAATAAATTTAGGCCCAACCCAGCCCATAACAGTAGGAATACATTAAACAAACCTATTGATTAAGCTGTATAAATAAGCACATGAAATATTATCAGGGTTCCATTAGCAAGACAGTCCTTGGCTCTATGCACTGAGCCACGTGAAATTAAAATCTACAAACTCCTAAAATTTTACATCCTGTTCATGAATAGATCCTGTTCACTTGATGTGTAGTAAGCACTCAATGAACATTGGATAAAAGAAGGATAAGAGAGAAAGAGGAGGGAGCAATGAAGGAGAGAAGGAAGAATAATTATAATCTTGAATGTTTATATGATCATGGAGAATAGAAAAAAAGAATTTGAGATATTAGCAGTGGAAGTGAAGTATTTCATAATTACCATCCAACGTGGGAGAGTGGCCCCTGGGGCTAAAAGTCAAGTCATAGAAGAACAAGTCTGACTCGGATGAGGAGGGTGGAACATAAGGGCCGGAGTTTGAAGTTTGGAGGGCAGAAAGGTGAACAGAAGATGAGAGAGAAACTAAAAGAAATCAGAAGCAGTGTTGCTAGGTGTCTCTCAATTTCCTAGTAGATGGAGAAGACTCATAGCACATGCACAGACACACATGCATACACACAAAGAGGGGGCATCCACAACTCTAGTCATTTACAGAAAGTCAGTCTAATATTGAAAACATCAAGTAATTCTGTTATAGCTAACAATATAACATCTCAAAAGATGGAGAAAGCAACAGAGCTGTTTTTTTTAAAAAAATAATTCAGCAATAAATTTCAAAGGGAGAGAAAGACAGAGAGTACTCCCAGTTGCTAGGCCAAATGCCCACCCCAAGAGCCACTCCTAGGGGCTGGCATTCTGGCGTAGTAGGCTGAGCCTCTGCCTGTGGTGCCAGCATCCCATGTGGTTACCAGTTTGAGTCCTAACTGCTCCATTTCTGATCCAGCCCCCTGCTAATGGCCTGGGAAAGCAGTGGAGGATGGCCCAAGTGCTTTGGTCCCTGCATCCATGTGGGAGACCCAGAAGAAGCTCCAGGCTCATGGCTTTGGATCAGTCTAGCTCTAGCTGTTGCAGCCATTTGAGGAGTGAACAGCAGATGGAGGACCTCTCTGCATCTCTCCCTCTCTTGGTCTGTAACTCTGTCTCTCAACTAACTAAATAAATAATTTTTTAAATAAAGAAACACTTCTTTTTTTTAACTGTTATTTAATGAATATAAATTTCCAAAGTACAGCTTATGGATTACAATGGCTTCCCCCCACGATAACTTCCCTCCCACCTGCAACCCTCCCCTTTCCTGCTCCCTCTCCCCTTCCATTCACATCAAGATTCATTTTCAATTCTCTTTATATACAGAAGATCAGTTTAGTATATATTAAGTAAAGATTTCAACAGTTTGCCCTCACATAGCAACACAAATTGAAAAATACTGTTGGAGTACTAGTTATAGCATTAAATAACAGTGTACAGCACATTAAAGACAGAGATCCTACATGATATTTTTTAAAAATTAATTAATTTTCTATGCCATTTCCAATTTAACACCAGTTTTTTTTCATTTTCAATTATCTTTATATACAGAAGATCGATTTAGTATACACTAAGTAAAGATTTCATCAGTTTGCACCCACACAGCAACACAAAGTGTAAAATACTGTTTTAGTACTAGTTATAGCATTACTTCACATTGGACAACACTTTAAGGACAGATCCCACATGAGATGTAAGTACACAGTGACTCCTGTTGTTGACTTAACAATTTGACACTCTTGTTTATGGCGTCAGTAATCTCCCTAGGCTCTAGTCATGAGTTGCCAAGGCTATGGAAGCTTTTAGGGTTCGCCAACTTTGATCTTATTCCAATAGGGTCATAGTCAAAGTGGAAATTCTCTCCTCCTTTCAGAGAAAGGTACCTCCTTCTTTGATGGCCCCGTTCTTTCCACTGGGATCTCACTCGCAGAGATCTTTCATTTAGGTCTTCTTGTTTTTTTTTTTTTTTTTTTGCCAGAGTGTCTTGGCTTTCCATGCCTAAAATTCTCTCATGGGCTCTTGAGCCAGATCCGAATGCCTTAAGGGCTGATTCTGAGGCCAGAGTGCTATTTAGGACATATGCCATTCTATGAGTCTGCTGTGTATCCCGCTTCCCATGTTGGATCTTTCTCTCCCTTTTTTATTCTATCAGTTAGTATTAGCAGACACTAGTCTTGTTTGTGTGATCCTTTTGACAGAAAGAACCATTTCTAATACACTTTTATCATTAATCCACAACAAAGAAAGTTTGGTTCAATGTAAACTATGCAAACCTCTGAAGAACACTATAATATAGTTTACAATATTCAAGTGGTAAACTCTGGGGCTTTTTAGACTTACATCTAGGTGTTAGAAAAGTAGATCCTCTTTTATACTTCCCATTATTTTCTTTATCCAGTGTGTATTTGATTAGCAGATGTTTATAAGGGAAACTCATAATAGATAAAGAGGATTTAAAATTTCTAGAATTGATATGTGATATTGATAAACAACTAGAAGAATATATCAGAAAGACTTGAGAATGGCATGTGCTGGAACTTTTAGAAATGTTATCCATCTATTTTAGAGAGTTTTGAGTGACCTTTTTCTTAAGCTAAGTTCAGAGAAAAACAAACCAAAAAGAGATATGGCCAAGGCTTGGGCAGATGGTATAATATTAATAGATGGTAGAGAAAAGACAGAACTCAATTGCTTTTAAAAATTTCTCTATCAATAAAAATGGTATTTGAACTGGGACTCCCAAAGTAAATGTTGTTAGAACACAGAAGAACAACTTACCTGAGATGATCACTAAAAAATCTCTTGCTTTTAGAAATATCTTTAAAACTCCAAGTATACATTTATGATAACCAAGGAGGTATTAGAAATATCATATGTGAGGCTTTTCAGACATATAAAAGTCCACCTCTGTAGGCGAATTTTGAAGCTCATGGTAAAAGGTTCAGTAGTAGGAAAATGTTGAGATGAGTTTTTAAAAGTCAAATTTCCCAGGGTGGCCTTAGACATGCAGATCAATGAACTCGAGGTCATTACCTCAGAAAATTCTAGCATAGGTTGTTCAATTCATGGATGGTGAGCACTTAAGATGGCCCTCACCAAGCCACTGCTAGCTGGAATACAATGGAAGGAGGAAGGAATGCAAGGCAGGCTACGGAGTCATTCTGATTAACCACTCTGCAAACAATGAGTTCAAAACTCAGGCAGAATCAAAAAAGCATTCTGACAAGAGGTGGTGATAGAAAATAGGATGCCAACCGAACTAATGAATTGATGGGGAGGGCTGAAGTCATGGACCACAGGTGAGAGAAGAGAGCCCAGGGGGACTCTGAGCCAGGCCAAAGGCTGTGGAGCTGAGACAAGCTAAGTCTGGCAATCCGAAGCAGGGTTTGCAGGACCAAACTGTCTCCTTATGGTTCAGTGCCATTGGAATCTTCGGAGTTGGGGCCTGCTTCCAGGCTGCCCAGGACCATCTGCTTCCTAAGGACCAGACACCTGGGAACTAATCCTCCCACGGACTCCCAGCTCAGACCACTGTCCCACGCTTTTGCTTCTTTGTGTAGAAAAAAAAAATCATATTTTGAGAAGAGAAATTTAATCTTATTTTATGGGGGCTGTTTCTGATGTTTACTGTGTTCTGAATGTTTGTGTCCCACTGAAATTAATGTGTTGAAAGCCTAACCCCAAGCCAGTGGTACTAGGTGGGGAGGCCTTGGGGGACATGAATGAGATTGGTGATCTCAATAGAGAAACCCCTTGCCCCTTCTACCATGTGGGGACACAGCAAACACAGGGCCACTGTGAGCAGAATGTGGGTCTTCACCAGGCACCAAATGCATTAGCGCCTTGGTCTTGAACTTCCCAGCCTCCAAAACAGAGAAAGACGTTTCTGTTGTGTAGAAGCCGCTCTGTCTATGGTATGTTGTTATGGCAGCCGGAAGAGACCAAGATAATGCTGCCTCAGGGAAGTCCTGTTTTTCATAATCACCAAACATTAAGCCCTCACAAAGGAAACCCACACAGCTTTCCTAAACGTTACTGTAGGCAGAAAATGAGTGTTGCAGAGGAAGCGCTACCTGGCTAACTGCTGTGTTTTCCTGTAACTTAAACAAGGATGTTAAGAAAGAAACAGAATAACATGTTCTGCTCAATTAATCGCAGGGAATATTGCTTATCGTTTTCAGCTTCACTTTTTAAAATGGTGACTTGCCCCAAATCAGCTACTCTTGGCCAGAAGGTTTCAACTGTTACAGCCTGTATTTCCTGTCTCCAGGCAATTCTTACATTAGAAGAGCCTCATTTGGACTTCATAACACATAGTAGAAATTTGTATTTCCACCACGAGAGACTTGGATAGCATGTTTTATATTTATGAGAAATGTTTTTGCTTCTGACAGCTATGTGATTCATTCTGTGCTTAGGTAATCTTTCCTCAGATTGAATTTCCTGTTTACTGTCATGCGTTTTTCTCATCCTTGAATGTGTTCATTCAGGGTGAGGAATACAGTGGGTTTCTTTTTCTCCCCAGGAAATCTCTTGAATTATATCAGTTTTTATTTGGTATTTTCTGCCATTTTATTAACTTCCTGACTATGTAATTGATCATTGGAATCAATTGCTGATCGTAAGGTATTCATTCATGAACTCATTCTCTCTGTTTCTCTCTTTTCCTCTTCCTGTTCTCTTTTCTACCTGATATCTCTCACCACTAATTTCTATTTCTATTAGTTAAAATTATTTTCCTTGGCAAATAATAGAAAATATTGTGAAGTTGAGGAGACAGGAGTTCATTTTTCCCACACATGAAGAAGTCCAGAGGTTGGCAGTACAGGAACCCAGCAGCCCAGTCGTTAAGGATCTGACCTCTTTCTGTTTCACACACATCGCCATCTTTTTTTTTTAACTTTATTGAAATGCATATACATCACCATCATTATCATATTCGTTTCTACCCTCACAATTGCTGTCCCATGGCTGCTCCACCTTTGGGTGGCAATAGAGGTGAAAGAACGGCCAAAGTCAATGTCACTTAAAAAAACTTTCACTGGGGTCCAGCATTGTGGCACAACAGGTTAAGCCTCCGCCTGCAATGCTGTCATTTCATATGGGCACTGGTTCCAATCCTGACTGCTCCATTTCCAGTCCAGCTCCCTATTAATGTGCCTTGGAAAGCAGCAGAGGATGGCCCAAGTCGTTGGGCCCCTGTACTCACATGGGAAACCTGGATGAAGCTCCTGGTTCCTGGCTTTGGCCTGGCCCAGCCCCAGCCATTGTGGTCATTTGAGGAGTGAACCAGCAGATGGACGATCTCTCTGTCTCTCATCTCTCTGTAACTCTGTCTCTCAAATAAATATAATAAATCTTTAAAAAAAAAAGACCTTTCAATTACTTCATTGGCCCTAACTGGGTTACCCTGACACCCTCATACCAACCACTGAAGGGTGACTAGGAGAAAAGGGGCATGTATGAGACTGAGTCAACCAGGAAACATCAACTGCTACTCATCTGCCCTCCTCTATCACATCCCATAACGCAGTAAGAGGTGATTCCTAACAGGCTTAGGATGTCCAGCACGTACTGAGCATGATAAAGAGTGCATTGTATTCATTACTTCAGCCCAATGAAACCCATGCAACATCATCGTTGTCACTATGATTATAGTTCTCATTTTAAAGAGAAAAGAGCGAGGCTTCCGCAGCTGAGGTTACACAGCCAGTGAGTGGCAGGGAATACATCTGGCCTATACTCTAAAGCCCATAGACTTAATATTATTGGTTTGAGATACAAAGTGTAACATGGGGTGGAGGTTGTTTTCTCCTAAAGACAAAGATGTAAAATTCTTTCATGTTAATGCACTGACTGTCCTGATATCTAAGCTTTTAAAATAAAGTGTACCTATAAGATGAGATGTGAAGACAAGAAAGAAAGGAATTAGACATGTCTCCCTTATCAATAATTGTGGTCCTATCCCTCTGCCCCACATCTCTTTGAGAGACCAAGGCCTTTGAGCAAATGTGCACTAAGCCTGGGACACAGGACCTGAATCTGGCTCTCCACTTTAATACTTACAAGTATGTGAACTTTGACAGCTAAAAGTTTAGCAACTGGTTCTCTAAGTGTAGCTCTGACATGTATGTTGATTGACATTTTCACTTATATTCCTGGATAAGACAACGGTGAAGACGTATGTTGGAACGCCACTTGTTCATCCATGAATGACTTCTTTGCTAAATTAGATAATAGGGTTTATATACTGGAAAAACATTTCCTCAGTTATTTGTGCCATTCACAATGTCACAGCTCTAGACATAAAGCATTTTAATTTTAATCTTCATTAACAACAAGAGTCCAGACAATCAACAAAGCAATAAATCATGCCCCAATTTCCATGGTGCAAGTATTTCCAATACAGCCAGTTTCAAGCTGCTAACATGCTGTTGTTAGTGTGGAGCTGGGAAGATATGTGTAGTAACTGGCAAACCCTTATACGGTATTTCTACTACCTAGAGAAAGCAGAGGTAGATAACTTCAAGATACTAGTAAAATAATTGGAAATTATGAGTTTTGAGTGTCACTTTTTAAATAGAATTTGTTTACTCATAAATATATGAAACAATTTTTAATAATGGTTGTGCTTAACGACCAACTTCAAGTCTTCTGAAAATGTCACAGTTGGTTCCCAGAGCCTGTTTGAACCACATCACATGATTTAACCTATTTGACTCACTATTTCCTTATCATAAAATTGCTTATGCTACCAATGATCACTGTTAAAATTTCATGAAATGATATTTTAGAGAAAGAACTTTGTAATTGTTAAAGTGCTATGTAAATAGAACCTCAGCAACAAGGAACAAATACAGCAAGAGAAAACATTCCCTGGAAAAAATATGTACTATTGTAAAGATTAAAAATTGAAAATCAAATTTCAAATTAATCAATTTGATACTGAAGACATAGAGTGTAGATAAAGAAAGGGAACTAAATCTGGGGGCATTGGTAGATTGAAAAAATGGAGAAAATTCTTGGCACCTTTTCCTATGAAGAAGTTAAATGTGGACTGACTTTGTGAGTCACTTGGGCCAATCGAATGTGGCGGAAGTAACATGTGAGTTCTGAACTTAGCCTTGAGAGACTTGTTATACTTTCAGTTGCTCCTCCGGGAACCCAATAGCTAATAAATGAAGGAGCCTGGGCTAATCTATTAGAGGAGGAAGAGAGTCCATTAGAGAGGAATTCAGGTACTATAACCAATGTCAGCCAGCCCACAGCCAACTCAGCCGGCAGCTGCACATGCAGCAGGGAGTCCTAGCAGAGATGAGTCAAGCTTGCCCAGATCACAAATCAGTGACCTTCAGACTTACAAACCAAACAAATGGTGGTTGTTTCAAGTCACTAACAGTTGAGGTTTGCTGTTACAGGGAAAAACTCAATAAATTCCTATAATGTTCAAGGGATTATATTAGGCTCTTTCTAGTATTTAATCTTAATTAATCTTCATAAGACTCCTGTGAGTCAGCATTTTTAATCGCATTTTAATTCTTCAGGGACCTGAGGACTCTGATTACAGGAATGTGGCTATCAGATTGGAAAGTACATAGAAGAGCTTGTATGGTTTTAGCAAAGAATATTCACAGATGTTGTACTAGAGTTTAGGCTAGGTATGTGGAAAAGATAACAGAGATGAGACATAAGGAATTCTATTGTGGCTGAGTAATTAGTAAATGTTTATTTTTGTACCTGTGAAATTTGGATCACTCTAACACATGGGAAAATACTCATTCATAATTCTGATATTTAAATTTTAAAATAAGCACAAGTATTTAGAAGAATCCATTTTCTTTTTTTATGATTTATTTATTTATTTGAAAGGCAGAGTTACAAAGAAGCAGAGGAAGAGAGAGAGAGAGAGAGAGAGAGAGAGAGAGAGAGAGAGAGAGGTTTTCCATCTGCTGGTTCACTCCACAGATGGCCACAATGGCCAGAAGCCAGGAGCTTCTTCTGGGTCTCCCTTGTGGGTGCAGGGACCCAAGGACATGGGCCATCTTCCACTGCTTTCATAGGCCATAGCAGAGAGCTGGTTCAGAAGTAGCAAAACTGGGACTCGAACTGGTGCACATATGGGATGCCAGCACTGCAGGCTGTGGCTTTACCTGCTACGCCACAGCACCAGCCCCAAGAATCCATTTTCTTCACAAAATGCCTGCAGCTTTTTGATAGTCACTATGAAGTATTGTGTAATAATCCTCAGTGCTTTTTCAAGTTGGATATTCTTTCTGAATATCATAATGATATTTCATATTCAAAATTCTTTACTGACATGATGACATTTTATTTGTGGCATTAGACTAAGAAATACTATAATTACTTAATTTGAACAAATTAATAAAGAGATTTAAGTAAATTATATGCAAACATATAAATTTTTAAGTAATGTATTGATGTATTTTAAATTAACTTTGAAACTACAAAAGAAAAGCATCTATACTGCCTTTACTCACACAAACCTTAATTTTTATTAAAAACTAAATACGAAAATGCTGAACTTCGATTATTTTTCCAACTACCCATCATTCTGTCCTTAAAATATCCCCTTTCTCTCTCACTTCTTTGTTTTGTAAAGATTTCTTTATTTGAACTGCAGAAGGAGGGAAGGAGGGAGGGAGAGAGAATGAGAGGGAAAGGGAGAGGGAGAGGGAGAGAGAGAGAGAGAGAGAATCGATCTTCCATCTGCTGCTTCATTTCCCAAATGAGTGCAACAGCCAGGGCTGGATCAGACCAAAGCCAGGAGCCAGGAAGTTCATCTGGGTCTCCACATGGGTGCAGGGGCCTAATTACTTGAGTGATCCTCTGCTACTTTCACAGGTGCATTAGCAAGGATCTGGATCAGAAGTGGAGCAACTGGGACAAGAACTGACACTCCACATGGGATGGCGGCACTACAGGTGGTGGCTCAACCTGCTGCACCACAGCTCATGGGAGTGGGGGGTGAGGGTAGGGGCTTCTTCATTTCTCTTCCTCCTCCTTCAAATATCTTACTGGATGAGTTGTGAAATAGGAAATTGCCAGTGTGTACCTTCTGGCCTAGCAGTTAAAACACCTATTGATATACCTGCATCCTGCATTGGATTGCTTGGGTTTGAGTCCTGGCTCCACTTCCAAGTCCATTTTCCTGTACCTTAGTAGGTGATGACTCAAGTAGTTGAGTTAATGCCACACATACAGGGAATCGGGGTTGAGTTCCTGGCTCCTGGCTTTTCCGTGGCCTAGTCCCAAATATTTTGGACATTTGGGGAATGAGCAAGTGAATTATGGTAGCTGTCTCTCTCTCCCCTCTTCCTCCCTCTCTGCCTCTCAAGTAAATAAAAATAGATAAATAACAATAAATAAACCAACATTAAAATGGATATTTCTAATAATAATGTGTGCATACAGCAAGAACTGTTCAGTGCTTCCTTGTTATCATCTTGTTTACTTCCTTATGAAAGGAAATTATTTGAGGCTGGCTCTGAAAAGTCATAGGGCAACTAACCGAATTATTTGTGCATTTATTGTAAAAGAGATTGCAGATGCATAAAGTTTATTGTCAAGATGCAGTGTTATATTACCAACCCTAGCAAGTACTTGCATTTTCATAAGGATCAAATCTTTGAATTAAATGAATAAAATTATACTGAAGGATATTCTCCAGTGTGTGTGTGTGTGTGTGTACAGAAAGGAGGAGTATATGAATCATTGTAAGATCACATCACAATATGAGTCATCTATTTCATGTATGCAGATTTGGGCCTCCCAGGCCCTATATCCTGAGATTATACTGCCCTTCTTCAGATTTGTAATTTAAAACAAAGAATTAAACTGTAAAATAAATGTAAGGAGATCAACAAAATTCTGGCTTTTCCAAAGGTGTTCTCTTAGCATGATTTTAAGATCAACATCAAATGCTTCCCAAATACGCTGTTTTTCCATTGCCTCTGGGCCTCTGCTTACCTTTGAAGTATAACTCAGATACTGGGTGCTCTCTGTTGGTGACCCAGAGTGGCATGCCTTGTGATACCTCTTCTGCTAAGATGACAAGCCAGTTTTCCAGGAAGAGTAATTGTAAGTCAGCAATACTGAAGGCCACTCAACATGATACAAAATGCTTACTTCTTTTGTAGTAAATTTCTGAACTGCTAAGCATTTGCAAAGATTATTTTTGGATAACTAGCTTGAAAATGGTATATAATTCATACAAAATCCTGAGATATAATAGCAGTAATAGCTTTGGGGTATCTGGGTTCTCTATTCATTCTCTAAGTCTCTTCCTGGGCTAGCTCTTTTCACCTCTCCCAGCTCTTGTGTGCATGTCTTTTTCTCATCCCATCTGGAGGGATTTGATTTTAAATTCCTAAGCTTTTCTCTGGGTATTAAAGTTGCAACATGCCTCATGTATCAGTTGCATTCT
This sequence comes from Lepus europaeus, assembly GCF_033115175.1. Taxonomy (NCBI): domain Eukaryota; kingdom Metazoa; phylum Chordata; class Mammalia; order Lagomorpha; family Leporidae; genus Lepus; species Lepus europaeus. The sequence continues at coordinate 80,927,193 of NC_084829.1, forward strand.
GAGAGTGGGGTTACTTTCTTTGAGCCCTTGTGTAGCCCTTTTTTGAAAGCTTTTGTTTATGATTTGAGAGGAAGAGAAAAAGAAGAGAAAGAGAGCACAAATTTCTTTTTTTTTTTTTTTGACAGGCAGAGTGGACAGTGAGAGAGAGAGACAGAGAGAAAGGTCTTCCTTTTGCCGTTGGTTCACCCTCCAATGGCCGCCGCGGTAGTGCGCTGCGGCCAGCGCACCGCGCTGTTCAGATGGCAGGAGCCAGGTGCTTCTCCTGGTCTCCCATGGGGTGCAGGACCCAAGGACTTGGGCCATCCTCCACTGCATTCCCTAGCCACAACAGAGAGCTGGCCTGGAAGAGGGGCAACCGGGACAGGATCAGTGCCCCAACCGGGACTAGAACCCGGTGTGCGGGCGCCGCAAGGCGGAGGATTAGCCTGTTGAGCCACGGCGCCGGCCGAGAGCACAAATTTCTATTTGCCTGTTTACTTCCCAAAGCACATAACAGTTGAGGCTGGGGCTGACTGAAGCTAGAAGCTGATAACTCAATTCAGGTCTCCCGTGTGTGTGACAGGGACCCAACTCCTTGAGCCATCACTGTGCATCCCAAGGTATGCATTAGTAGAAAGCTGGAATCAGAAGCTGAAGCAGGGGATCAAACCCACGTACCCCACCAACATAAATGCTAGGCCAAATGCCTACCGCTGTGGCCCTAGGTCTTAGCATTGAGTACCTACCTGCCTTGGTCCCCGTTCTGAGACCCTGCTTAGTTCGCCAGTTCTATGAGATGGGTGCCAGGGCTCTGCCCTTCTCTTCTTTGGCCCTTGCTGTGAGACAAGAGACCATCATGTGAACCCAGCCTAGTAGCTGAAGTCTTGATTCTGTGGCCAGATCTCCCCAGGGACTACTACCCAGCCTCTCTAACATTCTGGTAACACACACTTACACTTTCTTCAGCATCATGTGAGCCCCACCAACCTGCTTGGAAATCTCACTACAGCTGATATTTCTCTATCCCATGCTGACAATGCTTGAATCTCCTACAGGTGTTCAAACATGAGTCAGTCAGGAGCTATAATCCCCAATCCTGCTCCATATGAAAAACCCCTCAAGCAATCTTCAGACAGAGAGGATACAAGTTTTTACCTGAGTGGCAAAGATAGAAACACCAAGGCAAGAAGAAAGAAGGTAGAGTTGAGTCCAGACAAATCAGGCAGAGGTGGAGCAAGGCCTGGCCACATAAGAGTCTACATAAAATAAATCACGCTGATGTGAGACTCAGGCCAATGAGCTCCTTTAGGTGGGCACTAGGGAGCTAAGTAGTTTGATGAAAGAGGGAGTTGATGAGCTAACGTGATGAGCTCCTCCAGCAAAATGCCTGCCCTATTTCACTCTGAGTAAACTGCCATGACTCACTACAAAAATAATCCCCCAAATACAGCACTCAGATCCCTTCTGAGTCATCATTGTGGCATCTCGAAGCATCTCAGGGGCATTTATATGGAAATGCGTAATTTTAATTTTAAATACATTTTTAGTATTTTCTTATTTCACATTGACGTATGGTAATTGTGGAGAAATGGGAATATGCAAATAAGTAAAAAGAAGAAACAAGAATTATCTACAATTATAACACTTATATATAGCAATTGTTAATATAAAATAATTTTGCTGTGTCTTTCTATACACGGTGTATATGTATAATATGTGCATTTCCATTCATCTATCCAATCTTTTAAAACAAGATCTATTGTTCATACTGTTGACAATTTGCCTTTTTGCATACACATTGTGTATATCCTTAACTGAACCACGTTCAAGAATGTAGTTCTTTTCTTTTCTCCTTTTTGTTTTCATGGAATGATCTGACAGATCCTTAATTTTGTACATTGTCACTTTGAATAACCCAATATGGTGTTTCTTTAGAGTATGCTTTGGACAGACTCATACAAAGTCCAATTAGTTTACAGAGAATTTTAACAGCAGTTGTCAAGGCAGGCAAAGAAAACAAAAGAAAAATGACTAAGACTTGAAAGAAAATACTTAATATGTTTTGCAGTGTTTATTTTTTGCTTGATTTTTAAATAAAAACAAGCCACTACAATTCCTAACTTTATTTCTAGTCAACTTAAATTATTATAAATTGCTACTATAGTTGTACTCCTATTGGTAAAATATACAACAGTGTTTAAAAGGCAGTATCCTGAGAAAATAGAAGTCCAAATAGTGTAAGCCAGTTGAATTCTACAAATGACTCTGTAATTCTAAATTTCATGGCTTTCCTAGGGCATGGAGTTCACTGAATATGGTCAGCTGTATCCCAAGAATGCACTGCTGTCAGGGGTCTTTGCAGATGTTCCCACACAAAAGGCTTCTCAAGCTGCCTTCTGCCCTAGCTTGGAGACATCTGTTCCGACTGTGGGATTTCCTCCCTTCCAGTGTGGACAGAATGTTTTTCCCAGCAGACCCAGCTCAGGCAGGTGTCCACAGTGTTTTAGTCAGGTCAATCAAAAACTTCCTAAACTTGGCCAGAATGTTTAGATTTCTGTCTAAATTGTCATCTGTGAGATATTCTTTAACTATCGGATAATAAATGTCTTCCATGTATAACATGATCTGGTTTCAATACTTTCAGACTCTTCCAATTGATTCGCCGTATTCATTGCTTTGATACATTTCACAAGATTTAAACTGGGATATTAATTTCTTATAGTATACAAACTGATTCTAGGCTCTCTGTAGTAAAATTAAGAATTTTTAAAAATAACACAGTGATTTGATGATTTGTCATTACTTCTGGACTTGCGAATTCTATGGTGCAGCCATTCACAGATAAGGTTTAGAATAAGAATTAATTTAAGACGTTGGGAAGGTGAATGGCTTCTGCATTTACACAACTTTCTCTTTAATAGCCTATGCCTTTGATATTCTTTTTCCAGCATATTTATTATCTAGCTGCTGAATCCATAGAACCGGGGAGGTATTTCAAATCATTCGTGGTTCATAGTAAAAAGTTTGTGGAAAATGAAATTAAAATATGGGCATAAAAATGTTGAAATCCATGCTTTTTTTTTTTTTTCATTTTCTGTGAACTTTTAGAAGTATCCTTGTACTTCTCAGAGTTTTGTGGCTTGGCAGTCATTCCTCCCAGCTCTTCCTTACCTCCTCCTGAAGCCTTGACCTAAGAAATGGCTTCCAGGCATATGATTTGTGGTCTAAGCAGGATGTCAATGATTTGGTGGAGGGATAGGTAGTGTAAAGACTTCTTTGGTTGGGGTTTATTGGAGCCAGTCCTTTTCTTCCTTTAAAAGCTCCACCATCTCTTTTCTTTTGCTCTGATATGCTCCCCCAACGTAAAGTCTTTCTAAAATTTATTATTAATATTGTCACTATTTTGGCTAACATTGAGAACCACACCAGGTATCTAAGACCCCAGAGGATGACATCTTGTTCTAGGGCCACCCTTGCCTCCGCTCCTAAACCCCAGTCATTGCCTTAAGTCCTGAGATGTCTGCTCTGCCTGGTTTCACATTGCCCTTGCATTTTCCCACACGGCTTCTGGGAGCATTTGTCCTCTCATCTAAGAAAATCTGTACCCAGAAACCAAGCTGAAGGGTGCTGTGTTCCTTCTGCTGACTTTAATCTTCCATGATTTCTGTTTCAACATGCAGGATTTCTGGTGTTTGATTTTTTTCTCCTTGTCCTCAAACATGTAATTGTCCTCTCCTCGCCGTTCTATCAGATTAAATTGATGTCCATCAAACCCTTCATGTAAAAGTCTGTAGTAGGCCACATTCAAGCAAGAAACCACATTTACTTATGTCATGGATGTGTTGAAATGATTTTTACCTTTGAAAAATTTAACAGTATTTTAAAAGCTAAGTCATATGGTTCAGCATTGCTATGAATTCAGAAAACATAAATTCTTAATAAGTTTATCAGCCAATATTTTTCAATGCACTTATTTGCATAAATGTTCAGGAATTGTTCCTTGATTAATGATTCCACCCTGAGATCTTAAATGATCTTCTTGATTCATATGGTGCACTCTAGTGGGGTCTACTTGAATTACAAACAGCCCTGTTCCCAGATGCTGCCCACAGTTTGGGGGAAGTTGGGGCATGACTTGGAGAGGCAAGAAATAAACTAAAAATGTACAGTGGCATAACACTAATGAATGAGCTAGAGAATTTTTAATAAAAGAAGCATAGATCTAGAAAGGAGGTGGAGATATCCAGTTCCTTCCATTGTCTCTGATACATACTTACCCTAAGTCAATCAGGAAGCTAAATATCTGCCCTAAGTATATGTCTGAAGGAGTGAAGAAATAAATCTTGCAAAATAACCATTTATGTATTTACTTTGAAAATGTAAACACCACTATCAAATATTTATAGAGTACAATATTTGTATTTGAAATGGTAGTAGATGTTATGATTGTTCTGCCTGCACCACTACATACATTGTACCTACTGAAAAGCCCCTTCACACAAGCATAGATATATTTGCATGTAACTGGAATAGGATTTATGTAAGATGAGATAATACCATAGCATTGTTGGTAATAGATATGTTTTACCAATAATTTCAGTGGCCAGGGACCTCCAATATGAGAACTTTCTAGTCCATTCTTGTTTAATACAGCCTATTTTTTTTTCTGTGTGTTTTTAAGAAAGGAACTCCTATAGACAATGTAGATAAGTGGCTGAGTAATGTTGCAAAGCAGACTGAGCTTTAAAAGGGTTTTGTCCCTTTTAAATGGTAGATCTATTTTCAAAGTTCTGAGGAATCTCTAAACTATCTTTCATAATGATTATACTAGTTAACATTCCCACAGTGTATTAGGGACCTTGTTCTTTACAGCCTCACCAGCATTTGTTACTTTTTTGATTTTTGGAGGATAGCCACAGACATGTAGACCAATTGAACATTTTAGAAACCCCAGGAATTAATCTACACATCTACAACCAATTAATCTTTGAAAAAACAAGCTAAAATACTTTCTTGGAAAAAGGATAGTCTCTTCAACAAATGGTATTGGGAAAATTGGATCTTCAGATACAGATCTATGCACAAAATCCCTGCCTCACACCCTATACAAAAATTATCTATCAATGAGTCAACGATCTAAACCTAAATCTGAAACCACCAACTTACTAGGAGGAAAACATAGGGGGAACATTGCAAGACATTGGCCTAGGCAAAGAGTTCTTGGATAAGACCCCAGAAGCACAGACACTAAAAGCAAGAATAGACAAATGGGACTAAATTAAGCTAAAAAGTTTCTGCACAGAACAGAAAACACTAGCCGAAATAAAGAGAAACCAACAGAATGGGAGAAAACATTTGCAAATTATACATCTGATAAGGGATTAATATTCAGAATACATAAGGAGTTCAAGAAACAAAACAACAATAAAACAAGCAATCCAGTTAAGAAATGGGCTAAGGATATGAACAGGTATTTTCTTTTTTTTTTTTTAACTTTTATTTAATGAATATAAATTTCCAGTATACAGCTTATGGATTACAATGGCTTCCCCTTCCCATAATTTCCCTCCCACCCGCAACCCTCCCCTCTCCCGCTCCCTCTCCCTTTCCCTTCACATCAAGATTCATTTTCAATTCTATTTATATACAGAAGATCAATTTAGTATAAATACTTCAACAGTTTGCATCCACATAGAAACACAAAGTGAAACATACTGTTTGAGTACTAGTTATAGCATTAAATCAAAATGTACAGTACATTAAGGACAGAGATCCCACATCAGGAGCAAGCGCACAGTGGCTCCTGTTGTTGACCCAACAAATTGACACTCTAGTTTATGGCGCCAGTAACCACCCTAGGCTGTCGTCATGAGTTGCCAAGGCTATGGAAGCCTTCAAAGGATAAAATACAAATGGCCAACAGACACATGAAAAAATGCTCAGAATCACTAACCATCAGGGAAATGTAACTAGCCTTATGTTGTGAAACCAGTATCCGCTGCACTGAAGTGAACCCACCACATGGCAAACTCTCTTAGTTCTAGCTACTATTTCTTGATCCATACATTAAGGCCTATACCTCATTTTTTCTCCACTAACATGTTATTCTTCTTTCTAGGCTTGATATTTGCCTTAAGTCAGTCCACTCTGGATGCCCTGACTCATCCAGCTCCTGCCAGAATATCCACCATCACTATCACAACAAACTGCAGTTCACCCAGTCACTCATTGAGTCTTGTTCTAAGCAATCTGGACTATAAAGATGGTTTGAGAATTTTCTTTTACTGTCCACCATCCTGGACCTTGTCTAATACTCTGTAGAATACTAATGAATGCTATCAAGCAATTGTGTTCAACAGATCAATTCTTACTTGTTCAGGGTCTATTTTATAGCTAATGGTACATGGCATACACAGTAGAATATAGTAGTTGCTAAAAAAAATCTGCTAAATCTGGAAGGTCTTAAAGTTTGTTTTTCTACACAAAATAAATATGTGAGGGAAGTTATGTAAAGATTTAATCATAGTAAGTCACATGATGATAAATATGAGTGAGCACATTTTGTAAATCCAGCCTTGGAAGTCATCAAAGCCAAGCTTTTCTCCTATATTTTTTGATGTAGAATCAAGATTCTACATGGCTGAAATGTGTACCCACTTGTTTCCCTGAATAGACATGGGATTTAGAGGTGCTAGCTAGGAAAGTTATGTCCCTATGCAGAGATAATTCATCTTCCTCTTCTTGTGGACATTGGGTACATTTGCATTAATGCAAAAGTACTTGTGAATGTCTTTCCCAATCTTTACTGTCAAAGATATCTTTGCCAACCAAGGAGCATAGGGGTCTTCATCCTCTATAACATGCCTATTTATCAATATGATTATATTTTATTAAAGTCCTGGTGAGCACTGTCACAAGAGGAACCAGCTATTTCAATGTGATTTGGGGCTAATTTAGAATGAAATAATTATTTCTCCTTTGAGGCTACTTCTTTGTAGAAATGGTTTGAAAACAGAATCTGTACTACATACAGTAGTTGGCCACAGTCTAACGATATCACTTTGGAGTTCTATATTTCCTTTGCAAACTCTTTCCTTTCTCTCCTTGGCATAGTACTATGTTGTGTAATAAATACTAAAAAGTGAGGTCCACCCATTCCCTCTGCCATGAATTCTTAGAATGTGCTGATGTCATGTTGTCAAGCCATTTGCCTTATCAAATCTTCTACCAGTATTACTGCCATGGTAAAGAAAAGAAACTAGTGAAATTTAGGCTAAGGTCTCTATTAATCTCTTCAGTGTTTGACATCTGCCCATTTTCTTTATTATCAAAAGAAACCTCTGAAGTAATTACAGTTAACCTATGCTTCACAGAAAAAGATACTAAGATTCATAAAGATGAGAGATTGATTTTGCTGAAAGTCACCCAGTTCAGCTAGAGAATGGTAGAGATAGGGTATGAGCTCTGTGGTCTGGTCTTAGGTCTGTATTCTTAACCTTGGGCTAACCTAACAAATATCATAGGAGTGAGAGAGGGTGTAGCCAATGCTCCTGAGGAGCTCATAGTCTATAGATATGCATAGTGCATTATGAAAGCCAAATGGAAAAATCATTACAATAAAGCATCAGAGGTACTACAAGAGAACCATGTGATTCCAGAGGAAGAGGCACTGGGGAGAGGAATACCACTCTGCCTGGGAAAGTCTACCCTGCTCATGTTACTGAAAGGTTGAACCCGATCTGGCCACAGGTAATGAATGAGACCAGAAAATAATGAGGTGCAGAAAAGAAAAAGTGCATCCCAGAACCATGAGCTGCTGGGCAAGCATGGAGCTCAGTGGATGTGGTAAGGGGGATGATGGGCCTGGAAAGGCAGAGCAAAGTCTACAATGAGGCATCCTCTGCACCTTGGACTTCACTCTGTATGTGATAAAGCTGTCTTGAAAGGCTTGTAGCAGTGCTATGACCATATTTCTATTTTGTGAAAGTAATAATTGTGGCAATATAGAGAGCTAACAGGAAGAGAAGGAAAGGAGAGGCCAGTAGGCCAATTTGAAGAGTATTTAATTTGAGCCATAAATAATGAAAGCCTGAATTAAGATCATCACAGTGGGAATGAGGACTGGGTTGGGGGTAGGGGAGTGTTAGGAAAAAGCAAAATTCACAATCAATAAGCCATAGGAGGAAGAGGGCAAGATCTTAGGGAGAATGAATAGAGCAGACAGATGGTTTGAGGACCAAGCTTTTTTTTTTTTTTTTTTTTTGGACAGGCAGAGTTAGTGAGAGAGAGAGAGAGAGAGAGAGAGAGAGAGAGAGAGAGAGAGAGAGAGAAAGGTCTTCCTTTTTCCGTTGGTTCACCCCCTAAGTGGCCGCTACAGCTGGCACGCTGCGTCTGGTGCACTGCACCGATTCGAAGCCAGGAGCCAGGTGCTTCCTCCTGGTCTCCCATGCGGGTGCAGGGCCCAAGGACCTAGGTCATCCTCCACTGCACTCCCGGGCCACAGCAGAGAGCTGGACTGGAAGAGGAGCAACAGGGACAGAATCCGGCACCCCGACCAGGACTAGAACCCCGGGGTGCCGGCGCCACAGGCGGAGGATTAGCCTATTGAGCCGTGGAGGACCAAGCTTAAAATCTTGGAAGAAATCAGCATTTAGGGAGAGGATAGTGAAGCTTTCAGAAAGGATTACTCCTGTATTTTCTAGCAGGAGATAAACGAATGAAATGCTCATTTATCCTTCAAATACATTTACCAGGAGTACTCTATGTTGCTAAGATATATGGCCAACAAAAGTTTCTTAGACTAAAAACATTCAGTGAACTGAAGACGAATGGTTTTTCGAGGACACAGATGAGGAATGTGTATACAATAATGCAATGTGAAGGCTAAGCACGTGCCTCAGTCTACATTCAGAAAATGTTCACCCATTCATTTCATGAAAGGCTGGAATGAGTAAAAAAGGGGGGGGCAGGGAGGTTTTGCTTGTGGGGAGTGCCCCTCCAACTCTGAACTAATACGTTTTGTTTGAAAAAATCTTCTCTTTTCTTCTTGTACTAAAAATCCTGTGGTGTTCCAAATACTAACGAGTGAAATCCACCTATGCACTCCCCAAAGAGTTGTTGGGATGTGCTGTTGTTCATCTGTCAAGTAATGAGATGTTGGCCCCATTTTATTGAGCTTTTTACTAAGGAAGCCAGTATATTCGAAGTAAAAACATCTGTCAGATGCTGTCATGGCTAGTGTCTGCTGGAGAAGAAGGGAGGAAATAGCAATGCAGTTAAGAAGCCTGTAGCTTCCTAAGGCTTCCAGACTTAGGCCTTCAAAGATGCGTATGTTGGAGACAAGCAATTTCAAGTCCACTCACAGGGAAGAGGCAGAGTTCTGTTGCCACTGTGGTTTTGTCCCATTTAAACTTTAACATGAGTTTTGGAGAGGACATGTATACTGTGGCAATATGGAATGTCAGCTTACTACAGAAACTGTAATACTCTACATTACAGTTCCATAGTAAGGTACAAGCCAAGAATAATTTGATGAATTTTCCATATAGACATGAGATTAAGTTTCTGCATTTAATTAGCTACAAGCAGACACTATATTTAGTTCATTTCTCAAGCAGTACCTCAGTTATTATCTCTATCTTGCAAAAATATTGGTGGAAGTGAATCATTTTGAAAGCTGATACGCTTTCAGAAAATACCCTAACTTGACAAATTCATTCTAAAAATGGATACTATATAGATTAGCACAGGAAGCATAAAATACTATAAGAGGATTTAGTTGCCCAGAAATTCACATGTAGCCCATCTCACAAAAGAATTGGTCTCAATCCAAGAAGAATTACCTCCTATAAAATTCTTGTTGGTCACATATTATTTTCCATCATTTAGGTAGTGTTCAGGCTGTATGAATAAAACCACGTTTATAATCGTCACACCATCACGCCCTGGCTGACATTTGACCTGGTTCAAACAGTGAAATATAATCACAGATTTTTAACCTGTCTTTTCTATAAATGCTAAAGAACCAAAAAAAGGATAATTATATTCCCTTTCATAAAATATTCTATTAGCAAATGCGTAAAGTGCTAACAGCACCACCATAGAGATGGAAACATTTAATATAATGGAAGACCTTGGAGGTATATTTATACACTACACACACTCTTATTCTAGAAGAGTGTTCACTTGCTTGAGCTGTTTTCTTCCTGTTACATAAGGACATGGGAATCATCCAATGGACATCTTTCCACAGAGAATTGACAGATGTCTGCGGAGCAAAAGTGGAAACAATCCAGGAAGTCTAAATTGGCACACTTTATGTGGACTATGGACAAAACATTTGCTTTAACTGTATTTCATTCAACTGTATTTCCACTTTTGACATAGGCCTTACGACTTTATGAAAATTTGTTGTCCAACTCTTGAGATTTCTTAATAGCAATTCATCTACTCATTTCCACAAGTGCAACATTGTTGAATTTTATTACACTAATAAATGAACTGCAATATGGTACAGGTCTAAAAATACTGAGTATTTCAGTATTACAGGCATACACTGTTGCTTTTGAGGTGCAGTGGGAAACCTGTACATCCACATGGGAATGATCAATTAGTTAATTAGAATAAAAAAGAAGCGAAAGTAATGTTTTTCTCTGCAAATAATCATTATCCTGCAACAAGACATTTTATTATTGTATTGTGTGCCGAAACTTACCTATCATGTTCTGGTTGTCAGCATGTTCCCAGCCTACCATAGAGTATGATGAGAAGAGCATGGATTCAAAGATCTGACAGATCTGCTTTCAAATTCAGCTCTACTACTTAGCAATTGAATGACCTTGGCAACTGTCTCAGTTCCACCATTTATATAACAGGTACAATAATGTTTCGTTTGAATAGCTGTTTTGCAGATGAAATCAGGAAACAATGTCTGTCACATTAGTGAGCAGGTGTTCAATAGCTGTTATTTCCCTTTAAATCCTCTTTCCAATCTCAAAACAACAAAATAATAAGACCTGGGTACATCTAGAGTATATCCACTTTGAGTGTTATAAAACTTAAAAATATAAAATTCATTTTAAAAGTAAGTACATATTTAGAGAAAGAAATTATGTCATAATAAATTACAATATTTTTAAAGCTATTTTAAAAAATACAGATGAATAAGGCTGGCATTGTGGTGCAGCAGGTTAACCCACAACCTGAGATGCCCCTGTCTCATATGAGCACTTAGTCCCAGCTACTCCACTCCCATCCATTTCCCTGCTAATGTGCCTGGAAAAGCAGCAGAAAATGGCCCAAGTGTTTGGGCCTCTGCTGCCCACGTGAGAGAGCTGGATTGAGTTACAGGCGCCTGGCTTCAGCCTGGCCCTCCTCTGGCCTTTATGGCCATTTGGAGAGTGAACCAGAAGTTCTCTCTCCCTCTCACTCTCCCCCTCTCTTTTTCTCTCTCTCTCTTTCTGTCCCCTCTGTAAATATCTCTCCCTTTCAAATAAATTTTTTTAATAGAAAAAAGTAGCAATTTTTCTTTATAAAAAATAAAAATGATTCAGATTTTTTCTAGTATTATTGATTGAACTTTTATTATATTTAGTCTGGGAAAATATTATTTTTAGGGCCTTAACCGATTATTGTTAATGGCATGTAAATTTTAGAATTGTCAATTTTAGTAAATTTTGCATCAAGTTTCTTTCATATGTAAATTGCAAGGCTTAGGGAACTTCAGCTTTTCTTTAAAGTATAAATTTTAAATATCATCTAAATTGGCAATCTTGGTGAATTTTTGGTTGATGTCATGTTGTGATGTTAGGTAGAGTGGGCAGCATGTTTCTGTGGAAGCTATTCTTGTACCTGGTCAGCGAGCAGTGTACCTATAGCTAGATATAACTTTGTACCTCATAATCCCCAAAATACTGGTTCACTCTCTCATCTGCAGTTTTGCTTTCCATGGTTTCAGTTACCCACAGTCAACTCCAGTCTGGAACATGGGTTATGTCATCAGGAGAAGGGTGCATGCAATGTAGTAAAATACTCAGAGAGAAGGAGGAGAAGCCACATAACTTTTACTGCACTATATTGTTACAATTGTTCTATTTTTATTATTTGTTACTGTTGGTGGATTCTTACCATGCCTAACTTAAAGCCTATTATAGCTATGTCTGTTTAAGAAAAGAACATTATATATATATATACACACACACACACACACACATATATATATTCATATAGGCCTTGGTTTCAGGCATCCACTGGGAATAAGGAAGACTACTATAAATTCAAAATAAATATAACTCCAATTCAATTACCCCTTAGTTACATCTCATAGTAAAGAGGGGCATTAAATTGAAAAGAGCGAAGTCTTAAAACCAACTGAAATGAAAATATCCTACTTCCGCCATGTTTTAAAGTGTGACCACATGAATAGGTTGCTAGAGCTCTTCCCAGGACCTTGGAAGGGGTACATGTGATGAGACACCCTGAGACTTGTTTTACCTCAAATCCATCTTGCTTCTTTCTTCTCATCTTTTCCCTTCCTGTCCTGCTCAGACTCTGACCATTGCTTTCTTTGTATTTTCTCACTGCTTCACTCCCCACAATCTGACTTTCAGCTCTATCACAACATTGAACTTGCTATCTTGAACACCATAGTGTTGAGTAGCTTTTCCTCCATTCTCATCTGACTTGAACTTCCTGTCACATTTGAGGCCGACCATCACCCTCACCTTGAAATTCCCTCTTCCTTTTGTTGTCAGCAACTCCCTAGTCCCTGTTGTCCTTCAGCCTGGCCGCTTCCTTCTCTGCCCCTTGCTGGCTTGTCTTCTTCCACCCCCCGAATTACACAGTCCCTATAGTGCTCTTATCTGCCTCTAACCTCATCACCCTGCCAACTGCACAGAGAAATCTCAGTGCTCGTGGTTTTGGTGAACACCTCTACATAGACAATTACTAATCATTAAACTCCCACTTTACTCTGCAACATACTCCAATTTCATTTTCCCATCCATCTGAAGGGCAGGCCTCTTTAAAGTCACATTAACACCTTAAAATCGAATGTTTAAAATATACCACACGCTTATACTCCCTAAATGTAACCCATTTGTATTGTACTGCCTAATTAATTATTGACTTTAATTATGTAATTAAAATCATTATATTTTATTTGAATGGCTGATAGATACATGCACATGTGCACACATGCGTGCACGCACGCACACACACAAACAAAATCTTCCACCCATTGGTTTACTTCCCAAATGCCCACAATAGGCAGGACTGGCCTAGTCAAAGCCAGGAGCCAAGAACTCCAGCTGGGTCTCCCACATGAGTGGCAGAAGCCCAAGTACATGAGACATCATCTGCTGCCTCCTAGGGTGGTGGTTAGCAGGAAGGTGTGACTTCAACCCAGGCCCTTCAGTATGGGATGCCAGTGTTCCAAGCAGCATCTTACCTGCTGCGTCAAATGTCCACCCCTGATTAGATCATTTCTATAAGCTTATGAAAGCCCCATCCCCCTTCCTTTGCCTATGTCCTCTTCCTCTCTTCCTAGTCTTCTTCCTCTGCTTCCCTCTTTCCTTCTTCCTCACTTCTTTGAATTCCTTGAGAGGGTTGTGTAACAGTAAATATGTGTAGAGGAAACAGAAAGGTATGTTAGAATGTTGAGAAAAATTCTGTAGTCTGTTTCTCATGAGGGACTAGATCATTTCCAATTTTCTTTATCCCAATTTGACTTTACAAGGGAATCTTCAAACATGGGAAAATAAGGGGGAAACCACTAAGTTGTACAAAGATCATGGCACTGCACAACACTCCAATTGTTTGGTCCTTCGTTAAGACGAGGAAATCTGTCAAACACTACCATCTGCCATCCAAAGAATTAAAAAATGTAAAAACACACCCAAATTAAGTCATTTGATGATTCACAACAGGGATGCAAGTTTCAAAGGCAACACATTACATAATGACTAATAAAGGCTGAAACAATGGCAAAGCCCGGAGGGCAGAGGAGGAGGAGGGAAGTGTGGGAGGAGGAGGACTGATGATGATTACTAGTTGTCATGTCTCTGCTGAGCTACAAGACAGGAAGATGGAGGAGAGAAGATGACTCAATTGACTATTCTCTACCCTCATCACCAGCAGCCTACTGTTGATGAGAGTCAGAGAGGCTTAATTTCAGGAAGACTTCTTGTTGTGCTTCAACCATACAACTGTGTTTGGTTCCTTGGTTAAATCTGTGGCCAATGGTATGGGAGTGGGAGTGGAGTATGAAAGGGCTGAGAAGTTATGATTTCTCCCGAGACATAAATTATACCTTAACAGAAGCTGATCCATGATGGGTCACATTTTTTCAAGGAAGGACCCAACCCTGAACAAGAAAAATGTCCTGAAAAGAATATTTTCCCAAGTTTCCTGGCAACTAATATTGCTAATTTCTGTATAAAATGGCATCCACCTTTGAAAATAGGAAAACGAGACACCAAATTATCCAACAATTAACCACCTTCATTATGTTGGTTTCTGCAGGAGCTTCCCAGAGGCAAATGCTCAGGGAGGAAATCCAGGCTCCCTGTTTCTAGCTGCTTTGGATGATTTAACACATAGTGTCTTGCAAATAGCAGAGTATGAATTACTGGGAAAGGAGAATGTGCAAGAAGCAGAGTACACTGAGAGTATGTTCCTTATCTAGGATATTAAGATGTAGAAAAACTACTACAGAACATGCCTGTGACTATAGACTTGTAGTTCAGGCCACCGAAGATTAGAGATGGGACACGGGCACTCCCTTGACTTGCATCCTCTGGTCTGCTTTAACAAAAACCAGGAGGAAAAGAAAGCTAGGCATCAGAAGCAATGGGTGGCAGGCCTATTAATGGCTGATCTGTACAGTGATCTGCCCTCAAGGAGACCCAACAGGCCAGTCCACTGCAGTGGCTGTCAATGCGGTAAGCCTGGGCTTCAGCAGAAGTCAGCTTGTGAAGAGCCCTGGCAGCTCTGCCAAGAGTTGGGTCACTGGAAATGGACCTGCCCTGGAGTCGAAGGATGCCCAGGTCAGAGCCACAGATCTTATTGGCTCTAAGCTGAAAAGCCCTTCACTCAGCCCAACTTCCAAAGTGACCACTGCAGCTGAGGGGATGGTCAAGTAGGGTCAGCAACATTGCAGGCAGAACTGTAAATTTCTTGTTAGAGATGCCACTTGCCTTTACCTGGCCAGCTCTCCTCCCAGGCCAGCCAAGTAATGAAAGTCAACAGAGTGCCTTCCCCTAGGAGGTTCATACCTCCCTTAGGATGTACCCCATGTGAAGAGATAGAAAGGGCTGGGCCTCTGAATTTACAAGGCCTAAAGCCCACCAGATTATTATCAAGCCCCTTCTGTCAGGTTCTATTTGCCTCTCAATCAGAAAACTTAATTGTAGCTTAGACAGCACCTTTCTTAGCACATCTAATAATGACTCTGTCCTTTGTTCTAGACCCTGTCTAGTGCACCTGGGCCTCATTCCTTCATAATCATAACCTCTACTCTACCACGAATGGCTCTACTCCCAACCTGTGTGTACTGATGGTCCTCTTCCCCACTTAATGCTGTAGAATTGTTCAAACCTGGTAAATGCCACTCTTAGGATCATTGGTTACTATCCTCACTCTGTCTTTTATGACCTTGTCTAAATATGATCAGAGTCGGCAAACTTGGAAGGCTTCCATAGCCTTGGCAACTCATGAAGACAGCCTAGGGTGGTTACTGGCGCCATAAACTAGAGTGTCAATTTGTTGGGTCAACAACAGGAGCCACTGTGCACTTGCTCCTCAGGTGGGATCTCTGTCCTTAATGTGCTGTACACTGTAATTTAATGCTATAACTAGTACTCAAACAGTATGTTTCACTTTGTGTTTCTATGTGGGTGCAAACTGTTGAAATCTTTACTTAATATATACTAAATTGATCTTCTGTATATAAAGAGAATTGAAAATGAATCTTGATGTGAATGGAAGGGGAGAGGGAGCGGGAGAGAGGTTGTGGGTGGGAGGGAAGTTATGGGAGGGGGAAGCCATTGTAATCCATAAGCTGCACATTGGAAATTTGTATTCATTAAATAAAAGTTAAAAAAAAAAGAAAGAGGTATTCTTCCCATGGTTTCCTCCCTTCGACAGGGGAATGGCCTTGAGACCACTCTGGCTCAACCTCTCCTTGAGGGAAGATTCTCAGCTTGATGAAAGGAATACGGTGAAAGCTGGAGAAAGGGAGGCTGATTTTTAATTAAAACCTCTTTAAAAAACCTAATAAAAACCACAATTTAAGGGCTAGACAGTTAATTGATCTCTGAGAAAATAAGGTTACAGTGGGGCTGGCACTGTGGCGCAGTGGGTTAATTCCCTGGCCTGAAGCATGGGCATCCCATCTGGGCACTGATTTGAGTCCCAGCTCCTCCTCTTCTGATCCAGCTCTCTGCTATGGCCTGGGAAAGCACTGGAGGATGGCCTAAGTCCTTGGGCTCCTGCACCCATGTGGGAGAGCTGGAGGGAGCTCCTGGCTCCTGGCTTTGGATCGATATAGCCCCAGCCTTTGTGGCCAACTGGGGAGTGAACCAGCAGATGGAAAACGTCTCTCTCTGCCTCTCCTTTCTCTGTGTAACTCTGACTTTCAAATAAATAAATAAATATTTAAACAAAAGAAAAAAATATATACCTTGATGCTTTGTCCCAAAACATCCACATCCTTACTCATCAATTTCCAAATTACCTTGAAAAATAATTAACCCTTCCCCATGGTTGGTCTCAATTCTGTCCCATGGACTTTTTGCTTTGATTGCTCCAAGTTGGGAGAAAAAATTTCAAGAAAAAAATTGTGCTTTTAACAAAAAGGTGATGAGAAGTCTGCAGTTATGTGCTCAAATAAAAAATTGTGATTTTCGCCCTGTTGTTGGGTACCCGGCAAGAGGGGATAAAAAGGATCAGTTATGTGATTTATATTTGCACTTTGAAATTTGTCCCCAGTCTGAAATCAGATCTCTGTGTTTACTCAGCCATAAGATGGAATCACATTACTCCTCCAGCTGATGACTCACAGGAAATACTGGATGATTTTTTAAACTGTAAAATAGGCAAAGCCTTCTTTTTCTGAGAATCCTGAAAGATAGGGAGATAGGAGAAGGAGAGTGGAAAATGCCTTTCCACAGTCACCACTCAATAATCTTCATCAAGAGCTGAAGAGAGCAGAAATACTGATATTTTCCTCTAGTGTGTATTGCTAAGTGTGGAAACAATGTGTTACGTTATAAATGGGCTCACTGGGAGGTTTTCTTCTCAGCAATAACTAAGGTATGTGTGTACACAGATGAAAGCCAGACATGGGGCAGGCCTTGTGGTGCAGTGGTCATGATACCACTTGGGATGCTCTCATCCTATACCAAAGCGCCTTCTTTGAGTTCCCACCCTGCTTCCAATGCAGATTCCTGTAATGCACGCTCTGGGAGACAGCAGGTGACAGCTCAAGTATTTGGGATTCCAGCACCCAGGAGGGAGACCCAGATGGAATTCCTGGCTCCTAGATATTTGCAGGCATTTGGAGAGTCAACCAGCAGATGGAACTTTCATTTGTTCTCTCTCTCTCTCTCTCTCCCTGCCTTTGAAATAAAAAATTGAATAATAAATAAAAATTTAAAACAAGAGAGAAAGACATGGCTTAGGATGGAAAAAATAAAGACATAAATATGTATAGCCAGGTTTCTTATGTATTTCTCTTCTATATCTTTAGAGAAGCATCTTAAAGGTACAAGATATATAAACATACAGAGGGTGACTACAAAAGAACAAAATACAGCAAAGGTATCAAAGGTGCATATTGAAACTTCATATAATCCTAGTATTACATTAAATCACCCTTTGCCAGAATAACATACATTCCTGAACAATATTACTTACAGTACAACATATGAAAAATGCTATGTTGTAATTGCATCAAGAATACTATTAATAAGCAAACCTTGATGGGATTTAGTATTGCCAAGGACATTCTGCCAAACTAGAGTTTATTTATTTATTTTGCTTGACTATTTGGTTGAAGCTATTTAATGTATTTGTTCAATGCTCTTGTTAATTTGATCTGTGCCATATGTGTCTTCATTCATAGTCTAGTAGACAATAGCTTTTATGTATGTAATATACTCATTTAAATATAAACGTCTATCACTATGATGTGTTTGGACATTCAAGTCAGGCAAAAGAATGAGTGCCAAGTCTTTACTTCCTAGTGAACAATTATGTTCTTATATGTCATAAACTGGGGTTTGAGACTCAAGGACTACATGAAGAATCCAGACTGTGAAATATGAATAAAACATTATGCAAAGGTAATTGTAGCTCAAAGACATTTGTAACTGCCAGAAACATCTGGGAATAGTGGCAACTTACATTGTTTCTAACAGTGATCCACTTTAGGTGGAAATTTAAATCAATGGCAGGAGAAAAAAGAGCAAAAGCATCAAATTATACTGGCATTCCGTAGAGACATTGTGATCTGCAGACAGAAAATGTAATGTTTTCTTGTCCTGTGAAAGTAAAATTCCCAGAATAGGACTGAGCAATAGAACTATCTGTGATGAAACTGTTCTCTATATTCTCTGTTCATTACTGTAGCCACTAGTTACATGTGGTGCTTGAAACATAGCAGTGCAATGGATAAAATGAATTTTAATACAATTTACTCTTACTGAATTTGAATGTAAATATCCACATGAGGATATTATGGCTACCATATTGGAGAATATAGTCCTATGGGAAAAAAGTTCATATTGACCCACCCAAAAAAGCTATGGTAGAGTGGCAGGGGTGAAATCAAATTAGAGATTTTAGAATCAATGAGAATCACCTGGAAATATATTGAATTTACAAACAGGATCTAACTCTAAAGGTTTCAAGATCCTGTTTTCAGGAAAATATTTTTTTTCAATCCAGCTCTGATCTCTTGGGTTTTTCACTCAGCTGCAAATTCCTTGAAAGTTTCTCCTCTTTTAGCGTTCTTTGGCAGTGATTTTTGGATTCTATTCTTATTCTTCTATTCCTTCTCAATGTTCATTGCTAGTTCTTTGGGACCTCTTTATTTCTATACCTCCTATTTGGAGCATGTAAATAATTGTGTCCCTTGAGACCCTAAGACTCTACTCTGAATATCTGTTTACCCACCCACTTTTCACTTCCATAATTGTGTGTTTGACCCCCAAATATTAATCTTAAGTCCCAGACTTCATACTGGGCTACTTCATCCTAGGCTACTAACTTCTCAGGACCCTTCTGCCTGAATGGTGCACACAACTCCAACATCAGAGGATTTGGCTCAACGGCCTCTACTACATTTTCAATTAGGCTAGGTCTACATTTGCATCCATTCTGTGGTGAAAGGCAGGACTTCATTCTTTTTTACTGCTGAGTAATATCCCATCATGTGTATATACAATTTTACATTCAAATATATCTTATCATTGAAATTTTCCCACATTTTACCTTCTATAGATCAAGCAGCACTGTTCTTTTATAAAGTTATCCTTCATTCATTCCTGAAAGCAAACCAATCTTTCAGTTAACCAATTCTTCCTCCAGAAATATGTCACCTATTCACTCTGCTTGCTTTCTTGAAGGACAAGCTGAAGGTCTGGGGTCCCAGGAGTTAGGGCAGGCTGGGTATGGGACAGGATCAATAACCACAAGTGGAAAAATAAGAAAGGTTTTATAGTGAAGAATGTGCAAGATGGAGTAAGCAGCTTTGAGAGGAAAGGAAGATCCAGAAAGAGCCCTAGAAATAACTGAATGCTGGGTGAAGGGACTCTTGTGAGCTTCTATTGATGAATTTAGGGGCAGAATGGGAGCTACTAAGCTTACAAAGCCTATTAGATTGGCTTTTTCCTTCTCCTTGATAGATTACCCTAGTCTGAGACACACACTCTTACTTTTACTTTGTTGCTTTATTACTATTTTATTTTTACCTCTGGCAGGTTATAAAACTTTGTTGAGCTTAAGATCTTCATCTGTTAAAGGGGGAGGGTATTCAGACCTCTCATAGAGTTATTATGAGAGTTAAATGTGTTGGTATAGGTAGATCACTTAGAACCGTGTTAGATCACTTAGAACAGTGGCTGATACCATAAAAATGTTATTTTTCAGATGTTTAGCATTGTTACTCTATTATTCTATTGTGCTATTTTTTTAAATTTTTGCTGGCATATATCTATATTTCTGTAAGTCTATAATACAGTTTACATTTTACATTCAAAAGTAAATTCGGCAAATATTTTAATATACTAACATTTATTAACAGTGTAGCATGGTAAAGACATAGACTTTGAAGTCAGTCCACTGGGGTTCTAATCCCAGCTCTAATTTTCTTTTTTTAAAAACTTTTATTTAATTAGTATAAATTTCCAAAGTACAGCTTATGGATTACAATGGCTTCCCCCCTCAATAACCTCCCTCCCACCCGCAACCCTCTCCTTTCCCGCTCCCTCTCCCCTTCCATTCACACATCAAGATTCATTTTCAATTCTCTTTATATACAGAAGATCAGTTTAGTATATATTAAGTAAAGATTTCAACAGTTTGCTCTCAGATATGTGCTATTTCTTTAACAATTGTTAAATTGATCCATGTATACACAGACTCTAGGCCCCCATTCCATTCTGTATTTAATTTTGCAATTATTTTATTCATGATATTTCCTTTGACTTTCAGCGGTTCCCAAATTGCATAATGGTTAAGTACAAACTCCTCAAACTCACCATCATGACATGGAATGCTCAAGCCCCAACCATTCAACATGACTCTGCCCTGATGCTTCACCTCTCCTTCTTTTTAAATATTTATTTGTTTATATAAAGTGAACAGATTTAATATATACAATTTTAAGAACATAATGATACTTCCCACCCTCCCTCCTCCTTCCTTTCTTATTTTCCTTTAATTTTTGCAATGATATATTTTCAATTTAATTTTTAATTAAATTTTAATTTAATAATTGCAAACTTAATCGTACACTAAATGAAAAATTCAATAGGTAGTAAGTAGGAAAACCACTGTTCCTCAGGAGCACAGAGAGGGATATTAACAATAATCAAATCTAAAGATGTCAATTTCACTCACATACATTACATTTTCTGCATTCTATATATTGTTACCACAAATCAAAGAAAACATATTTGTCTTTTAGGAAGTATTTTATTTCGCTAAGAATAATGGTATACAGTTGTATCCATTTTGTTGTGAAAGACAGGATTTCAGTCTTTTCTACTGCTAAGTGTTATTCCATTATGTATATATACAATAATTTCTTTACCCGGTATAAGTTGATGGCTATCTTGGTTGATTCCATATCTTAGCTTTTGTGAGTCCAGCTGATATAAACACAAGGGTACAGTTAACTCTTTCATTTGTTGATTTCATTTCCTTTGGGTAAATTACCAGGAGTGATATGGCTGGGTCATACAGCAGATCTGTTTTCAGATTAATGAGGAAGCTCCATACTGTCTTCCATAATGGTTGTAGCAGTTAACATTCCTATTTGTTATATTTTTGTTATTTTTTTATTATCAGATGATAGTCATTCTAACTGGGATAAGATGAAAACTCATTGTGATTTTTATTTGCATTTCCCTGATGGCTAGTGATCCTGAGCATCTTTACATGTGTCTATTTGCCATTGTATTTCATCCTTCGAAAAATGTATATTCATGTTTTTAGTCCATTTCTTAATTGCATTGCTTGTTTTGTTGTTGTTGAGTTTCTTGAACTCCTTACATATTTTGGATATTAACCCTTTATCAGATATATAGTTTGCAAATATTTTCTCCCATTCTGTCAGTTGTCTCTCTTCACTTTGTTGAGTATTTCCTTTGCTATGCAGAAACTTCTTATTTTGATGTAATCCCATGTCTATTTTTGCTTTTATTGCCTATGTATCTGTGATCTTATCCAAGAAGTCTTTGCCTAGGCCAATGTCTTGCAGTGTTTCCCCTATGTTTTCCTCTAGTAATTTGGTGGTTTCAGGTCTTAGGTTTAGATCTCTGTGAGTTAATTTTTGTATAGGATATCAGGCCAAGGGTCTTGTTTCATCTTCTGCATGCAGAGATCCATTTTTCCCAATACCATTTGTTGAAAAGACTTTTCTTTCTTTAAGAAGTTTGTCAAAGATTAATTGGTTGTAGATGTGTGGATCAGTTTCTGGGTTCTAATCTGTTCCATTGGCCTACATGTTTATTTTTGTGCCAATACCAGGCAGATTTGATTATAACCATCTATGATATGTCTTGAAATCTGTTATTTTTATTTCTCTGGCCTTGTTCTTATTGTTTAAGACCGCTTTAGCTATTTGCTGTCTTCTGTGTTTCCATACGAATTTTAGGGCCATTTTTTCCCAGATCTGTTAAGAATATCATTGGTATATTAGTTGGGATTGTGTTGATTCTGTAAATTTCATTGGGTCGTATGGATGTTTTGATTATATTAGTTCTTCCAATCCAGGAACATTGAAGATTTTTTTCATGTGCATGCCTTCTTACATTTTTTTCCTTAATGTTTTGTAATTTCCATTTTAGAGGTCTTTCACATACTTAGTTAAATTTATTCTAGGGTATTTAAACTATTTTGTAGTTATTGTGAATGGTACTGATCTTACAAGTTCTTTCTCAGCCATGGAATTGTTTGTGCATACAAAGGCTATTGATTTTTGTGTGTTGATTTTATATCCTCAAATTTTCCAAACTGTCTTAGGAGTTCCAATAGTTTCTTAATGGAGCATTTTGGATCCCCTATAAATAGGATCATATCATCTGCAAATAGGGATAATTTTTCTTCCTCCTTTCCCATTTGTATCCCTTTGATTTCTTTTTCTTGCCTAATGGCTCTAACTAAAACTTCCAGAACTGTATTGAATAGTAATCATGAAAGTGAGCATCCTTGTCTGGTTCCAGATCTTAGTGGAAATGCTTCCAACTTTTCTCCATTCAGTGTGATGCTGGCTATATGTCTGTCATACATTGCTTTGTTTTGTTGAGACATGTTCATTCTATACCCAATTTGCTTAAGATATTTAAGGATAAGAATGTTGTGTTTTATCAAATGTTTTCTCTGCAGCTATTGAGATGATCTTGTGATTTTTATTCTTTAATTTGTTAATGTTATGTATCACATTTATTGATATGCTTATGTTGAACATCCCTGCATCTCTGGGATAAATACCACTTGGTCTGAGTGGATGATGCTTTTCATGTGCTATTAGATTTGATTAGCTAGTGTTCTGTTGAGTATTTTTGCGTCTATGTTCATCAGGGATATTGGTCTATAGTTCTCTTTCTTTGTTGTTTCTTTTTCTGGTTTTGGAGTTAAGGTGATGCCAGCTTTTTAGAAGGAGTTTGGGAAGATTCTCTCTCTTTCAACTGTCTCTTATGGTAGTGAAGATCTTTCATACCATCCTACCAGTGTTTGTTGATCTCCTTCATTAAAAGGATCCCCTATCTTATCTTCTACTATTCTGAATTCTAACCACTTTGAAAGGTCCAGCTAAAGTTCAACCTTTTATACTATAGTAGTGATAGTGTCCATTATGATTTCCCAATACAAATATGTACATCCAATAGCATTGACCATAATGGCTGGCACACAGTGTTTGATAAATATATAAATATTTGTTGTTCTTTCTTTGGCATTGAGCATCACAGATTTTTTAACTGTCTATTCTGTGATTGAAAATTAGTTTATGAATACATATTGCATCAGTTTAGAATGTATCTGCTATCACATGTTATAGAAGACCACAATAATGGAGGATTAAACCTAGAGATATTTATTGTTTCCTCCTATGTTCTCATGAATAGTTCAAAATTGTCTTTCCACCCTAGGTTTCAGCATTCTTAACCTGTTGGATTTTCCTCTGTGTGCTTTTTACCTCACCATCATGTGACACCTGCTGTAGCTCCAGGCATTACATCTTCACATAACTATTCCAAAGTGTAAGGGATATCAATGGCAAGTGTATCATCCTTAGCAAGACTGGCTAAGAAAAACAAATGTCAGGGAAAGGAGAATAGGGATGCCATGAATGGCTCAGATAATTCATCACTTGAGACAGGTCACACTGCTCTCCTAACAAAATTGTGATCTTCTTGGGAAAAAGAGAAAAATTGCTCTTGAGCAGGCATCTTGGATAGTGCCTGCCTCTGTCACTTTCATTCTTGCCTTCAGGTTCCTTGAGTGCAAAAATAACATCTTTACCCCTTCAGAGTGAACATTAGCCTTAAGGGCAGCAGCCACTCTGTAAGTACTTGTTTCATAGTTGAATACTTAACTGCTCTTAGGAGAATTTTTTTAAGTCCATTTCAGAGTCACTAACAACTACCAATTTTGAAAATAAAGAAAGTTCAACAGCAGACTGTAAGCTAACAGATATACAAATTTAACATGCTTTATAGAGAGTCCTACAGAAGCTCAGAAGCCAACATACAAATTTTTAAGGAGTGTTTTATTTTGTTTTATTACTATCTGCTTGATATAAACATTATATACTCAGCTAAGCTCAGTATTCTTTAATTAACTTTTCAGGAGGCCTTGGTGAGAGTGTAGGACCTAAAGCTTCCAACCCAAGCAGCCTCCTGAAGCCCATGCTTCTTTAAAACAGGAGTTAGCTACAAATAATAGTTCCTTTTTCCACACTTGATAGTATTTAGCTGAACACGAAGTAATTAACATCTATATCAAGTACAGTTTTCTGGTTGCATCATATGGTCTGAGACACTCTCAGGCCACTCATCCATCTGGTTGCATTGATTTTGCCATTTGCCAGCATGTGGGCTTGTGTGTGTAGTGAGGGCATGTGGAGGGTAGCAGAGAGTTGTTGGGTGTTTGGAGTAACACGTTACCACATGTGCAGGGTTGGGTCTGTAACATGTACCTAATCACTCCATTCCTCTGCCCAAGTGAAAAAGGACAGCAATTTCTTGTCACATCACTCTGCTGTATCTTCTGCTTGATGTATCTGGAGAACATCACAGCCCAGTAGAAATAAATGTTGTACCATGAATTGGATGAAAAGCTAGTAGCCTAGCAATTGCTCAGCTCTGAAAGTAAAATTCTACATATCAAGAAAACAATGGTAATCTAGATGAAAGACAACATGAGAAACACGTGGAGAAAAATATATACTAGTGTCAATCTACCTATATATTCCTGAATTGTACATAGGTAGATTAATTTGCATACATTACCCAAACATGGGGGTGGAAGATGGAAAATTAAAATTCATCCAAGTTATTTGGTTATATGACACATCTATACTCAAATATTTTACATCCAACATTTTCCTCTCCTTTCAACTACTCTGAAGATACATTAGAGAACTTGTCCAATTCATACAATAATTAGCACCAAAGATAGGAAATACTCAGCCCATGGTCTTGGATTGTCTGAAACTTCCTTTTATGAGTATGCCATAAGAACTCAATGAGGACAAATACATGACATAGCAGATAAGTCATGAATGGCCATTCCATCTAGTTGCACATGTTGAAGTAGGCTATCGATACTCCGCACAAGCTAAACATGGCACTTTCAATGAATGTAATTCAACAATCAATAACACTTGTACCAACTATATATTCACCTTTTATTAATGAGGTCAAAATAACTTTAGTTAAGTTTTGCTTTCCATGAAGGAAAAATACAACCCAAAATTGGATCAAGCACCTGATATACTCTCCTCAGAGGGACCACAATGACCTTGCCTGAATATTAACAATTATAGCCATGAAACTGGCTTGGGAAATGTGAGGTGACAAAGGACCAGAGAAGAAAAAGATAAAAAGGACCCTACAACTCTTGGTTTGCTATTTGCTACTGTTTGCCATGACTTGTGATGTTTACCACTGAGAGTGATAGAGGGCACTAGGCCAATCAGCAGAGTGGAGGCCCTGGATGGGTTGGAATCTCACTCTAGTAGGTATGGTGACTTGGGCTGGCAGCGTGGGAAACGTGCTTAACCTAATTATCAGTTTCCTTTTTTAAATATAAAGGGTGGATAATAACAGTAACCATATCATAAGTTTGTGGGCAAATTGAAAAAAATAATCATATAAAGTACTTAATGCATGGTGAACTCTATAAATGTTAATTACTATTATCATTTTAGTTATAATACTATGGGAGAGAGAGGTATAAGAGAACATTTCTGAAAATTTATAGTTATTTTATTTTTCTGAAAGGGTGAAGAGAAAGGAAAGGAAGGGACGGGAAGGAAGTCAAGGCAAGGCTAATGATGCTGAGTTCCTTTCCATGATTTGTTAGCCAGTTGTATATCTTTTTCTTAAGCTTTATTTTAATTATTTGAAAGACAGAATTACAGAGAGAGGTAGAGACAGAGAAAGAGGTCTTCCATCTGCTGGTTCACTGCCCAGTTGGCCACAATGGCTGGAGCTGTGTCGATCCAAAGCCAGGAGCCAGGAGCTCCCTCCAGGTCTCCCACGCAGCCCAAGGACTTAGGCTATCCTCCACTGCTTTCCCAGGCCATAGCAGAGAGCTGGATTGGAAGAGGAGCAGCCGGGACTAGAACCAGCGCCTATATGGCATGCTGGCTCCTCAGGCTAGTGCTTTAACCTGCTGCGTCACAGCGCCACCCCACCAGTTGTATTTCTTTATAGCATAATTTTAAATATCTCACTTAATTCTTGCCATAGACCTGATAGGTATTTCATAGATAAGTATACTAAGACTCTGTAAAGGAGATGAAGTAAATTGCCAGACATCATGACAGAATTATACTCAAATCTATATGTTTCATACTTCAGACATGGGTGGAGCGGGCCTGGAAAGTGACAGAGTTGGACTACTTAATAGCGTCTAGACTTCTCAGATTAATAAAAACCTCTGGGCAGTGGAATTATGATCAAGGCATGAGAGAAGCCACTCACCTATAATGCAGGCCAATTCCAGTGGATAAGCAACACACAGATGGATCTCTGTGCTGTCTCAAGGCATTCAGTTTTCCCAAAGGATACTTTGGGAAGTCTCTGTGGGTCATTGAAAACTCTTATTTTTAAAAATAAAAATGGTGACTGGCATAATTCAACTGAGAACTAATATGTTTCATAAATTGCCATTTTATTTGACTAACTAGAACATTTTGGTCAAAAGGTAAAATATGAAAAAGTTAGACTTATATAACCCAATTGGAACAGGATCCAGACTGTTTCAAAAAGCTTTTGATCACTTAGAACATTCAAACAGATTTGAAATAAAATAGGTGAATCAAGAACACATGTCCTAGAGCCAATACTTTGCTAACTACAGACTGACCCAACAGCTCATGAAAAGTATGTCTGTGTACTGACATTTGCCACACATAACCCATGTATTGATGCTACACACAGAAGCATGTTTCAAGCACAACATGTAACATCAGGAACTGCTAACTCTATGCATATTTTACCTCTCCTACCTTCTCTTGAGATTCTTCTTATATTGATTACATAATTTTGAAAGTGTTCCATGGTTAAAAAATAAACTGCCTGGGGTGGGACTTGTGGACAAGTAAGTAATCTAGCTTAGGATGCTGGGTTTCCGTATCAGAGTGGCTGGGATCAAGTCCTATCTCTGTTTTGTATGTACCTTCCTGCTAATGTGCCTGGGAGGCAGAAGATGGTGGCTCAAGAACTCAGGTTCTTGCCACCAACATAATAGAGCCAGATGGTTTCCCTGGCTCCTGACTTCAGCCTGGCACTGCCTTGGCTATTGTGGGCATGGAGAAATGAGCCATTAGACAGAAGATCTCTCTGTAACTTCTGTAACTCTACCTTTCAAATACAAAAAATGCATATATATTTTATATATCATATAAATTTTTTTAAATGATGCCTGAAGTTACATAAACCTGGTTATTTTAAATTCTAGTCTATTTGATCCCTCTATGGTAGTATTAAGGTGATATATGTTAGGACATTATAAATCAGAAGCAAGAGAATCAGTTACATACTGGGACAAATTTTAGAATCCAAAGATTTAAATTCAGATAACATTAAAATGTCCTGACATTAGTGGGACAAAGCCTGCTGCCCGAGCTCTGCGGGAGCCCTGTGTTTTCCCAGGTACTTGTGTGAGTCACACTCGCCTGCCACATACCCCTGGACAGTGTGGGGTGTTTTCATTACATGGAGGGACAAATCTCTAGCAACACCAGAGCTTTCTGTTTATTTTAAAGGAAGTGCAAAGTACAAGTGTTTACCAAATCTGTACTAGACTGGTCTCAGACAAAATGGATTGTGGTTTCTATTGTTTTCTCAAAATGTGTTTTGATTTGAGTAGAGCAATTTGGGACAGAAAGTAGTGAGATTCACTTAGATTCCTTTTCTCTTATGATCTATATCCCCCAAGGAGAGATGAAGAAATTGGCAGGAATTTTCCACTCAAGGATGATGACTGTGCAACACTACCTGTATTAAGCATACAGCATTATGTTTTTAAGAAATATCTCTTAAAACAAGTGATTTAAAAAAAAAATACTTCCCTAAGAATCTTCTCTTCTTGTATTAAAAAAAAAGTAAGCAAAAGTAATATTTACATAAGATGAGGCATTAGTGGAAACAACTGGGACACATTTGCTGCTGCCAGGACTATATCTGGAGCATTTGTTTCCTGGAGAGTGTGGGGAGATAAAGTGAGCTCTTTTATCCTCTGGATCCAAAATACAGATGCCTCAAAACCCTGTCTCAGCTCAGGGCTTACTAAGAGCCGGAGCCCAACTGTGAAAGCACAGATCCTGCAAAACAAGGTCGTTATATGACTGGTTGTGATGTGGAAGGTGCAACCCAACAGAATTGACTTGAACTCCCTGGGCGCTCTAAAAATACTAGTGAACTGTTCAAAGCAGTTATATGTATATTGGAACCATGTAGTTCCACATTTAAAAAACCAAATAAGCTTATAGAAAATTATAAGAAACAGACAGAACTGGCTCTTTCTCTGCTCTAAAATCTACTTTACTGAGAGTGGTTCCCATGCAAACACTGCCAGGGATTTATCTGTTTGATGCTCACCAAAAAGAGCTATAGTAAATTTCTTTTTTCCCCTTTGTTTTGATATTCTTTTAGTTGAACTTTAACATTTTTTCTGGTTATGGATAGAAAATATGAACATTGTTTAAAAAGTATAGAATCATAGAGAAATAAAAATCACCTATAGTTGCAACCCCACTTATAATAAATTTTAATGTTTTGGTCTAGTTTTTCTAATCTTTCATCTATGCTTGCATTATACATAATGCATATGTATAGCACTCACAAAGTTGAATTCATATATTACTTTTTGTCTCCAATGCCATGGAACATTATAAAATGAGATTTTAACATGACACTAAGTATTTCTTGAGCACAAAATTTTAAATGACTGACAGTAATATCATTTAATAATTTGAGTATTGTTCGATGTGTAGGTGGTTTTTACCATTGTATTGTTACAAATGATGAACCAATGAGTAATTTGACACATCAATTTTGTATCATATCTGATTGTTTTCTTTGATAGGCCCTAAAATTGGAATTAATGAGTAAAATGTTAAAATAAAACATTTTAAAGTTCTTAGTGTAGTTTCCCTTTCTGTTCTGACTGAATGTGCCCATGTAAATTGTATCAAGTCCCAGTCCTGGTTAAAAGACTGTGTCTATTGCCGGTGCCGCGGCTCAATAGGCTAATCCTCCACCTGCTGCGCTGGCACCCCGGGTTCTGTCCCGGTTGCTCCTCTTCCAGTCCAGCTCTCTGCTGTGGCCCGGGAAGGCAGTGGAGGATGGCCCAAATGCTTGGGCCCTACACCCACACGGGAGACCAGCAGGAGCACCTGGCTCCTGGCTTCGGATCAGCGCGGTGCGCTGGCCGTAGTGGCCATTGGAGGGTGAACCAACGGCAAAGGAAGACCTTTCTCTCTCTCTCTCTCACTGTCCACTCTGCCTGTCCAAAAAAAAAAAAAAAAAAAAAGACTGTGTCTATCAATTTCATCATATTCTCATATAGACTTACTTATGAGCATTAAAAAAATGGTTTCCAGGTTGATGTGTAAAAAAGTAGTGCCTCACTGGAGCTTTAATTTGCTTTTCCTTAAAACATACATTAAAAAACTTCAGCAAGTGGCAATTTGTATGTTTTAGAAAGTGTTCATTTCCATTATCCGTTTTCCTCTTTCTGCTAATTTAATTTTCCTATTTTTACAGTGCCAGCCCATGAATAGTTTTTTTTGTAAGATTCATTTTCTATGAACTTTTTGAAAAATATTTGTATTTCTTATAAACATTTACTTTTACAAAATACACCAACATACACAAGCATAGAAGCTTTAAACAAAAATTAGTTTACTTCTTTTTGCACTTAAAAGTGTATCTTGGCTTTATTTACTTGTCAGTCTTCAATATTTTCCCACTCATTTAAAAAATGTCTAATATTCTGAAATTCAGATAGTTTATTTCGCCATTTTTTCATGCATATTCTCATACACATATTTTTCTGTTCATTGTGAGTATGGCTCTGGTTTATTTCTATGGGTCTTTCTTGTAACTGAACATAAAGCGTGAATCAAATTTTGCATGCAGTTTTTTTTCTGTAGGAGGAAGATTCTGTCTTGCAGATCTTACCAGCTGGTGACAAAAAGCCAAGGGCAAAACAAGGCATTGTGATAGGGCCCATTTCCCATGCTAAAAACAACAGAATAGGCTTGGAGGTGAATCTGCTGGAGACTTCAGTTAGCCGTCTCCTGCTACTTCCCCACTCTGGAACCACAGACCTGGAGCGGAGGAGGACGGGAGGGCTGAGTCACAATCCTGCAGCCCACCTCTGCTGAGTGGGTGGCTTAATGCTTGTAACTATTGAGTAGGTTGCCCTTGGCCACAGCAGCAGGCCAGACTCATCGTGTTCCTAGTAGAAGTAGCTCTTAGAGCTCATTCAGCAAATAGCCTCTTGGTTTCTGCTTCCAAGAAATGGCTTGAGGCCAGGAAACCTCAAGAGTACAGAGGAGGAAGAAGCCATCAGTCTAGGCTGCATTCCACCTCCTGACTCTGAGCATCCTCAGACTGGGCTGACTGCAGAACTTCCATAAACACCTGCCTGGCCTGACTCAGGTGAGTGTAATGGATAGATACTCTGATATAGAGACCCGGCATTTACAAATGCTTACTCCTGGAGATACTGGAAGGACATCATATAAAATTCATTCATGCATAATTTTTTAAAGATTTATTAATTTGAAAGTCAGAGTTATATAGAGAAAGAAGGAAAGGCAGAGAGAGAGAGAGAGATCTTCCATCCACTGGTTCACTCCCCAACTGACCGCAACTGCTGAAGCTGTGCCAATCTGAAGCCAGGAGCCAGGAGACCCTTCCGATTCTACCATGCGGGTGCAGGGGCCCAAAGACTTGGGCCATCTTCCACAGCTTTCCTAGGCCTGGATAGGAAGTGAAGCAGACAGGACTCTAACTGGTGCCCATATGGGATGCCAGCACTGCAGGCAGTGGCTTTACCTGCTATGCCACAGCACCAGTCCCCATTCATGCATCATTAATCATGCATTTAGTAAGAGCCTCTGTAATACTGGTTTCAGACATCTTGATAGGTGGCAAGGACACAACAATGAAAAAACACGGTCTTTATGATAAAGAGATGAATGTGAATGAATTACTATCATGACATAAGCTTGGTGCTAGATCGGAAATGTGTACGGGGAGGGAAGCCTCAGAGGAGGAGGTGAGTTTTTGTTACTTGGGGGACAAGCAGAAGAGGAAAGCCTTCTTGGAATAGGTGTGTTGCAGCCAACTCTGTTGGTCTTCCCAGACACTGACGTCCTGTGTGTCCCTTCAGACATGCCTGACTCCAGAACCAATTCACAATAGTTACCAGAGTAAGTACCCACCAGTTGCAGAGTTGTGGGTAAGCATCCAGCCTTGTGGAAATCTTCATCTTGACCTAGGGACAATGGGGCATAGTGTCTCCAGATCAAAGGACAAACCCTCAGAGAAGACATGAATTTGAACCTAGAGTGGAGTTTCATGTGGCCTTCGTCTTCATTTGCTTTTGCTCATAAGCAAATGCTGAGACAAAGCTAAACCTTCAGGAAAGGTGGAAGGAAAAGCAGATTTATTGTGGACCATTTTGTGACATTCTTTCCTCCCAGGTCAAGACTGCAGGCGTGGGAAGTATTGTCCACATCCAGCTGTGTATCTGAAAGGCTTTGATTCCATATTCAAGGCCAACTATGAAGAGATCTAGAAATGTGGGTTAGGACAATAATCCTATCAAGGTAGGGAATTCCTATTTAATTTTATGATGAAAATATGATTATTAAGAATTTAAAAGTTGGATTTTCATTAATAAAATCAATCTAATTTTTGAAAATGAAGCTTCAATTTACTAGCAAATTAAACTTAAATAATTAAGTTGAATATTATGGAGTGGCTATGCCACAGACAGAGGAATCGGAAGTCTATTATTTCTAGAGTGCTACAATGTGTCCCTCATTTTTCTGGAGGCAGTAACTTCAAATTGTGAAGTCACCAGTGCAAGCATAGAGACATTTCTGAGGAGTCTAGAGACCTCAGACTTTTGGGTCCAACCTCCATAGCCAGAAACAAATTTAACCAGCAAGAGGCTGGAGTGTTCACACCTGCTATGTTCTGATTAGCCTGATTCAATTCCTTACCTACACATTGTGGTCTTTATGGTGCTTCAAATCTACCATCCTACAGAGTGGGCATTGAGCCTAGCCATGGAAATGCCATCAGAGTACCTGAGTTTGAATCCTTCTCCTCTTCTTAGCCACCTAATTACCTGTTAAACCCATCTCAGACTCCAGGATTTGGCTCAAAATTCCCTTGGGCTCAGGATGGCCCCTGAGCACTGTTCTCGTGCTACCATGACTCTATCTAACCATTTATTTTAGTCTTTTTCCCTTGCCAGAGCATGAACTCCTCTCCAGAAAAGATCACTGAAGTATTTCTAGTTTTGAAATCAGTACCTAAAATACACAGGTGTTAATAAGTATTTGGTGTTGGAAATTCAATTTTATATACTTGTCCATGTGAAATGTTTTAGGTGTAAACAAAAAAAAAATCCATCTTAGTCTGATGAAGGAGTTTTCCTCAAGGTCTCTACAATGTTAAGCAATATTCTCACCCATACTGCTCTTCATCCATTTTGAATTCCATTACAGAATCAGAATAATAATAATACATTGGATAAAACCACTTAATAAATCTGGGCTACATTTACAAATTGAACAAAAAGTCTTAAGAAATCTGCAACATTTCTTTTTAAAAAAGATTTATTTTATTTATGAAAAGGCAGAGTGAGAGGGAGAGGGAGTGGCAGAGAGAGAAAGTCTTCCCTCCAGTGATTCACTCCTCAGATGGCCACATTTTGTCCAAGGCTGGCCCAGGCCAAAGACAGGAGCCTGGAACTCCATCCTGGTCTTCCACAGGGGTAGCAGGGCCCAGGAAACTGGGCTAGCCTGTGTGGCTTTCCCAGATGCATTAGCAAGAAGCTGGATTGGAAAGCAGGGCAGCTGGGTCTTGAACTGGTACACTGATATGGAATGCCAGTGTCACAGGTGGCGGTTTAACCCACTGCACCACAGTGCCAATTCCTACAATATCAGTTTTAAACTTGAAAATGTGCTAGGACTTCAGGACCATACAATAATCATAGCACATTTTTATGTAACAAATAATTTACTTGAGTGAACATTTTATTATTTCTCATACTTTAATATCAAATATAATTGAATGATAACTTTTTGTGTAGACATTATGCAAAAAATATATGCTTATAACATCAAAACACAAGGCTATATTATCTAGTTGCAGCTGATGAAAATCAAATCTTGGGCCAAAATTTCCAAATTTCTGACTTCAGAAATAAGAATCTTAAAAATCTATGAAAAGATAACTCAGAAGAATATTTGGACCTTCCCTAGTGTTATCTTTTCCATAGATTGAACAAGACAAGCAAATTTAGTAATATGCTTCAGTAGAAATATGACCCTTATAGGATTTATAGGAAGAGCAAGGAACAATCCACAATGTCAAATGATTTTACAATTGCAGGGATTAATGTTGGCAGTAACTTTAATGCCAAGGTATTCTGAGGAAAAACTCATAGTTCTGTTAATGGTGCAGATTGGATTAGGGTAATATTAGGATGGCGTATGAGATGGAGAAAAAGAAAAAGTGATTATGTACTTTTAAATATATATGCATATGGATAGATACATATCCATTAATTTTGTATTGTGGAAAATGAACAGGGTTTCATATATTCTTTAGACTATACACACTTTGACAATACCTTGTTCAATTCTTATCTTTTTTATATTATTTTTGGTGCAATGAGGAGAAATGTGGCATCATGTCCTCAAAGTGACTTTATGTGAGGGTGTCACCATCAAAATGATAATAATTGTTTGAGATACATTTTAAAGTTAGTATTGCAAGTTTGCTATAGAATTTTAAAATCTTTGCTTAGTTTGAGCATTTTCGTCTAGTCATTTTTTTAACAGATTACTATTTCCAACAGTTCCTGTCCTGAATGTTTATAGGTAATTTAGCACTGGAGCAAATTTGAAAGCAAAAAGTAAATTCAATTAGCCAGAAAGGTAAGTAGAAAATAGAAAAACTCTGTGGCAAATTCTAAACAGCAGCTTGCAACAGATTTCCATTCCAGTAAATACTGGAGTTACACCCTGAAGGAGTATTCCACCTGAACGCTGAACTTTTGGCTTCAAAATATTTGAACAGTGAATCTCTCACTATAGTTGGGAGAAGTAAAGGAGAAAGAGGCAGGAGATGTTGTTAGAAAAGTAGCCCGGGGGCCAGTACGGAAAGAGCCTTGGGTGCTAGGTGAGTTTCTCTGCTATGTGTGGTGGCAGGATCTGGTTCCCTGTGAGCTGGGCCATCAAAAGGAGGACTCTTGTCTCATGGCCCTCCTCAGGCCAGCTCATGGGCTCTGGATTTTTTCTCTTAGGCAGCTTCCTCTAGGTCAGTTCCCTAGGCTCCTGGGGTCCCATCTGGTACTGCTCATTTTTTTCTGCTTTCGCTGCTGTCTTCCACACCCCCACAGTTTATCCCTCCATGCCCTGTGTTCTTTCATAACAAACCTCAATGGCTCATTAAATCTAGAGCCTGGATCAAAAACTGCATAAATTGCCAACTCCCTTTCCTTAGGGGTAGAGAGTGTTGAGTCTTTGAACCCTCCTAGGGAGTAAGATAAAATAATTACAATTCATCCTACCAATTCAACAAAGAAGGGAAAGACAGAATAAGCAGATACTCATATTCAAAAGGACTGATTATTCATGTTCTGCATTGACAGTTTAATGTCCCCCCTTCCCCATCCCTATGTCTCTTCCAGTTCAGGTCTTCACTGTCTCCCACTTGGACTTATTCTGAGTGTTTCCCTCCATCCTAAAGACATATTGTAAAATAAAAATCTGACCAAGGAAGTCCATAGTTTAGGAACCTACACTAGTTCCCAATAGTCCTAAACATTAGTTTATAGTCAACATCATGATACCTGTGGTAGGCAGAATAATGCCCCCTTTACAAGGTTCACATTCTAATCCCCAAACCTGAGAGTCTGTTATCACACACGGAAAAGTAAACTTGACAGATGTAATTCAGGTGGGGAATTACCCTCGGTTATCTGGGTGGACCCAAAGCAATCACAAGCTTTCTTATAAGCAGGTGGCTGAAGGACACAATTCAGGAGCAGGAAATGTGAAACAGAAGCAAGGGGTTGGAGTCATGTGAAGAAAGGGCCACAAGACAAGGAATGCAGGCTCTCACAGTTGGAGGGGGTAAGGCATGGATTCTCGCCGAGCAATCTCGAGAAGGAGCCAGTCCTGCTGACATCTTCATGCTAGACATCTTCATGCCATTTGGGACTTTTGACTTCCAGACTTGTAAGAGATTAAAACCTGTGTTATTTTGAGCCACAAAGTTTGCAGTACTTTGTTACAGAAGCACTAGATGCTGGGGCTCACAATCCATTTTGTGTTTCTCCTATGTACACAAGGTATCTCCAGTCCCAAAGATGTGAGTGGGCCAGTGTGAATGGTTCTGGCCAATGGGATGTAGGCGGAAGTAATAAGGACCATTTCCCAGCCTGGAACACAAGAAATCTTCTCTTTCAGTCTGTCCTGCTTTCCCTTTCATTGTACCCTGGGGCTTATAAGTGTGAACACAGTCATCATACCATCTGATAATGGAAAGAACTTGAAGGACACTGGCCCTGGAAATCTGATGATGAGCATTTGCACTGGACTTTGCCTAAGTGAGAAATAAGCTCTTATTGTGTGAAGGTACTGAAGTTAGGGGTGTGCTTGTTAATTTTGGGCTTGTTAATTTGAGGTATCCTACGTCAAATCCAGTTAATTTTGCTTTTAATTCCAAGGGGAACCTCATTCTGGGGACACTAACATCGTGGTCAGTGAGCACACAATAGGAGGGACATATTGGTAAGAAGAACTTCCCTGAAATTCCTTCTGATTATCCCCTCCCCTCATTACACCCCACTGCACCTGAGGATTTCCCAAGGAGAATCACATCCCGGGCATCTGATATGGTAGTGAGGTGATGGAAAGAAACCCAGATACTGCATCAAGGGACTGAACTGTACATGCAACAAACACCCAAGAAGAGACAGCAGTTACTGGCACTTCAGAACCATTGGATTATTTTTCTAATATTTAAAATTAAAATTAAAGGGACCCACATAAATGCTGCTTACTACTATCATGGCCATAATCCCTGAAACAGACTTAGTTTTGGCTCTGTAGCATCTGCTCTGCCTTAGTCTGGGCTGTCTCTAAGAGTTGAGCCTGAAACCCAGACTCGTGTCTATTTATGAAGTAAGGAACAGCAAGAAGACACTGCTGCTCAAGGGTAAAGAGGAGTGCACGTAAGACCATCAGTCTGAAGAAAGCTGACACCTACAGCAGCAGAAGGAGAGGCAACAGCCAGAAACAAGCTGATTCATGCTGCAGAATCCTGGGAAGGCTCAGGAAGTAGAGGTGCCAGGTACCTCTGAAGCTGAGATGTGGAGAGATACTGAGAACAGAATTAGTAGAAACGCTCTATTTGCAACAGACACCCTTTTCTCAGCACATGCACCAGGCAAATGCCTTCCCCCACCAAAGCTGAAGACTGGAAAGGCCAACACTGACAAGTTCTGGATCTGAGAACAACAGGCACAGCTGAGGTGTGGGTGAAGCAGTGCACAGAAATGTTGGGGATATTGAATATACCTATCACAGGAAGCATCTTATACTCCCACTTTGGGTAGACTGCACATAACCAAATATCATTTAAATTCCAGAATTGTTGATATCTAGGCACTTATTTTAATATAACCTTTCTTAGTTATCATTCACAAATATAATTTCAGGGTCTGCTAGAACTGAGAGCAGCCTTGCTCCTAACAATCCTCTGCTCTGGGACTTGGATGAATTCAAAACCATGAACCCCAGCCCAAGAAAGGATCTATGTTATTCACAGGCCTGGTGCCCAAATACTGCACATTCTAGTGAGTACTTCAGTGTTCTGGTCTGGCCATTGGTTATCCGTGACAGTGGCTACAGTGCACAGTGTCTTGGAGTTGAGTTGCTTCAGTCCAAACTTCAGCTAAGCCAGTTACCTGCTAAGCAAATTGCTTCCTAGTCTCTCAGTTTCTATATTTAAAATAAAATTTAAAAAATTTTCAAGTCTTTGGTAGTGTAATATACCTAGGAATTACATCAGTTTGTAATGAAAAACCACCAGTCAAAATTATATTCTTCTCAAAGACAGTTTAGGAAGTTAATTCACAAATAACAGATAATTTTATTCTTTTCCATGATCATAGACTTAAATATAAAATTCTGAATAAAAGGATTGCTAATGTTTTAAAAATCAAATTTCTGAGACCTAGAATGCTAGCAAACACATTTAAGAGGCACAATGGAGCTAGAAAGTCATCATTCAGAACCTATCATCATAGTAATAGATTTAGCCAGGAATCACCAATGGATGCCAAAACTAGTGATAACATTTTAATAAGAAACAGGGTACTACATAGCCTTAAATATCTCCTCATAATTCCTTATTAATTAGAAAGAGAAAATAATGTCATGGTGGAGAAATCTGGCAGACAATATGTTAAGCAAGTGACTAAAGTTAATATCACATTAATGGGACAAATTAATTCCATGTGTCACCTGTTAGGATACACCAAAAAAGATACACTGTCACGGCTGAGTTGTTCCTCCCAAATGTTTATAACTTGAATTAATCCTGAGGAAATGTCAGATACATTAAAACTGAGGAATACTCTACAAAATAATTGGTCACAACCTTTAAAAAATTCTAAAGTCAATAAAGACAGGGAACTATTTGAGGAAATGTCAACTATTAAAGGAGAATGAAGAGGTAGACAAATTAAATTCAATACCATGACCCTGGATTGGATCCTGGAGTGATAAAAGAAAAAGTTATAATAGACATTACTAGGATGCAGGCATTTGGCCTAGTAGTTAAGAAGCTAGTTAAGACTTCTGTGCCCATATTGGAATATCTGAATTCATTACCTGGCTCCACTCCTGACTCTAGCACTTCCAACCACTGCAGACTCTGGGATGCAGTGTGATAACTCAAGTAGTTGGGTCCTGGGCATCTACAAGGGAAACCTGGATTGGGCTCCTACCTTAGGCTCTTGTGGGTACTTGGGGAATGAACCAGCAGATGGGAGCTCTGGATGTGTGTGTGTGTGTGTGTATGCGTGTTGTGTGTTGTGTCTTCCTCTCTCTGACTCCCAAATAAATTTTTAAAACGACATTATAACAACTGATGACATCTGAATATTGAATGGGGGTTAGGTAATAGTCACTGTGTCAATATATCAATTATATCAGTTTTGCTAATTGTCGTAGTTAGGAAGGAGATTGTCCTTAATGTTAATATATACACACTGAAGTCTTTAAGGATAAAGAGGTGTGATGATGAACATACTCTCAAATAGTTAAGGGAAAAAAGTGCATAGATATGACAAGGCAAGCAGGGCAAAATGTTTCAGAATTGGTGAAGGGCAGGCGCATGGCACAGTGGTTAAGATGTCACTTGGGCTGCTTGCATCCCATACCAGAGTGCCCAGGTTCAAGGCTCACCACAAATTCCAATCCAGCTTCCTGCTTATGTGCACACTGGGAGGCAGTAGGTGATGGCTCAAGTATTTATCTCCCACAGGTAAGACCAGATTGAGCTTTAGATTCCTTGCTTTGGCCTGGTCCAGCCTGGGCTGTTGTGAGCATTTGGTGACTGAACCAGGGGGTAGATCTAGTTCCCTTTCAAATAAGATTAGAATAAAGGTTTCCTTAAAAATTGGTTAACCTGAATAAATTGTATATAAGAAATCCTCAAAACATTTAGATAAATTTGAAATTATATAATATTAAAATCATGAAAAATAAATGTTCCACATCCACAAATATAATCTTCTCCAGGTGACATTACATGGTCAAAGGTGATACGGATGAACTTATCCTATCATCTTGTATCTCCAAGCTTAGAGTAACCCTTTTTTCAAACCATCCCATAATATGATCAAAGGCAAGATCATTTCAAACCCCTAGAGCCCACCAATAGTCTACATGTGATGTAAGAAATCAACTACTCTATGACTGATTCTTCAGATAAAATTAATAGCAGTAGTTTTAAGAACAGCATGCAGAATCTGCAAGTTGCCACCTAATGGTCAGTCTTTCATTCTTGGTAACAAACCTCCTGAGTTTTAGGTAGGAAGGTTTAAGGTATGTTCACAAGAAAGGCTATATTTGTCAGCTTCCCTTGCAGCTTGGTGTGACTATGTTATTACATTCTGATAGAAGGGATTAAATAGAAGTTATATGACAATTTCTAAACATCTCGTTAAAACACATCAGAGTTCCTTTTATTCTACTTGTCTCTTCTAGAAAATTGTCACCTGGACTATAGATGAGATGCCTGGATCTTTAGCAGCTATCCTGGGCAATAAGGGGGCAAGGTTTGTACTCCAGGAATGGTGGAACAGAGAGATAGAGAATGTGACTGAAAAGAGCTATCATGCCAACTCTGGAACGTCTACCTGGTAGATTATTTTGTTTTATTTTATTTTTTTGGACAGGCAGAGTTAGACAGTGAGAGAGAGACAGAGAGAAACCTCTTCTTTTCCTTTGGTTCACCCCCCAAATGGCCGCTATGGCCGGCGTGCTGTGCCAGTCCAAAACCAGGAGCCAGGTGCTTCCTCCTGGTCTCCCATGCGGGTGCAGGGCCCAAGCACTTGAGCCATCCTCCACTGCCTTCCCAGGCCACAGCAGAGAGCTAGACTGGAAGAGGAGCAACTGGGATAGAATCTGGTGCCCCAACCGGGACTAGAACCTGGGGTGTTGGTGCCACAGGCAGAGGATTAGCCAAGTGAGCCGTGGCGCCAGCTGTAGATTATTTTATATATTATATTTTATATAATTTATATATTATATTTTATATATTTTTTATATATTTTATATTTTATATATTTTTATATATATTTTATATTTTATATATTTTTTAAAATATATATTTTTATATATTTTATATATAATATATAATTTATATATTTATATATTATATTTTATATAATCTATTTTTTCAATATTTTACTCCATAAAGGTGGATATCATTGAAGTATCTCCAAGAGCTTCACAGAATCTTCACAGAATTTCAGCTGATGAATATTTGCATAATGAATGAAGGTTCTTTTTATAAAACAACTTCAAAATGTTGCCTACGACAGCATCAGTAATTCTTCTGTACTTGGTACCATTTTAAGCATCATAATTTACTTCAAAGATCATAGTAAATATATGCCATCCCTATAAATCTTTAGACAAACAACAGAATCCTTATCTGGTCTTCCAATTTATTAAAATCACACAACTAATTTGTTATATTATTGTTTGCTTCCATAACATTCTCATTTGATAATCATGACATAAGCTGAGTTATATACTAAATGGTATGTTTTGTCACAGGAAGAAACAACTTCAAAATCCCAGGAGTTTAAAACAAAGTGTTTTTTTTTAAGGTCAGCAGGGGGCTCTATTCTATATAGTCCCCATTCTGATGGATGAAATCTCCTTTCAGACAAAGGACAAGTGAATTTTCATTCAGCAAGTGGGGTGGACTTTTGGCCTCGTGGTTAAGACTACTGAGAACACCTGCATCCCATATGGGAGTGTTTGGGTTCAAGTCCCGGCTGGGTTCCCAATTCCAGCTCCTTGTTAACTCTGTGCACCCAGGAGGACATCGGATGATGCCTGAGGTAATTTTATTCCTGCCTCCTGCATGGGGACCAGGAAGGAGTTTCGGGTTCCTGGCCTCAGCCTGGCTCAGCCCTAGTTGTGGGCATTTGGGAAGTGAACCAGCAGATGAGAGTGCTTTCTCTCTCTCTCTTCAATTCTTTCTCTATATAAATAAATAAATAAACACAATTAAAGTGTTTGCAAAATCCTTCCTTTTCCAAGTGTATCTGTCTGAGATGGTATTTTCTCCACGGTCTTCACCAAGAAAATATTTTACCAGACTGAGTACGGAGCAGGCAAGATAACTCTGTTGTCTTCTATAATCCTGAAAT
This sequence comes from Lepus europaeus, assembly GCF_033115175.1. Classification (NCBI taxonomy): domain Eukaryota; kingdom Metazoa; phylum Chordata; class Mammalia; order Lagomorpha; family Leporidae; genus Lepus; species Lepus europaeus. The sequence goes on from NC_084829.1 coordinate 80,968,842, forward strand.
GGAAGAGATTTGGAAAAGAAATTATTTCTGGAAAATGTAGTCACTTTTTATATAAATGTATATTTTTGCTAATATGAAATGGATAATTATTATTATAAAGGAATTAATAAGTGTAATTAAAGTTTTCTCAGTTAACTTTTAATGCAACAATTATCAATAAATTACAATCCACATAAACACTGGGTTTTTGAGGTCCTCAAAAATGTTGATTTAATTTTTGTTTTGAAATAAGTATCCTTAATTGAAGAGTGTAAAGGGTTACTGAGTCCAAAAGGTTTGAGAACAAAAAAATCAGTTCTACTCAATCTCATAGTACTACGTTTTTGTTTCTTAAATTATCCTGCACTTGTGATTGCTAATATAGAATTCCCTTTCAAATGTCACACTTTCAGTTAAATGTTGGCTCTCCCATTAAAATGAGGAGTCATTTATCTATTTAAAAATAAAAAATTCACTCTAAGTAATTCTCTAATCTAAGTAATTAATAAAATCAGAAACAAAATGCAGAGATATATTATCCCGTATGGCCTTCTTTCTCTGGAACAACCCACGCACCAGCTGTCTGGTCACTTACTAATAGTAGGAGCCAACTCAGCCATTGAGATATTTTCTGCTCTGATTTTGCTATAGCAGGAATAATTTACAGGTCATTTAGGAAATGGTTCTCTGTCATTTTTTCTTTCAGGTCTTAATGTAAATCCTTTCAGAGGCTTTCCCCTGAACACTGTATTTAAAAGAAGCTTCCTCAAGTTATTTTCTATTAATCACCTTTCTAATTCTGTTGCAAATAGTAATTCTCTCCTTCATGTATTTGTTTACTTTCTGTATTCCAACTAGAATGTAAGCTCTGTAAGAGCACTGCATTTCAAAGCTTAATACAATACCTGGTACATAGTGGCCCATCAAGTGTCTTTCAGCTGAATCTAGTTTTCTTTCCTATTTATCATATTTTGGTCAATGATATTTAATAATAGAGGATATTAAATTTGTATAATTAATGGACATTTTATATAAAATGTTAGATGTAGTAGTATATAGTTTTTAATGGATAACATCAATTTCTTCTTGTGTCAGATGGATGTTTCAAATATTGCATTTTTATTTTTTATACTTTATTATATGTGAGAAATTAACCTATTGAGGTCTAACACAGAAGTTTAAAAATGTCTAGAAGTGAAGCCATGAAAAACTCACAATAGTTTTTGTCCAAACCTGAGCTTCTACAAATGTTTTCCATCTTTGCTATACTTGGAATTGGAACCACATCTCATGAATTCACTCTCTCTCTTTCATTATGGTTTTAATAATTTAATCCAATCGTAACTCTAATGTCAAGCACTAAATAATGTAGGCCATTAATTATACTTTCTTGTTGTCACTGACCAAGAAAGCAAGCCACATGAGGAGCACATCGAGATGTGGCTGTTTTCGGGGGAGATATTCCCATGTATGAGTGTGATTAGCACAGACTTGCTAAATCTCTCTCTGAGCCATCTGTGAGCACCTTCTTGCTTTAAAACAACACACACTAGCTCTGCTCAGTTCTAAGTCAGTTTTAACCACAACTGTTATCTTTATCTTAAACCTGGGAAGATTCTCATGCCTGAAGCCTAGAAATGCCACTTTTCACTCCTCAAACAAAAGACTTCTTTTTTAATCAGGGGTCTCATATGAAATTTTATTGGCATAAAATGTGGACCCGAGAAGTTCCAATCCGTTTGTAAGGGAAAAGCTAGAGCAAATTACTGGTGAGTTCAGAACACAGTCTTGTGTTTAACCTTTGAACAATCACAAGGAAATTCATAGTCACTTGTGCTTTCTTGCTTGCTCTTGGTTCAATCTCAAGTTAGAGGGAAGAAAATGCTCCTTTTGCAGTGGCCTCTGAGGGCCTGTATTTGGACAACATGACAGTAAATGTGCCCTCCACAGCTTGGAGGCTGAGGTCTTCAGACACTGCACAAGCTTTTCTGACAAACTTGCTCTGAGCACCACAAATCCGAGCACGCACACGTGGCCTCCAGAGACTGCACTGCAGCAGTGCAGCCTGGAACGGCGCAGACACCGGCGTACGCACGCGCTGCGAGTGCTTCAGCACAAATTCTCACGTCATCAGAGACATCTGAATAATCACTTTCTCTACCCAAGATGTTTTTAAAATCCTGCAAACTGGAAACACTGAAAATAGGTTTGATCCTCAGTGCAGTGTTTAGTTCAATCTCGGACCAAGTGTGGTGAAATTCAGTCCTTTAAAGTCACATGGAAGGTTTTGGTATTGAGCTCATCTTTCATATCAGAAAATTCATCCGTTTTAGCTACACAAGTTCGTGACATTTAGTAAATGTACAGAATTGTGCAATCATCCCCATAATCTAACTTCAGAATATTTTTCCTTTAAAGATCTCCAATACATGTAATGTTTAGGACTTTGTATTCAATTTTTCACAACTTTTCTGTGTGGAACCATAATGTAAGTAAAATACTGAAAATGTTAATAAAATTGACTCTGTTGGCATTCAAACAGAAATGAATATTTTACATACAAATGAGCACTTTTTTATAACTGTAAATTTACAGTAAGGAGCACATTTTGTATGCACAGTTTTTTGCAAAGGAGTGTAGCTAATTAGACAGGTATCACAGTTTTCCTTACATAATATTCCTAAAGTCATGAAAAAGAGGGGAAGTGTAGGAACTGAGACTAGCCCTGTTCTTGTTGCCAGCAGCACTGGCCTGACTCAGGAGGCGCATGGTGGCAGCAGCAGCTGTGAGTCATTATATTCCCCACATTCCTTCACACGTCTGTTCTTCACCTCTGTTTGTAAGTGGGGAATAAGTCACATCCCAGCTGAGGTCATCCTGTGCATCGAAAAGAGTAGGGCAGCACCACATCACATTCAAAGTTCCAATTCTACTTTTCATTTGTTATTGTTTTCCAGATAATACAGAAACTCATAATCATTTTGTAAACTTTGCTTTGTCATTTGAGAGGCAGAGAGGTAGAAAGGTAATGATGTATGTGTGTGTGGGTGTGTGTGTCTGTGTTTGTGCACACGCTGCCGAGAATATGAATGCCATGGAGATAGAGAGAGAGTTCCCTTCTACTAGTTCACTCTCCAAATGCTACCACATGGGGCTGGGCTATGGGCTGGAGCAGGAGCTGGGAACACAATCCAGGAATCCAATTACTCGAGCCAGTGTCCTTGGCTCTCAGGTCTACACTGGTGGGAGGCTAGAGTTAAGAGCTGGAGCCAGGAACTGAACTCAGGCATGCTGATGCTGCTGTCTTAACTGCTAGGACAAATGCCTGCTCCCCTGCATTTGAAAGTGTGGTCTTGATTTCTTTCTTCCTTCCTTCTCAGGGACCATAACCTAAGTACTTATTCTCTAGAGTATACATTCTTTCTCTTATCTTGTAGTCATGCAAAGATCTAGAATACACACATAAGGCACACATGTACCACATATAAGATGAGTTTATGATAGGTTCTCATAGTGAAATAAAGCTTTATGACTTATATGTCTGTTAGAATGTAGTGTGGGATTTCATCAGTTTTGTTCATTGCTGTATCCCAAGCTCCTAGAACACTACCTGGCACATAGCAGATGTTCACTAAGTACTTGTTGAATAAATAAATTTTGTAGAATTTTAATCCTAATATACTACATATGTTTCTGTGTTATGGAAAGTGTGTTGATACGTTACAAAAAGCACATATTTTTAAGTGCTCTAATGGACTCAGGACAAATTCTGAAATAAATCTAGACTATAACATGAATATGTTATATCTTAGGTTGTTACATGATTCTGTATTTTTTTCCTTTTTAAGGATTTATTTATTTATTTGAGAGGCAAAGTTATAAGAGAGAGAGAGGGAAAGACAGAGAGAAAGGTCTTCCATCCACTGGTTGACTCCCCAAATGGCTACGATGGCCGGAGCTGGTCTGATCCAAAGCTAGGAGCCAGGAGCTTCTTTCTGGTCTGCCATAGGAGTGCAGGGGCCCAAGCACTAGGCCATCTTCCACTGCTTTCCTAGGCCATAGCAGGGAACTGGATCAAAAGAGGAGCAGCTGGAACTCAAACCGGTGCCCATGTGGCATTATGGTGCCGCAGGCAGAGGCTTTACCCATTACACCACAGCACTGCCTGCACCCCCCCCCGCCCCGCCGCCGTATTTCATTACATTTAATTTACAAGACTTTACGTGCTTATACTACATAAAGCTTGATTGATAAGCCCATATATAATGATAAAATAATAAATGTAATGTCCTTGAAATTATACTAGTTGTTCTCTTTTTCTAGCAAAGCTTCATGGTTTAGCTAACAGACGCCATCTTTGATATAAATGACAAAATTATGCAAAAAAGGGAAAGAAACATAGTATTTGACCTTGGCCACATTGGAAATCAGCTTCAATATATGTATAAATAGAGGCCAACTTGGGTTGCTGCTTGCAACACTGGCATCCCTTATCAGCAACATCTGGGCTTACGGTGGCAATGACCTTCACCATTCCTTTGAAATGAGGTGTGTCCTATGATTTGTTTTGACCAGTAAAATGTATTAGAGGTGATGTGTGTCACTTCTTGGCAGAAATCTTTGAAAGTTGGCACACATTCCAGGGGAAGAGGCTCTATCAGCTTGCACTGTAAGTGAAGGTGCTATGGGACAGATCTCCCACCAACCAAAATGGACGTACAGCATGAATGAGAAACAAATCTCTGCTGTTTTAAGGCTATAGAACTTTGAAGGTATTTGTTAGTATTGTATAATCCAGCCCATTCTGATCCAATACTTAAAACCAAATTCATTAGTTCTCCCTATGTACCATTAAAAGAATAAAACAACAACAAAAAATCTTACCTGCTGTCTGTCCTATTTTCCATTTTCTTTGTCTTTGTGCCATCGTCCTCTCCTCGGTTAAGACTGGAAACCCCAGAGGACAGCTAAACCTCATTTTTATGTCTGTCCATAGCTACTGACTCAGGTGGTTTTGCAGATTCTATTCCCCAAGTGTCTGTCAAATCTATTCAGTCATGACCATACCTAGCATACATTTTCTAATTTATTACCTCTTGGCTAGACTATTGGCAATGATCTTTGAAATCAGGGGACGGGAACCTTTTGTCTACCAAAGGGCATTTGAATATTTATGTCATTCATGGACCATAAAAAATTATCAACTGAAAAATTAGCCTGGTATAGATTTATTGAATTGTGAGTCCTGCCTGCAGTAGCTTTGTCAGGCCAGAACAAATGATTTTGCAGGCCTTATATGGCCCACAGGCTAGACTTTCTCCACCCCAGTGAAATGATCTCCTTGTTGTCAGTACCAGTCTTTCCTAAATTCATCTTCTATGTGTCTCCCAGAGTGATTTTTATAAAATGCAAACTATGACCATTACACTCTTCTGATTTAAATCGTCCACCAAAGCTTAAAGAATCCATTTGGAATGTCCTAGAACAGCAAATTAGATTGCAAGTAGTCAAAACCCTTTCTATGTCTTCAGTGACATCTCTGCTCCAGCGATCACCTGTTCCTTCTTCTCCCATTCCTGTACCACATACACGGATGATTTTATTACTTGATTCTTCTAGAAATCTCAAATTAGGTTTTATTTATGCTAATAGGCTTTTCTGGTTATCTGACAGAGATGTCTAAGTCTCCTGTGTGTCACTTCTCTGTCTAAAAGGAATAGGTCACTTTATAAAGATCCTTGTTCATGTGACCATTGTAATGGCCACATACCGTAGTGACTAACCTCCTCGAGGATGAGGGAGTATTTTATTCACTGTTAGATTTCATACAGTATTTAGCACATTCCAAAACCTCAAAATGTTCATGCAAGGGGTTGGTGTTGTGGCATAGTAGGTTAAGCCTCTGCCTGGGGCGCCAGCATCCCATATGAGTGCTGGTTTGCGTCCCAGCTGCTCCACTTCTGTTCCAGCTGTCCCTTCTGGTCTGGGAAAGCAGTGGAAGATGGCCCAACTCCTTGAAGCTCCTGGCTCCTGGCTTTGGATTAGCCCAGCTCTCCCTGTTTGTGGCCTTGGGGAGTGAACTAGTACATGGAAGACCTTTCTCTCTGTCTCTCTCTCATGCTCTGTATTTCTGCCTCTCAAATAAATAAATTAAAAATCTTAAAAAAAAAAGTTCATGCAACTGAAATAATATGCGATTTCATTCAATAGTTGAACATCTATAAAGGGCTTATAATTTTAAAACAGTTTAAGATCTGGTGATGGTTTACTATATGTCTGACACTGCAACAGCACCTTATAAGTTTTATTTTACTTAATCTAACAAGAACTTAAGGACATTGTGTTAGGTGTGCATTCTCACTGATTTCAATTTCTGAAGCAAATTGTCTCTCACCTTCCTGCCAAGTAGATCAGTACAGTCCTTTAGGTATAAATTAGGTGGATTATTTTCCTGTACAGTAACAGAATGAATACAAGACACTATAATTCATGTTCATGATTTTAATCCACAACTTTCAAAAGAAAGTTCTGCTCCATTATGTAAAATATTTTGAAGAAACATAACATTTATATATCATCTTTCCTTTGAGGCAAAACACTTTTTACCGAGTTCGACTATGGGCACACACAGACTTTTTTATGTATCGCATCATACGTTTTTCCAGATTTCACTATCCTTTCAGACACTCCTTGCCCCCAGAAAAGAATCTTCTAGTTATCACTGCGTGACAAAATGCCAAATAGCGACCAAGCTATACAGACTTATTGCAGAGAGATACTGACAAGATGTTGGGGAAAAAAAAAATCACAAAACTACCGAATAAGGATAATAGTTTTATATGCTCAACTCACATGACTCCCGCCCCTGGCACTCTTGGTGGAACACTCAGTCTTTCACAATTCATCTCTTGCTGCCAATAATTTTTAATGACCTACAAACAATTATAGGCAGATCTATGCATCCAATTAATCAATACACTTTTAAACAAAATACCCAACATTCATTCTTTCTTAAGGAGACCACTGAACCTTTAAAAAAAAGAAGTGTCAGAGGGAGGAAGGGAAACCATTCCCTTTCAATGTGGTCTGCACCCCTCCCGTTTTTTGGAAAACCCAGCTGCATTTGCCAAAGGTCAAAGAGCCGTGGGATGAGTCACGCAATCCCCAGCCACTTGGCCCTTTTGCAGAAATACACAAAACGTGTAGAGTCGCTTAATTTCATCTCCTCCTAAGCTCTTCACATGGAAACTGGCCGCTCGGGCGAACGTTGTTTTTCACCGCAGCCAAGTGTCGACCGGCGATTAACACTCGCTGGGCTGAACACCTCCCCGGCCATTTGGGAGCTGCACGCGTTCACACCCGGGGCCGGGCCCGGTAAGCTTTCACGCGCAGCCTTTTTGTTTAGGCGGGGAGGGGGCGGAGAGAGCGCAGAGCTCCGCACGCGCAGAGGCCGCGAGGGCTTTTATAAAAGCTCGGCTCCGCGGGCAATGCCTGCGGCTGGCGCCGAGCCGGACCGCGCCATGGAGACCGCAGCGAGCGCGGAGCCGGCGGAGAACGCTGAGGAGATCGGGGCCTGCGAGCGCGCGCGCTGCCGCAGCCGCCACCCGGTGCCCGGGGCTCTCGACGGCCCAGCGTGGCGCAGGAGCGCGGACCCGGGGTACGGCCCCTCCGCGCGGCCCTGCGCGCAGCCACCACGCCGTGCCTCCCGCGCGCGCCGCCCCAGCTCCTCCCCTCGCTCCCGGTCCCCAGCCCGCCACGCGCGCGCCGCGGCGGCTTCTCCCGGGGCCGGGCTCACGTCTCCTTTGCGAACCTTGTGTTCTCCATCCCGCAGGCCTGCAGGTTTCTGGAGACCGTGGCTGGAACCCCGAGGCGAGGAAGAGGAGCAGGTGCCGCCCCTCCCTGCGGAAGAGGTGAGGAAGCCGCGACTCCGCGGGTGCAGTGGCTGCACGGCTGCTGGGGATGCGGGGCTCGGAGGGAGACGCACGCTCCGCCTGCCCCTCGCTGAAGATCGCTCCCGCCGGTAGCCCTGTCGGTGTCCATGCAGTGGGACAATACTGAATGGGAGCCTTGGGGGGATGGAGGTTTGGGGTAGGGGTATGGGGACAGGATCACATCCCCTGGGGCACGGTGGACGATTCCAGGTTCTAGACGAGGAGGTTGGTAACTGGGATCCCTCTCCTTTTGCCCCCAGGTACCCTGTGGCCCCGGAATGACCGAAGACTCGGGAAAGCTTTCCCAGTATCGACACCCAGTCAGGTGAGTGTCAAGCCTCCACGGAGGTCTCGCCCCCTCCAGCCCCGTGAGGAGCCCAGGGCACCGCACCCGCACTCAGCAGTTTTCCTCTCTTGCACAAGCTTTCTTCAAGGTTACTGCCTGTGGCAGTCGCGGCGGTCCTTACTCATCGAAATGAGAAGTGTGGGAGCTCCTGCACACGCAGTCAGTGCTGAAGGAGTACGAAGAGGGCAAGTGCATGCTAGAGTAAAACAAAGGTGACATTTTAGACCTGTGAAGACAGTTTCATGGTTTATCCCAAAGGGGCTGAATAAAACTGGGCTCCCAGCAGGCAGAGGGTGTGTGTTACCGCCTTGCAAGTAACAGAAGGAAGAATGGGGTTAACGGTTGCAGTGTCTCAGCAAATCAAAGTCGATATAGAAAAGAACATAGAAATATAATGGAAATCCTTAAGATTACGAAAGGTGATCACACATTGGGGTGGAAAGTTACTTGAGCTCACTGTTTACTGCAAACAGGCCCCAGTTTACTGCTGTTAGCCACATGAAGTCAGCCTTTGTGTGAGATTCCTTATAGCTTTTATTCAGATGAAAAGTTAATAATTCTGCAGTGTGCTCGCTTCAGAGAGCTGTTAAAGGCAGAGCTACAGGATGCCTGTTAAGTGTTAAGTAGGTGTTTATAAACAGCAAGTAGTAGCCAATTCATGTTAATTTCCTACCATGCCACCTGGGATAATGAAAGAGTAGGGAAAAATACAGCAGGTGGGAAGCATTGTCATGGAGGTTAGTTTGGTCAGCTTTACAACTAAGTGCCTGCCTGCCAAGGGGAGCAGCGAGGAATAGGGAACGGATGTGTCAAGGTTGTGATTACCTGGATGGTCTTGAAGAAGTTAGCCAGATGGTTGAGGGGTGGGGCCCAAGAGAACAGCATAGGAAAAGAGATGCAGGGATGTGGTACAGCACGGATAATTCTGGAGATCCAAGGGGATAGAATGTGGGTGTGAGAAGCTGTGGTCATTGCTGCAGGGGTGGGAGGCCAGGTCTGAACACCTTGCTTTATCTTGATCTTGTGCGTGGCATTGAGAAACCACCCACTTTACTCTGTAAGTGGCATTGGTGGTTACCCAAAGGAGTATCTAGAAGGGCAGTGTGGTCATATTTATGTTTCCAAATTAAAAAAAAAAAACCCACTAAGGAATGATGTACAGGCTTAGAGCAACGCGAGATTGGAAGCTATTGCCAATGCTTCCAATTCAAGTGAGAAATGATGAGCCATTCTAGGACTTTGGGAGTGATGTGGGGAATGGATGAATTTGAGGAATATTTAGATGGCAAAATAGAGTGGGGTTTGTAATGAATTGGATATGGTAGGTGACAGAGAGGTAAAAAGTCAGAATGGCTCCCAAGTTCGTGGCTAGTTATCAGTTGAATGCTGTTCTAAGAGAATGGAAATTAGAACTTGAAACAGATTTTGGGAGCAAAATGAGCTCAATTTTCTATTTATTATATTTAACATGCCCTTGGGGCATCCAAATAGAGATATCTGTAGGAGCTACATACATAACTCAGGGGCCCCAACACAATGTCCGAAGTAGCCACAGAGACCATGGAGCCCATGGGAAGTGGGTTGGGAAATCGGGGCTGAGGCTCAGGTCATTCCAGGGAGTGTAGAGGGAGGGGTGAACATTCCCAGTGAAGCCCTAAAGGAGAGGCCACCATCTACCAAGCATGCAGAGGAGAGCCTCCAACAACGGAGAAGAATAGGAACAGCAATATTTCAGGGCAGTATGGAGCCCCTGGTAGAAAAGTGCTTCACATTGAGGAATTGAGCAGAGTGTGGTAACAGCTCAACTGGATTTTTTGGCTTTGACAGTTCCAGAAATTTATTAGAAAATGTCTCCTATATGAGTCATTCCTTTGTTGTCTGAACTGTTACAATTTAATTGTATTTCTCTTTATCTAATTTTTATTAATTTCTGTTTTGACTGGTATGTTTCTTATTTTTATTCAGTTGTCAACTTCTTGAGGGTTGGATGGGACCATGATTTACCTATCTTTGAATTATCTACTATGTTAGCATAAGAAATCACTATAATGGTTATCGAATGACTAAATAATAGTTATTTATATAAGCATCAAAATTAGAAACTAGCAATGAATATTCTAGACACATTTATAAACTAAATAGCCTATTTTTCTGCCTTTTCAGATGAAACATACTGAACATAATATAACTTCTGTTAAAATCATTCTATTATATGGATACACAGGGCAATTTATCCTATGCTAAAATGACTGCACTGTAGTTGGTAATTCAGCCCAATCTCTCTTCCTTTCTTTTCCTTGCATGAAAAACAATAGGGGCCCAGATGGCAAGATTAATACTTGTCAGATTTTTAAAATTCTGAGGTAATCATGCTTATATGCAAATTACATGTATGAAATGTATATCATTTCTCAATATCTCAGGATTGTATTGCTAAATTTAGTTGAATGGAGAGAAGAGAGGCAGGTCAGATAAAGACTGAGTTAGAGGTAGCCTTTCTATACCTCGAGTTGTTAGTGCATGGACAAACTTAAATATGGCTTTTTGTACTTTCATAAACTTAAATTGGCTACATCTATGAGTTAATCTGTGAATTTTAAGCAAAATAGTAGGCAATTTCCACCTTTGTATAAGGTACAAGTGTTTTGTCATCTTTTTAAAGTTTATAAATTCATCAGAAGTTCTGGTTTAGTGGTAGGATTCTTTTTTCAAATGACCTAGAAGTTGAAAGTAGACCTTGTTGTATATTTGTCAAGACTAAATATATCCATAATTATTGAAGTAAGCTAAACATTGATTTTATACCTTTATAGCTTCAGCTTGGATAAAATTTTAAAGTCTGCCAGTTGTTGACAATTTAGTAAGTAAACTCCATGATGCAATTGCATACATCAGTTGTTAAATATATGGAGCTCTTGAAATTTCACTATTTCATGAGTGTAAGGAGTCTGTGTGTGGAAAAAATAAAGCATAATATGTTGTCTACTTTTTTCAGACTATTTTGGCCCAGATCAAAGTGTTATGATTACTTATATCAAGAAGCAGAAGCTCTTCTGAAAAATTTTCCAATTCAAGCCACAATTTCATTTTATGAAGATTCAGATAGTGAAGATGAAATTGAGGAACTGACCTGTGAAAATCAATCTGATTAGTTACTTTTGATGACATTCAAGGTTACAAGATTTAAATTTAGTGTACAAATGTATTATAATCCTTTCAAACTAATTTATTTGTATATAAACTATTAATAAAATGGAATATTTTATTACTATGGTAGTGTGGCCTTTTTAAAATCCCTACACTAGAATTAAATGTTTGAATTTTAAAAAGATGCTATAAATATCTTAGTTGTATAACATTTATGGTTTGCAAACTATAACTTTGGTGTGTTCATTAAATTACAAATTGAGTTACAATTTTGCAAATTATAGTATTTAATTTTCAAGACTGGACCTGTAACATCAGCTGTGTGCTGCTGGTCCCTGTTGGATAATGTGGTTAAATATTAATATTGTCTTACTAGATAATAGTGAAAATAACCTTATTTTATCAGTCACACGCTTATTACTATGTTCTTGCTAGAAGCTGGTGGAAAACACTTTAAATCATTATAACTGAGAAAGGGAATCAATCTTAGGGCTCTTAAATTTTAGGAATTTTAAATAAGTGAATAAAGTAACTCTTGTAATAATTCTGCTATCCTTAAATTCAGTAACAAAATACTCATGTGCATGGATTTCAGAAATCATTTTTGTACCAAAATAAACTTAAATTTTAATTCCATTTTCAGTGAATTTTTTGAAGTACATTCATAGCGTTGGTGTTCAGTATGTATCATACTGTATGAGGAATCCCCAGAATTAAAACAACATTTAAATGGAATATTTTACATGGAGTCTAAAGGCCAGAATTTGATAGTATTTTCTAATTTTTGCCCAAGGAAGAGCTAAGGAATTTGGCAGCTATGAAACAATCTTTAATATTATCACATTTCCTTTGCTTTAGTTCCTTGCTTTTGATATTCCCATGTAATTTTTTTCTCATGGGAAGTGAAATCCATAGTGAGTTTTTCTCCTAGATACTTGTAGATGAATGCATCACCACTTAATGGGAGAAAACAACGATTTCCAAAGTAATGTAGTATAACATGGTTATGAAGTTCTTTTTAGCATACATACAGTCTTTTCAAAGTAGGCATTCCAATCGCAAGTAATATTTCTTTACCATTTCAGAATATTAATGGGTAGAGATGAAGGTCAGAGGTGATTAGCTGGCTAAGTAATGCTTCTTAATGAGTGGTCACATACAGTGGCACACTCTTCATTCCTATTTATTTTTATTTGATTTTGGAGAGAGAGTGAGCATGAGCTGGGCCTGGCAGATGCCAGGAGCCAGGAACTCAGTCTGGGTCTCCCACAAAGGTAGCAGGGAGAAAACTGCATGGGGTGGGGAGGAGCTGGTACTCTGGTATGGGATGTGGGTACCCCAATGGCATGTAATCACTGCATCAAATTCCTGCCACATTCTAATATAAAAGGCACTACAAACAACTTTGATTTCCAGGCATTTTATGGACTAGGTAATTGTAATGGAGAAGGTTTCAACCATGAAGATCTGTTCAGCAGGCAAAGTTAGTGAAAGGATCATGAGGAAGGTTATTTATGTATCTCCTCTTAAAAGCTTCTTTTATTGAATTCTATTCTCAGGGTCTGTGTGTGTGTACACAAAATGCAGCAGGCCACCCATCTGGACTTTGAGCATTAGGGACTTGTATTTCCCTTCACAGTGTTTGTGCTTATCTCATGAATATGTTGGAGTAGTACAGAGGTCCACTGCCATTTGTTGAGTACCTACGGTTAGCCAGGCACTGCACTATAGTTTACATATGACCCTTTACTCTGGCCATTGTGCGGATGGGGAGCATGAGGCTTTACGATAGCAAAGTAACTTGGCATAACTCGGCTCAGTCATTAAGGGCAGGGATGGCATCCAGACCAGATCTGCTTGATGTGATCAACATCAGTTAGGGGTGAGCTGCAACTTCCAGGGAAGATGGGAGGTTACACGAGGAAGAGGAATTTCTGAGCAGATACAAAGGGCAGGAGGAGATTTACTCACATATTTTACTGAAAAGTGAAGTTTTCTTCTTACACCCAGTGCTGGCTGTCAGCACTCGATACCTTGGCACTTAAAGGTGTGAGGTTCTCCTTGCACAGCCTAGGGAGAATTTCAGAGCAATCATAATGCTTTTATGGTGTTATTTTATTTCTGTATTCCAAGTAGTGTGGTGGTACTGCTTACCATGGACAGACACTGGCATTCTGAGTACTCAGACCTGGTCAGCACCAGGGCTAAGGAACAGCTTCACTGTCTTAAGACTTCCACGAAATAGCTGTCACCTCCCTCTAGTGCTGAAGTTCTGGACGCAAGAGTAACTGAGCATGCGTACTTTCCCCGGTTCCACCTCCGCCGGCGTTCCCGCCGTCCCCTTGGCCCCGCCCCTCGCGGACGTGCTGCGTCATGGCGTGGCTCACCCCCGGTGACCCCGGAAGTGGGTCGGGGGCTTGGCCTCTGCCCGGCCGCAGAGCCGGAGCGGGAGTACTGTTCTGAGAGTTGAGCCCCAGAACGAGCTTATCCGGCGGCGCACCCCGGGCAGGGCCCGGGACAGGGTCCAGGATGCTCAACGTCCCTTCCCAGTCCTTCCCGGCCTCCAGCTCGCAGCAACGCATCGCCTCTGGGAGGCGTAGCAAGGTAAGCGAGCTGCACGGCCAGCCTAACCCGGAGCTCGCCTTCCGCCGGCGTTCTGCGTTCCTGCACGGTCTGTTAGCTGCTGTCACGCCCTCTCCCACCTCCTGTGCCACTTTGTAGCCATCATGCTCTCCTGCCTTTGCTGCCGACCTCTCTCTGATCCTGGGGCGTCTCCAGTCCTCGAACTCCTAGAACCTCCTTGCTTCTCACCTGCTAGCCACTCTTCCTTCTCGTCCGTTAGTCGCGCTCTGTCAGCTCCAAGTCCTTTCCCGCTATTTGAATTCAGATCTGAATGAGGGGACCATGCACTGAGCTTGTCGCATTGTAGCTACTCAGTATTGGGTTTCTTCCCTCAATCTATCCTCCTTTGCAGCCCTTTGTTCTTCACTGTCCAGAGTTGGGAGTGATGTGGGTTCCCTAGAGAAAGGGAAAAGCTGTGCAGTAGCGACAGTGGCCATCCCTGTAAGGATGGGGACTCTTAGAGGAGATTGGAGAAGCAGGGGCAGTTGTCCACAAACTTCCGAACAGTTCTAAAGTCACACTGCCTTTCTTTCTCCGGTAACTGTTTCTCCACTGCCTTTTCTGCTGATCCCACTGGCTGACTTTGACATTAAATATACTTCTCTTGAGTTTTTCTTGAGCGTAGTTACTGTTAGCAACAAGTGTTACAGGTGTATTCTATATTTGCAAAGTTTACCAAGAAATTGCAAGGTGAATGTTGCTCACTTCAGTTATTTGTTAGTTTCTCATTGTGTTACTACACCTGCCTGTTTTGTTTTTGAGACCTGTGCTTGAGGTTTCTGAACCCTTAGCATCAGCATCATTTGGTACACTCATCGATTTTATTATTATTCTTCACTTAGACCTAGAGTTCTGATCCTAGATCAAAATAAGGGTTCAGGGATCTCTGGCTTTCATTAGCTTTTCACAGGTCTTTAATCCTAAATATAATACTATTACTAATAATAAATGGGTTTGTTTATTGATGTATGTTCTGAGTGCTTTACGTGGATTATCTCGTTTAATCCTCACAGTGATACTATGAATTATTCCCACTTAGAAAATAAAACTGGCTGTGAAGTGTTGCCTTACTATCTGGGCTTATTTGTGATGTGATTCTGGCTGTGACATATCATTTTTTTGCTGCTGTTCTACCATACAAGCCATCCATTATGTGTCCTCCCTGAGGTTTGACCTGTTTCTCTCTTTAAAATACATACTTGACAGATTAATAGAACCTTTCCAGAGAAAAATCTCTGAATTAGAATATGAGTTACTGCTCTCCATTAAAACCCCAACCATATTCTCAGCATCCATTTAAAGGCAAAAACTTAAAGGCAAAGGCAGAAGTAACAGGTGGTGGTGGTAAAGGTGAGTACCATAACCATCCCGACCGCAAAATGTGTGGGGGTGAGAGAAGACTTCTGGAGAAATAATGAGTTGGTGAGGTTAATCCAGGTAGAGAAATTTGTACTTATAAATAGGTGCTTGATAGCTATCAGAGAATCAATTTGGGGCCGGCACTGTGGCATGGCAGGTTAAGCTGCTCTCTGTAGTGCCGGCATCCCAAATGGGCGCCAGTTGAATCCTGGCTGCTCTACTTCTGATCCAGGTCCTGCTAATGCACCTGGGAAAGCAGCGGAAGATGGCCCAAGTCCTCTGGGCTCCTGGCTTCTGCCTGTTCCAGCCTCAGCTGTTGCAGCCATTTGGGGAGTGAGCCAGTGGATGGAAGACTACTTTCTCTACCTGCTTTTCTTTCTATAACTTTTGCCTTTCAAATAAATAAATATTAAAAAAAAATCAGCTCTCCTTTGACTAAAGTATATAATATGAAAAAGTTAAAACTTGTATCTAGTAAAGGAAAATTGACCAGATTGTGAAAGATCTGATAAACTACTAGAGAATATAACGACATTATTATAAGGTAATGTTGGAAGCAGTTGGATCAAACAGTGTCCATGATTAGATTTTTTAAAAGAGTTATTTATTTATTTGAAGGGCAGAGTTACAGAAAGAGAGGGAGAATGGAGTAGAGGTTGGGCAGGGGGATATCTTCCATTCACTGGTTCATTCCCCAAATGGCTACAATGGCAGGGGCTGGGCCTGGCTGAAATCAGAAGCCTCCAACTCCATCTGGGTCTCCCATGTGGGTGGCAGGGGCCTAAGAACATGGACCATCTTCTGCTGTTTTCCTGGGCACATTAGCAGGGAACTGGATCGGAAGCGGGGCAGCCAGGACTCAAGCAGCACTCCTATGGAATGTTGGTGTTGCTGGTGTTGGCTTAACTTGCTGCACCATAGCACTGACTAGATTTTCATTCCAAAAGATTACCTTGTGGATTATGGAATGGAGAGGGACAGTGATTTTGGTTTGAGATGGGAAAGATTGTTTTTTTATACTTTATTCGTTACTCATAAGAGGCACAGTTTCTGTGATGATCAGAATGGGATGTTGTAGATTGATGAGATAGAATTTGGAAGAAAAATGGATGCCTAAAACAGAAGAGTAAGATCTATAATCTTCCTTTAATTTGTGTACTGTACATTAGATATTGACCTGGTACTGTGTTACGAACTTGTTAAGACAGTTTTTATACAGTAGTCCTGTTCCTTAGAGATGTATGGAAAATTTTCCAGTAGGTAATCTTAACTGGATAAAATACAAGAAATACCTCTTGGTCGATTTTGTGTTGCTATAACAAAATACCTGAGACTGGGTGATTTATAAAGAACAAAGATTTGTTTTTTACAGTTCTGGAGATTGGAAAGCCCAAGGTCAAGGGGCCTGTATTTGCAAGGATCTCCTTGCAGAGGGCATCACTTGGTGAGAGAGAGCAAGACATTGAACCTGCAGTTCAGTCTCTTTCATATTTAGCATTAATCCATTCATGAGTGTGGAGTTCTCAGGACTGAAACACATCCCATTAGGCCCCACATCTGAATGTTGTTGTATTGGGAATTCAGTTTTCAATGCATGCTTTTCAGTGGACATATTAAAATCATATCAAGCTTTAAGGCTCTGTTGTAAAAGTCTTGAAGATGTATTTGTAAAACAAAACAAGAACCCAGACCATCCTGTTAGTAAATCCTCTAGGCAGGGAGGGGTTGACTGACACACTTTTTTTTTTTTTTTTTTTTTTTTGCTAAGGGCCAGATAGTACAGTATATGGTTGTTTCCCCTTCTCTTTGATTTTGCTTTCTGTGGTGTCAATTATCTGCAGTCAACCAATGTCCAAAAATATTAGATGGAAAGTTTCAGTTCATGAGTTTGAGGTTGTACACTATTCTGAATAGCATGGTTAAATCTGGCTCTGGCCCTCCTGCTGTGTGAGTCATCCCTTTGTTCAGCATATCTACACTGTATGTGACAGACTTCATTCACTTTGTAGCTGTCTTGAGTATCAGATTGACTGCCTTGGTTTCACAGTGCCTTGTGTTTAAGTAACTTTTATTTTATTCAATAATGGTCCCAAATGCAAGAGTAACGATACTGGTCATGCAGATATGCCAAAGAGAAGCCATAATGTGCTTCCTATGAAAAGGTGAACATTATTGACTTAAAAAGGAAAGAAAAACAATCACATGCTGAGGTTGCTAACATCTATGGAAAGAATGAATGGTCTGTATGAAATCATGATAAAGGAAAAAGAAATGTATGTCTGGGGAAAACCTAGAATATATAAGGTTCAGTACTATCAGCAGTTCCAAGCATCCTCTGGGGGTTTTGGAACATATCCCTGCAGATAAGGGTCTACTCTATTTAGGCACTGAAGGCCTTGGAAGGTTTCAGTCTCTTTACCACTACCATATGTCAAAACTGTTCTTACCTCAGGGCTATATAAAGATGTTGGAAAGGTAGGCCTGGCCATTGTTTGCCAGCTCCTTTTAATAATTTTACAGTTTTGTTACTTTTCTGATATTTGATAAACCTTGTTTCCCAGTGGGTTCATAGCAAACAGATTGCTACCTGATGATTTCTAACGTCTCATATATATTGACAATCAGTTTTAGCCAATCATTTATCTTCTCTACTATCAAACTTGTTTCGATTTTAAAGGTGAAGAAAGTTTTTGGTTCGAGTTAATGACTATTACATATACAATATTAGGGATAGAACCGGGACCAGACCATTATGGTGCAAATTTGTGTGACAAATTTCTAAGCTCTTCCTCAGATCCTAGGTATTTTAAGTAGTGTTATATTTATAATTCTAGTATAGCAAAAACAATTTTGACAGCCTCCTAAAGCTATAAGAGGATTCGTAGAATTGTGAAATTTGAGTTTTATTGTATTTTTAAGTGAGACTAAGAATCATGAAGGTAGGCTGAAGACAAACAGTAGGGAAGCAACCAATGTGAAGAAACCAAATTTGTTTCTTCCTTTTTTTCTTTTTTTAGGTTCCTTTAAAACAGGGCCGAAGTCTTATGGATTGGATTCGACTGACCAAAAGTGGAAAGGACTTAACAGGATTGAAAGGCAGGCTAATTGAAGTAACTGAAGAAGAACTTAAAAACCACAATAAAAAGGATGACTGTTGGATATGCATAAGAGGTAGGTAGAATTTATTAAACACTACAGAAAAATTTTGTCTTGGTTTTCCAATTGTTATGTGATTTTTACTCTATTTTTGTTGTTTGGTGGTATGATTCACAATTAGATAACAAAAGCATGCCTTGTATTATTACTATTATTTTAAGATTTATTTTATTTATTTGAAAGAGTTACAGAGAGAGACAGAGACAGAGACAGAACGAGAGCGAGAGCGAGAGAGAGAGAGAGAGAGAGAGGTCTTCCATCCACTGGTTCACTCCCTAAATCACCACAATGGCTGGAGCTGAGCTAGTCTGAAGCCAGGGGCCAGGCTTCACATCTCCCACATAGGTGCAGGGGCCCAAGTACCTGGGCCATCCTCCACTGCTTTCCCAGGTGTGTTGTCAGGGAGCTGGATTGGAAGTGGAGCAGCTGGGACTTGAACTGGCACCCATATGGAATGCCTGCGCTTCAGACTGGGGCTTTCACCTTCTGTGCCACAGCACCGGCCCCCACATGCCGTGTATTTTTTATACATTATATAATAAATGATAATTTTGATATATATTCAATTATATTTCATAATTATAAATGATATAATTCTGATTTAAATTAGTATTTATTCCTTAAGTAACCATTTGTATTCTGATGCCGAAAGTTGAATTTCTGAAATGAAAATTTTTTTCTAGTATTCCTGCATTTCATTGCCTTTGAAAGGATATGAATATTTTCCAGGCAAGTTAATGCCAAAATAATATAGTAAACTTACTCAGTAACTCCTAGTTTATGTAGAATAACTTTCCACCACCGAGCTTGTGCCAGAATCCTATTGGGGAAAAAAAATCTTTGAAAACTTAAAACTTGGAAAGAATTAAAGCTAAGTCTTCAGTTCTCATTTGTAGGATTTTTTTTTTCTTTTTTGTTACATAGTAAATGAGAACTTCCATTGAGAAATGAGCATATTGGAGGAAGTGAGCAGAGGGACAGGAAGATAAAAGCATGACCTGATAGTAGCCGAAACTATGGTGTCAAAAATAGGAGCAAAAACAAAGAAAGGCATCAAACTACAGTGAGCTTCTATAGTGATGGTCTGGAGTTATCTAGACACAATTAAATATATCTGCTGTCCTCTGTTTAAAATTTACTTATTTATTTATTTTCATCAATTTAAGATTCAGAGAGGCAGAATGAGAGGGAGAGAGAGAGAAAGAGACAGAGCTTCCACTGTTACCTCATATTTGCTCACCTGTAAAGACAAGAGACCAGTGTGCGAAGACAAAGTTTTCTGGGGGCTTATGGATACAGTATGGTGGAAAGAGTTTCCTCCAAGTGGCTCACCACTGGAAGCTGAACAGGTGCCTTTGTGGGACTGGGAAGATGTGATGGTTCCCTCTCAGCATATGACACTTTAGTCTGTACCTTTCTTGAAGTTCTGCATCATTCCCCTTTGCACAGCACATTTTGGTTTGCGCCTGGCTCAGTGTACTGTACAAGCATAGTTGGTTTTTTTTATACATTACATGCTCAAAATTGGTGTTGTTTCTCATTGCTGCCACTCCAGGAAGGTCACATATTGGTTGCCCTTGACTGTTGGACATATGTGCAGTTTGGGGAATGCTCCTTGTTCCTGATTGGTTTTGAGCTGGAGCTGGATACATAGTCAGGTCAGGGATACAAGTCCAGTCCTAAGGGACTTCATTTAGTGAGTCCTATTTATATGCGATTGACCATCCACTGGTTCCCTCCCCAAATGTCAGTAACAGCTCAGACAGGTTGAAGGAAAAGCCAGGAACTTAAACTGGCTCTCCCACATGGGTGTCAGAAACCCAAGTACTTGAGCCATCACCTACTGCTTCCCACAGTGTGTATTAGCAGAAAGCTGGAATCTGAAACATAGCCAGGAATTGAATCTAGTCACTCTGATATGGGATGTGGGCTTCCCAGTTGTGTCTTAACCACTCTACCGAATGTGCAATCCGTCCTCTGTTTACAGAGGAAAGAAACTATGTCATTTTACTATTATACAATTATAATTTTATCGTTGTCTAATTATGGTTTGTTGTCAGCTATCCTCATTATGCTGTATCCTGCATGAAGGCAGGGACCATGTCAGTCTGTCTGAGTACTCTGTGCTTAGTGGCTGCACAGTGAGGCCACATGTTTGTTGAGTGAATATAACACTTATTTTTAAGAAGTTTTGTTACTTAAAGAGGTGTGTGGTTGTCATGGAACTGTTGATATGATACATGGAAAGACCCCAGGAGACACTTCATAGGTTCCCTATGATGACCACATCAAATTTCCCAAACTGCATAGCTTAAACAACAGACATTTATGGTCTCACAGTTCTGGAGGCCAAGAGTCTAAGATCAAGGTGTTGGTGGGGTTGGTTCCACCCAAGGACTGTGAAGAAGAATCCATCCCAAGCCTCTCGCTTAGCCTTAGGTGGTTGGCGGCAGTCTTTGGAGTTCCTTGGCTTGTGAAACATCATCCCAATCTCATCTTCATCTTTAAATGGCATTCTCCTTGTATGCTTGCCTGTGATGAAGTTTCCAATTTTTATACAAAACACGGATCAATGAGATCTACCCTACCCCAGTGTGACCTTATCTAATTTTATATCTGCAGTAACCCTATATCTAAATAAGGTCAGAATCAGAGCTACTGGTGGTTAGTGCTTCAACCTACAAATTGTGGAGAAGTTAATTCAGCCCATAATAGAAACAATTAGAGCATGGAATTTTCATGGCAAAGGATATAGTAACTTGCAGCAGATGATAATACACTTTTCCCTGAGAGAACAACTATGCAACTCCCAAAAGTTCCTCAGAGACACACAAATGTAGATAGTACCAGCAACATGGAAGTAGGATTCTATCTGTTGTGAAAGCCCCTTTTGCCATTTAATAGGAGTTTTAATACCCTCCCTGCTGCCTGTTTATCATTTGCAAGTAACTAGAGCCAAGTGACCTCCCAACTGCGCTTGAGTGTGCTTGAGTGTTTTCTGGTAGGTTGAGTGACGTGGAAGTCAATTCTCCAAGAGCATCTCTCAGCTAGCCTAGGCTGTAGTCATTCCAGATTTCTGTTCTGCAGTAGGGAAGTCAATTCTGAAAACACCCTTGTGTGAACCCTTCTTGTCTTAGTGAGGCATTATCCAAATATATTATACTTTATTATTCACGATGTATTGATGGGGATAACAGATTGCTTAGCCATGTTTGAAAAGTGACACGATGCTTTTCTGCTCCTCGCTGTATATCTTCTGGTAATGTATAGCACTTCTGGTAAGGTTGTTGATTTAATTATGAATTGTGAAAAAGTTCTTGGAAATGTGTTCTACTCTATCAATAGGAAGACTTTTCCCCACTTTTGCAAAGCAATATAAATGTCTTTTGTTTCTTTCTTCTTTTCTCAAGAAGCATGCAATTTAGACCTTGCCCTTGGTATGAGGTAAATGATTATTAGATAATAGGCTGAATGAAGGGCCACAAAGAAAGTAATATCATATTGAAGATGGGGAGACACATGACTTATAACAGTCAGGGATGCTTCTGTGGTAGAGATAAACCTTGAAGCAGGGGACAGTATTTCAACAGGAAATGGAGTGAGGGGATCATCCAAGTAGACAGAAGTGTCTAAATAAAGGAACAGACACAGAAAAGTCTGAGGTTAACTGTTGGAAAATTTTAAGAAGACTGGAAACATTTGTTAAGTTGGGTTGTGCCAGATCATGAAATGTGTTCTTCATTTAGATGGCACTGTAAGCTGTTGAAGGGATCTGGATGTGAGGATAGTGTGATCAGATGTGTCTTGGAGAGTAATCTGATGGTGCGTGTAGGGAATTGAAATGGGACAAGGAAAACATTTATCTAATCATAAAAGATCAAGTGGAAAAGGAATTGAACCAGGATGTTGAGAAAGACATTTGAAAGTAGGATGAATATGAAATGGACTGTTCATTTCTAAAATTATTCCAAATGAGAGTTAAAGAAAATATATAACTAAATGTCACCTTTTCTTCTTACCTATTTTAATTTAACATATTATTTAGGGGCAGACGCTGTGGCATAGTAGGTTAATCCTCCACCTGTGGTGCTGACATCCCATATGGGTGCTGGTACTAGTCCTGGCTGCTCTTCTTCCGATCCAGCTCTCTGCTATGGCCTGGGAAAGCAGTAGAGGATGACCCAAGTCCCTGGGCCCCTGCACCAACATGGGAGACTGGGAAGAAGCTCCTGACTCCTGGCTTCGAATTGGTGCAGCTGCAGCTGTTACAGCCATTTAGGGAGTGAACCAACGGAAGGAAGACCTTTCTCTCTGTCTCTCCCTTTCACCATCTGTAACTCCACCTTCCAAATAAAATAAATAAAATCTTAAAAAACACATATTATTTAAGCTTCTTGTAAGGAGAATGTATGCCTTTAGCCTCAAACATTAGTGATAATGTCTGTACCCAAGGTTTTTTAAAAATTTTTTTAATTTTCATTTTATTTGAAAGGCAGAGAGAGAGAGAGTGCTTTAATTTGCTGGTTCACTCCCCAAGCGCCCTCAAGAGCCAAGGCTATGGCAGGCCAAAGCTAGAGCCTGGAATTCAACCCAAAATTCTTATGTGGGTGGTAGGGACTCAGGACTTGAACCATCACCTGTTGCCTCCAGGGTGCTCATTAACAGGAAGCTGGATCATAAGCAGAGGCAGGATTTGAACCCAGGCACTCTGATATGGGATGTGGATACCATAAGCATCATAATGGCTATGCCAAATGCCTGTCCCTGTGCCAAGTTTTGATCAAAACTGTAGCATGGGGAAGCGTGGTTTCATAGTATAATTTCTTTTTTTTCTTTGTGAAAACATTACATTCTTCATTTTCTAACAAATGCCTCATTTTTAGATCAAATCTGAATTCAACTGATAAGGATGAAAAAATTATCTCTTTGATAAATCTTAGAAAATATATGACTGAGTGTGGGGTTTTGTAGCTTATATTTTCAGGACTATTTTCTCTCTCTCATTTTTTTTTTTAAAGGATAATTTTGTTCATTTGAAAGAGAGAGAAGGAGAGACAGGAGAGAGGTCTTCCAGTTCACTGGTTCACTCCCAAAATGGCTGCATTGGCTGGGGCTGGGCTATGCTGAAGCCAGAAGCCTGGAACTACTTCTGGGTCTCCTGCGTGACTGCAGGGGCCCAAACACTTAGGCCATCATCCACTGCCCTACCCAGGCTACTTCCTGGATGTGGAGCAGTCAGGACTCGAACTGGCTCTCGTATAGGATGCTGGCATTTCAGGAGAGGCTTAAACCACTGTGCCACAATGCTGACCCCCTGTTTTCTTTTTTGAGCATCGATTAGCAGTTCTGCTGCATGCTCATGTGTGCTGAGGTCAGTCACATTCCTAAAAATGATGGTGAAAAAGACCACTTGGCTGTCAGTAGGCTGCAAAGTGTGAAACTACATTGTAGGCATTAGCCTGGAATGGTTTCTAAGATCTTTGGAGTTTGTGGTTTGATAATTTTCACTGTTTTCTATGAAGTACATAACTTTGTTGTAGTACAATAGTAGTTAATTGGAATTTTGAAGTGATGGGTTGGGGAAGTGTTTTGCTTTTCAAAATCTTTGTTGAATTTACCATTCATTCATGCTTTTGTAGTTTTCTCCTTTATTATTTCTCTCCTCTGAGAAGAAGTAAGGTGATTTACAAACATGAAGTTTTGAAAAGCAAACATTTAAATCATTTATCCTATTGGCACAGGCAAAGAGTTCTTGGAAAAGACCCCAGGGGCAGAAGCAGTCAAAGCCAAAATTAACAAATGGGATTACATCAAATTGATTAGCTTCTGTACTGCAAAAGAAACACTCAGGAAAGTAAAGAGGCAGCTGACAGAATGGGAGAAATTATTTGCAAACTATGCAACTGATAAAGAATTAATAACCAGAATATATAAAGAGCTCAGGAAACTCAAAAACAACAAAACAAACAACCCAGTTAAGAAATGGTCAAAGGACTTAAACAGATATTTTTCAAAAGAAGAAATCCAAATGGCAATAGACACATGAAAAAATGCTCAAGATCACTAGCCATCAGGGAAATGCAAATCAAAACCACAATGAGGTTTCATCTCACTCCAGTTAGAATGGCTTTCATACAGAAATCAACAATGCTCTCAAGGATGTAGGGAAAGATGTACCCTAATCCACCGTTGGTGGGAATGTAAACTGGTAAAGCCACTATGGAAGACAATATGGAGATACCTCAGAAATCTGAGTATAGACCTACCATATGACCCAGCCATCCCACTCCTGGGAATTTACCCAAGGGAAATGAAATCAGCATATGAAAGAATTATCTGCACCCTCATGTGTATTGCAGCTCAATTCATTAAAGCTAAAACAAGGAATCAACCCAAATACCTGTCAACTGAAGACTGGATAAAAAAAATATGGGATATGTACACCACGGAATACTACACAGTAATTAAAAAAACTGAAATCTGGTCACTTAAAAAAAGGGGATGAATCTGGAAAACATCATACTAGTGACATAGGCCAGTCCCAAAGGGACAAATACCAAATGTTGTCTCTGACCTGTGATCACTAATAGAGCACCTAAAAGGCAGTCTGTAGATGAGAAATTGATACTTTGAGAAACAGTGACTTGAACAGCCCTTGGTTTGACTTGAGGAACAGTTTTTTTTTTTTTTTTCATATTATTTGTTGAACTCTTTTTTTTTTTTTTTTTTGACAGAGTGGACAGTGAGAGAGAGAGAGAGAGAAAGGTCTTCCTTTGCCGTTGGTTCACCTCCCAATGGCCGCTGTGGCTGGCGCGCTGCAGCCGGTGTACCGCGCTGATCCAAAGACAGGAGCCAGGTGCTTCTCCTGGTCTCCCATGTGGGTGCAGGGCCCAAGGACTTGGGCCATCCTCCATTGCACTCCCGGGCCATAGCAGAGAGCTGGACTGGAAGAGGGGCAACCGGGACAGAATCTGGCGCCCCGACCGGGACTAGAACCTGGTGTGCCGACGCCACAGGCGGAGGATTAGCCTATTGAGCTGCGGTGCCAGCCATGAACTTTTTTTTTTCTTTCTGACAGGCAGAGTGGACAGTGAGAGAGAGAGAGAAAGATCTTCCTTTTTCTGTTGGTTCACCCCCCATTGGCCACTGCGGCCGGCGCACCATGCTGATCCGAAGCCAGGAGCCAGGTGCTTCTCCTGGTCTCCCATGGGGTGCAGGGCCCAAGGACTTGGGCCATCCTCCACTGCACTCCCGGGCCATAGCAGAGAGCTGGCCTGGAAGAGGGGCAACTGGGACAGAATCTGGCGCCCCAACCGGGACTAGAACCCAGTATGCCGGTGCCGCAGGTGGAGGATTAGCCCATTGAGCTGCGGCGCTGGCCAGTGAACTCTTAACATAGTTAAACATATGTGAATAAGTCATTTGAAAATAGATCTTAGTAAAAAATAAAAGTGGGAATAAGAGAGGGAGGTGGAAGAGGAGTGGGAGGGTGGGCACTTTGGGAAGAATCAGCATGTTCCTAAAGTTGTAATTATTCAGTGTATGAAGTTTGTAACTGTAAATCTTCATAGTTCTGCATACATTCCTGTGGACTTACTTCTAAGGGTACAGTTTAAAAACTTGCCATGGGATCCCAAAGCCCCTTAAGCTTGATGGTAAAAATACCATCTTAAGTGTTAAAGTAGTCATATGGATAGGATTAAGTGTCTAGTAATAATAATAGATGTAATTAAAAAAAGAGTGAAACCTTCAACATGGGAAGGAGTCCACACAACAGACTCACACAATGACAATTGCTTTAAATAGTACTCTGACCTCAGAATTAGTTGTAAGGCATTCTGGTCTGACTGAAAAGCCCATTTGAGCATTTCAGGCATAGAAAGCCAGAACAGTGAGGCAAAAAATGTCCTACAAGAAGGACCTTAGTAGGTGAGACCCTAATACAAAGAAGTGGACATTAAAGAAGGAGGTTCTTTTCTCTGAAGGGAAGAAAGAGAGAACTTCCACTTTGCTTATGGCCTTGTCTAAATATTGACGGAGTTCGTGAGTTCCAAAGGCTTCCATAGCCTGGGCAGCTCATGTCAAGAGCCTCAGGTGATTACTGATACCATATATAAGAGTATTAATTGTTAAATTTACAACTGGACTCACTGTGTACTAACTTCCTATGCAGGACCTCTGCCCTCAAAGAGCTGTATTATAATTATGTCTAAATGCTCACAAAAGATGTATCACTCTTTGGTGCTTCTTTAAAGTTATTAAGTTTATAAAAAAAAAAGTGAAATTAACTTCAGTTAATTAACTTCAGATGCAGTGACTTTGAACAGTCCTTGTCTTGATTGTTGAGGAACAGTTTTTGTGTGTGTGTGTGTGTGTGCAAATTGTGGAACTCTTTACTTAGCATAGAGTTGGTCTTCTGTGTAAAATGTTAATTTAAAATGGATCTTAGTGGAGAATGGGACTGGGAATGGGAGAGGGAGGAGGAAGAGGGGTCGGAGTGTGGGTGAGAAGGTGGGTATGTTGAGAAGAATCACTATATTCCAAAAGTTGTACTAATGAAATGCATGAAGTTTGTATTCCTTAAATGAAAGATTTCTTTCGGGGGAAGAAAATAAATCACTTATTCCTGAGAGCTCTGAAGAGCTTAAATCAGGCTGTATGGTATATTTTATTTCAGTATGTAATCAGTGTTAGTAATGATGTATTACGTGATGAAATCGTCATGTGGCAGCGTGGTATAGCCTATGATCTTAGTGAGGGTGAGGGATATGTGTGGCCTGATACTCAGTGATCGTGTACTTAAATAAAGTGTTTTGAAAAAGTTGATTACAGTCAAAGGATTGATGGCTCTTTTTTAAAAAAATTGTCAGATTAGGTACTCCAAATAGTATTTAATGTACTTCATTTATGACTTAGAAATAAACACACTTTGATTTCTTTTTTTACTTATTTGAGAGGCAGAATTAAAGACAGAAGGAGAGACAGAGAGAGAAGTGCTATAAAGTGTCTTTCACAATCCAGTGTCATGTATTTCATATTTTTGTGTCTTTGTTGGTGATTTTGCTGTTTGAAATGGCTGTCAAGGATACTGAAGTGCTGACATAAGAATGCTTATGGTATACCTTATGGAGAAGATAGGTTTTACTTAAGAGTTACAGTGCCGATGACTCTGAGTTCAGTGTTCATGAATGAATAATATACATGTACCAAATAAGATACCTTTTAACAGAAACACATTAAACTGGGTTATTCAATGATTGGTTGGCAAAAATTTTGTGTAAAGAGGGTTACAGGAAACAGAATGTATGTTTTCCCTTAGGTGCAGTAGTTCAGTAGCCTCTGGTAGCTACCATTATACTTTTAACATCTATATCACCTTTTTCTTTAGATTCTACAAATGAGTGGGATCACATTGTATTTGCCTATCTGAGTCTGACTTGTTTCATTAAACATAAAGATCTTCACTTCCATCCATGTTGATGCAAATGACAGGATTTTTAAAAAAATTTTTAAGACTGACTAGTATTCCATTGTGTCCTATATTTTCCTTATCATTTATCAGTTGATGAACATTTAGATTATTTCCATTTTTTGGGTACTGTGAATTCTGCTGTAATAAGCATGATGGAGCAAATATTTTTTTGACATCTAATTTTATTTCCTTTAAATATTTATTCAGTAAAGGGATTGCTGTATCATAAAGTGGTTCTATTTTTAATTTTTTAAGGAATTTCTGTGTTAATTTCCACAATGGCTGAACTAATTTATGTCAGCAGTGTACAAGAGTTCCTTTTTCTGTACATCTTCATCCTCCTTAGCACTTACTTTTGTTGTTTTGTTAATACATCCTCACTGGAGTGAGGTGATATCTTACTGTGTGTGTGTGTGTGTGTTTTAAGATTTATTTATTTATTTATTGGAAAGGCAGAATTACAGAAAGGCAGAGGCAGAGAGAGAGAAAGAGAGAGAGAAATGTCCTCCATCTGCTTTTTTACTCACTAGATGACTACAATGGCCAGAGCTGCACCTATCCGAAGCCAGGAGCCAGTAGCTTCTTCCGGGTCTCCCACATGGGTGCAGGGGCCCAAGGACCTGGGCCATCTTTTACTGTTTCCCAGGCCATAGCTGGATTGGAAGTTGAGCAGTGGGGACTTGAACTGTTGCCTGTATTGGATGCCGGCAGTGCAGGCGGCAGCTTCACCCACTACGCCACAGTGCCGGCCCTTCTTACTGTGGTTTTGATTTGTAGTTCCTTGGTGATTAGTGGTGTTGACCACTCTTGGCCATTTGTGTGTCTTTCTTTGAAAAATGTCTATTTAGATCTATTACCCACTTTAAAAGCGGATTATTTGTGTCATTGCTATTGAGTTGTTTGAGTTTCTAATATGTTCTGGTTATTAACAGCTTCTCAAATGTATAGTTTGCAATATTGTCTCTCATTCTGTAGGTTTTCTGTTGATTTTTTCCTTTGCTGTGCAGAAGCTTTTTATTTTGATGCAATCCCATTTGTCCTTTTTGCTTTTGCTTCCTGTGCTTTTGGAATATTATCCAAGATTTATTTGCCAATCCAGTATCCTGACATGTTTCCTCTATCTTTCTCTGGTAGTTTTCATAATTTCGGTTCTTACATTTAGGTGTTCAATCCATTTGAGTTGATTTTTTTTTTTTTTTGTACGTGGGAAGAAATAAGGTCTAGTTTCATTCTTTTGCATTGATATCCAATTTTATCAGCCTTGTTGTTGAAAAGATTGTCATTTCTCCCGTGCATGTTTTTAGTGCTTTTGTCAAAGAGCAGTTAGTTGGCTGTAGATATGTAGGTTTACTTCTAGGCCCTCAATTGTCTTCCATTGGTCTATGTGTCTGTTTTTATGCCAATACTATTTTATTTGCTATAGCTTTGTAGTATATTTTTAAAAAAAGATTTATTTATTTTACTTGAAAGAGTTACACAGAGAGGAGAGGCAGAGAGAGAGAGAGAGGTCCTCCATCTGCTGGTTCACTCCCTAGTTGGCTGCAACAGCCAGAGCTGTGCTGATCCAAAGCCAGGAGCCAGGAGCTTCCTCCAGGTCTCCTGTGTTGGTGCAGGAGCCCAAGGACCTGGACCATCCTCCACTGCTTTCCCAGGCCACAGCAGAGAGCTGGACAGGAAGTGGAGCAGCTGGGTCCCAAATTGGTGCCCATATGGAATGCCGGCGCTTCAGGCCAGGGTGTTAACCCGCTGCTCCACAGCGCCGGCCCCTGTAGTATATTTTGAATCTAAGGTAATATAATACCTCCTGTTTTGTTCATTTTGCTTGAGATTGTTTTGGCTATATTATTTATTTTGTGGTTGTGTACCATTTTCAGATTTTTTTTTGGTTTTGTGAAGAATGTTTTGATAGGAATTGAACCTGTAGGTCATTTTGGATGCTGTGGACATTTTAATGATGTTGATCCTTGTATTCCATAAGCATGGGATGTCTTTGCATTTATTTGTATCCTCTTCAGTTTCTTTCATTAATGTATTATACTTTTTTTATTGTAGAGATCTTCTACTTTGCTTAAATTTATTTGTGATTTTAAAAAAGATTTTAGTAGCTATTGGAAACATTTGGACTGCTTTCTTGATTTCTTTGTCAGATAATTCACTGTTTGTATAGAATGACACTACTGATTTTTCCATGTTTTGTATCATGCGATTTTGCTGAATTTATTTATGCTAATAGTTTTTGGTAGAATCTTTGCAGTTTTCTATACATAAGGTCATGTCAAATGCAAACATTGAAAGTGTTATTTCCTCCTAATTTAGATGTTCTTTAATTCTTTCTCTTGATTAATTGCTCTGTTTTAGGATTAATTGAATGAAAAGTGGTGAAAGTGGACATCCTTATCTTGTTCCAGATCTTAGAATGCCTTTAGCATTTATCCATTCAATATGATATTAGCTGTTGGCTTGTCATATATGGAATTTATTATTTATTATTTATTATAATTATTATTATTTATTATTGAGGTAACTTTTCTTTCTTTTTTTATTTTTAAGATTTGTTTGAAAAGCAGAGTGACAGAGAGTGAGACAGAGAGAAATCTTCATCCCAGATTTATTCTCAGAATCGCCACAACTGCCAAGGCTGGGCCAGGCTGGCCAGGCTGAAGCCAGGAGCCAGAAACTCCACCTAGATCATTCACATGGGTAGCAGGAACTCAAGTGCTTCAGCTGTTGTGTGCTGCCTTCCCATGTGCAATAGCAGGCAGCTGGAGTGGAAACAGAGTAAGCTGGGACTAGGAGCGTGAATCTTAATCAATCTGGGTCTCTAGCTTGGGTGTCAGGGCCCCCCTGTGTCAGTCATCAGCTGCTGTCTCCCAGATGCACATTAGCAGGAAGCTGTATCAGAAGCAAAGCCAGAACTTGAACTCAGTTACTCTGAAATGGGATGCTGGTTTTCCAAGCAGCTTCTTAACTTTTGTTCCAAATGCCAGCTCCTTTATTATTTCTTTACTTCTACTAACTTTGAGCTTGGTTTGGTCTTGTTTTTCTAGCTCCTTGAGTTAGAGCAATAGGTTGTCCGTTTGAGATCTTTGTTTTTTTGATGTAGGCATTTTATTGCTATCAGCTCCCTTCTTAGTATTGCTTTTGCTGTGTTCTATCCATTTTAGTATGTTGTGTTTTCATTTTCATTTGTTTCAAGACATTCTTTAGTTTCCTTTTTATTTTTTTTCCCCTAAATCATTTGGTTGTTGTAGTTTCCAAAGTTTTTTTTTTTTTTCTTATTTATTTATTTGTAGTTTTAATGCATTGTGACCAGAGAAGGTACATGATTTGATTTCAGCTTTAAACATTGTGTGACCTACCATATGATCTGTCCTGAAGAAAATTCCATGTACTTCTGAGGAGAATTTATATTTTTCAGCTGTTGGATAGAATCTTCTGTATACGTCTGTTGGGTTCAAGTTGTCTAGGATGCACTTTGGTGATCATGTGTGCATGATCTACACATTGCTGAAGGTTAGGTATTAAAGTCCCCTACTGTTTTTATATTGGAGTCTACCTCTGCTTCTAGGTCTGCTAATTTCTTTTAAGCTTTTATTTGAAAGAGTGACAGAGAAAGAGAGCAAGCAAAAGAGCTCTTTTCTGTGCTGGTTCATTTTCGGAATGCCTTCAACAGTTAGTGCTTGACCAGGCTGAAGCCAGGAGCCAGAAATCCTTTTGAGTCTCTTGCAAGGATGGCAGGAAGTTGGGCCATCATCTGATGTCTGCAGGTACATTAGCAGGAAATTGGATGGGAAGCAGAGGCAAGACTGTATCCAGGCACTCCGGTATGGGATGCAGGCATCTAAAGCAGTGAAAGAGCCAGCTGCACAGCTGTACTACAACACCTACCCAGGTCTATAAATACTTCCTTTATATCTGTAGTTGTTCTAAAATTGGGTACATATATATGTATAAGTGTTAGTTCCTCTGGCTGAATTGTCATTACTTTTCATTAAATAATGATCTTCTTTACACTGCTCTTTGTTTAAAGTCTATTTTATCTGCTATAAGTAAGACTACTGCTTTCTTTTTTATTTTGCAAGTAATAACTTAAACCATTCCTTCAGTTTCAGTCTATGTGTATCCTTAGAAATAAAGTGAGATTCATCTGATAAGCTTATTTTTTTAAAAAAGAATTATTTATTTATTTGAAAGCCAGAGAGAGAGAGAGAGAGAGAGACAGACAGACAGACAGACAAATCTTCCATCTGCTGGTTCACTCCCCAAATGATCTCAAAAGCTAGAGCTGGGCTGGTCCAAATCCAGGAGCTTCTTCTGGATCTTCTTTGTGGGTTCAGGGGCCCAATGACCTGGGCCAGGTAGAAGCTGTAGCTAGGAGCGCAACTACTTGGGCCATCACTGCTGCCTTTTAGGGTACACATTAGCAGGAAATGACTGAGGAGCAGAGCTGGGATGTGAACTCAGGCACTCCAGTAAAGGATACAGGTGTCCTAAGTGGTATCTTAACTGCTGCGCCAAATGCCTACCTCCTCACATTCTGATTTCCCACTTTATATCTTCCGTATTATGTATCTTTTAATATATTAACAAAGTTATTATACTTAATTGTTCTGTTTTTCAGTCTTCATACTAAAGATAGGCTAATCCTCCGCCTGTGGCGCCGTGTTCTAGTCCCGGTCGGGGCGCCGGATTCTGTCCCAGTTGCCCCTCTTCCAGTCCAGCTCTCTGCTGTGGCCCGGGAGTGCAATGGAGGATGGCCCAAGTCCTTGGGCCCTGCACCCGCATGGGAGACCAGGAGTAGCACCTGGCTCCTGGCTTCGGATCAGCGCGGTGCACCGGCTGCAGCACGCCGGCCGCAGCGGCCATTGGGGGGTGAACCAATGGCAAAGGAAGACCTTTCTCTCTCTCTCTCTCTCTCTCTCTCTCACTGTCCACTCTGCCTGTCAAAAAAAATAAATAAATAAAAAAGATATGAGTGGTTTGCATATAATGTTTATGATGCTAGAACATCCTGAATTTTTATGGCTATTCGCTAACAAGTTTTCGACTTTCAGGTGTTTCCTTCTTTCTTTTTAGCCTCTCTCTTTGTTTGAAGAACACCTTTTAGCATTTTTTGTAGAACAGGTGTGTTAATGATAAATTCTCTCAGCTTTTGTTGGTCTGAGAATGTCTTTATCTCTCCTTCATATTTAAAGGATAACTTTGCTAAGAACAGTATTTTTTGTTGACAGTCTTTTTTCTTGCTATACTGTGAAAGTGTCATTGCACTCCCTCCTGGCCTGTAATGTTTTTGTCTAAAAGTCTGCAGTCAGGTAAATTGAGACACCTTTATGTGCTGTTGTTTCTTTTTTCTTGAAGCTTGGAGAAATATCTCTTTGCATTTAACTCTGGAAAGCTTGATTATAATATATCATGGGCTAGCTTTGGGTGAGTCTTTTTTTTTTTTTAAAAAAAAGATTTATTTACTTATTTGAAAGGCAGAGTTACAGAGAGGCAGAGGCAGAGAGAGAGAGGTCTTCCATCCAATGGTTCACTCCCCAAATGGCTACAATGGCCAGAGCTGTGCCAATCCAAAACCAGGAGCCAGGCCTTCCCATGCGGGTGCAGGGGCCCAAGGACTTGGGCCATCTTTTACTGCTTTCCCAGACCATAGCAGAGAGCTGGTTTGGAAGTGGAGCAGCTTGGACTCCAACCGGTGCCCATTTGGGATGCTGGCACTGCAGGCGGTGGCTTTACCTGCTACACCACAGTGCCAGCCCCAGATTTGGGTGAATCTTAATGTGATATTTAACCTTTCTGTACCTGAATTTTCTAAGTTTGGGAAGTTTTCTGTTGTTATCTACTACTTGAATATGCTTTTTGCCTCTTAGGCCTTCTCAGGTTCTTTTTGAACTCCAATTACTTGAATATTTGCTCTTTTAATGCTAACTCATAGTTCTCATAAACTTTCTTTATTCCTCTTTTTTTAAATCCCCCGACTGTATATTTTTTTCTGTTTGATCTATTCTGCTCTTGTTACCTTCTATCAAATTTAGCTTTCTCTTATTGTATTTTTTAGATCAAGATTTTTAAAAAATGACATCTATTTCTTGGTTAAGTTTCTGTTAGAGGATTGAAGCATTGCTCTGTGCTTTCTTGAAGCTGGTTGAGCGTCCTTACGACAGCTGTTTTGAGTTCTCCAATAATTTGAAGGTATCAGTTGCTATATATATATGGTCAGTTTCTAACAGGTTTTGTTGTTGTTTTTCATTAGGTAAAGCCATGGTTCTCTGGAAATTTTTAATGCTTTTGGTGTATAGTGTGATTAAGCATTAAGCAATTATATATTTTTCAAGTCTTTATTTGTGCCTAATTTTCCAGAAGTTCCAAGCAGTCTGTATTTCCTTTGAGCACTTCCATATAGCATCCAAAGTCTAGGTATGCCATCAAATCCTCTCTCAGTGTATTTTTTTTCACTGCTTCAGCACTAGAGACTATTCAGCCCAAGTTTGCCCTAAAACTGTAGTTGGTGGGGCCTGTGCTGTGGCGAAGTAGGTTAATCCTCCACCTGGGGCGTCGGCATCCCATATGGGTGCTGGTTCTAGTTCAGGCTGCTCCACTTCTGATCCAGCTTTCTGCCATGGCCTGGGAAAGCACTGGAAGATGGCCCAGGTACTTGGGCCCCTGCACCTATGTGGGAGACCAGGAAGAAGCACCTGGCTCCTGGCTTCGGATTGGCACAGCTCTGGCTGTTGTGGCCATTTGGAGAGTGAACCAGCAGATGGAAGACCTCTCTCTGTCCCTCTTGTCTGTAACTCTACCTCTCAAATAAATAAATAAATAACATAAAAACTGCAGTTGGTGTATTTTTTTTTTTTTTTGAGTGAACTGAGGTAGAATCTAAAAAAGGTTCTACATCTCTGCAAGCCTGTATCTGATGTGGGGATGCCTTGTCTATAGTCAGTGGTATATGATCAGGTACCATGTAATTCTGCTCAACTCTGGTTTTCACTGTGGAGAGACCAGCCCCATGCTCCATTGCAGTGGCTTGGCACCCACCTCCCTTTTCTCACCCTAATGAATAATTTCTTTCTTTCTGTTTTGCTGCCTGGAGTTGGAGAAGTGCTCTGAGCAGTTTTCATCGCCACCAGTGCTACAATGCTAGGTCTCACCTGGAGCCCACAGCCCACTGAGACCATCAAATGAAGGGCCACAGTACTATGGGATCCCTTTCACTGAGTTGGACTTGCAGCCGATACTGCTGCAGCCAGCTGCAGGTGATACTCTCTGGGATATAAATTTGAATGGTCTTTGGTACCAGGTAGGTCCAGAGGCTCAGAGACTGTTACGATCTACCCAGTATTAGGTTTTACCAGTCCAGCACTGATTAGTAAGGCACAGTCTTATATTCACTTTTGTGTTCTATCTCAGCAGCTGGTGTCTTGTTCCTTGCTAGCAACTCAAGGTAGGGAGAGGGGTTGTAGAGGCTGTCATTTGGCTGCCCAGGTTTACCTTAATCTGGGTGGCATTTGAGTCTTCTAGCTGCAGGTAGCTGTGCAGTACTGTAGTGAGGATGTGCACCAGACTCACATGTGGCTGGTGGTGATGCAGGTTGAAAGACAAATTTGTCTCACTGAGATGCAGGTTTCCATCTGATGGTAGGGCAAGTGCCTGGGGATTGGGCTAAAGGTTGTATCTGCTACTAGGTCTCACCTCAACAGGACTGGCACTGAGCTTCAATGTAAAGTCCTAAGCTCACTTTCCTGCCCTGCTCCCCAGAGGCTAGAGTCTTTCTCTTTGTTGTCTGCCTTAGGTTGGGGCATGGTGATAAAGTCATGCCTTAGCTGCTGACTGATCTGTGGGTGCTAGCCTGAGGGCAAGGGCCTTTGATCCTTTGATCTTGTCCAGCACTGGGTTTCTCTTTGATGGGCCTGGTACTAGGTTTCAAAACTGGACTTAATACCCTTTCTTTTCCCCAAACAAGATTTTTCTACTCATTGTGCTGTTTGGAACTAGGGAAGGGGTGGGGTGTTGCCGGCAACTTTCCTTCCTGCCTTCTTCAGTGCATCTTTTTATTGTTCTGAAGTCAGGCCCCGAGGTGTCTTGCTTGGCTTCCTTAGCTCTTGTAGAAGCAGTTTGATGAATGAATTTGTTGTTCAAATTGGTGTCTGTTGAGAGGTGATTACTTGAGCATCCTGCTTAGCTGTTGTGCTCCATGCCACAAACCAACTTTTTACAGGTATGCTTCCCATCATTTGTTTTTGATCTAACCCATTGATTTTTGGGTTGCCTATTCCACAACACTATTGCAAGTAATCTAGTCTTTGTTGATTTTATCTGTTTTACTGACATCTAAGTTTATTTGGTTTCTCTTTCTTTCATTCTCTGTCTCCGAAATGGTCATTTACTCTTCCTCCTCCTTCTTGTTTCTTGTTTTTTAACATTTCCTCTCAATCCCATTCATTGAACATCCAGAAAAATAGAGGAAAATCCATTGAAAATAGAGGAAAAACAAAAACGAAACAAACAGCAGCAATCAAAGCACAAGTGGTCCAGGGTCTCATCTACCCTTGACTGTTTGTGCTGCAGTGCTTCACAGACTTCATACAGCAGTCTGAAATTTCTAAGAAACATGTAGGCATATTTTAATTTTCTCTTGTGTCAGATTTTAAAAGTTGTGCTTTGCAGTGATTTTGTTAATTTCATATCAGCTATCAAGTATGCTATCATCAAGTTGTACATGGTTTTTTCTTATTATCTCGTGAATGCCATTGTGTGCCATGGTATACCCTAAACTCTCTCTCATTCCTGATGATGCTAATTTTTGGTTTGTCTCTTTTTTTCTTGGTCAGTCTTACTAGGAACTTACAATTTTACTAGCTTTTTCAAAGAAATTAATTTTGGTTTTGCTTTTCTTAATTGCTTGTTTATTTATTTTACTAATTTTTACTCTTTATTGAAGAGAGAAGTATTTTAAGATGATTTTCATCCAACTTTGGCATCATTGTATTTCTGGTAATAATTAGCCGTAACTCATATTCTTAGTTAATGCCTGAATTACTTGGTAACGCCAAATCCA
This sequence comes from Lepus europaeus, assembly GCF_033115175.1. NCBI lineage: Eukaryota > Metazoa > Chordata > Mammalia > Lagomorpha > Leporidae > Lepus > Lepus europaeus. The sequence goes on from NC_084829.1 coordinate 81,005,912, forward strand.
GTATTATGACTTCTTTCTTTCTTTCTTTCTTTCTTTCTTTCTTTCTTTCTTTCTTTCTTTCTTTCTTTCTTTCTTTCTTTTCCTTCCTTCCTTCCTTCCTTCCTTCCTTCCTTCCTTCCTTCCTTCCTTCCTTCTTTTTTTTTTGACAGGCAGAGTGGACAGTGAGAGAGAGACAGAGAGAAAGGTCTTCCTTTTGCCGTTGGTTCACCCTCCAATGGCCACAGGCGCTGATCCGATGGCAGGAGCCTGGTGCTTCTCCTGGTCTCCCATGGGGTGCAGGACCCAAGTACTTGGGCCATCCTCCACTGCACTCCCTGGCCACAGCAGGCCTGGAAGAGGGGCAACCGGGACAGGATCGGTGCCCCGACCGGGACTAGAACCCGGTGTGCCGGCGCCGCAAGGCGGAGGATTAGCCTAGTGAGCTGCGGCGCCGGCCTCTTTTTTTTTAACCTCTTGTTTCAACCTTTGTTTAAGGCAAGATCTGTGTACCTGAGCTCCAGGAGCTGAGCTTTCTTGGTACTTCTGTGACTTCCCCAGGGACAGACATCCTCTCCTTCTAGCTTAGTATAGGATCTAGAACGCAAGCAAGTTTCTTGCTTCTCCCCTTATGACGGTTAACCTTATATCAGTAAGGGAAGTGGGAGAGGCCAGGACAAAGGGTCCAGGATGTGAGCAATTTCCTTGCCTCTTTTCTAGTGCTAGGATTACTGTTTTGTATGAGTGCAGCATCTGGCATGAGTTTTCTGTCCCTTCCCCAGTATTTGGCTAGCATTTGCCTTGTGTCAGTGCAGAGTAAGCAGTAGTGTGTGTTTTCTGCCCTTTCCAGCAACAGCTAACTTTTGCCTGATGCCAGGGCAGGGGTTAGGAGGTAGGAAACTTTATTATTCCCTTTTCAGATCAGACAGCTTTTTTCTTATTACAGGATTTGGTCTGTGGCATGGTGTCTTGTTCTGCCTCAGCAATAGTGGATCACCACCATGTACTTGCTTAGGCTAAAAGCAACCATGGACTTTCCTTGTTACTTCTGTTCTATCCTTAACTTTTGGTGCAGGTACTACATACACATACTATCAGTTAGTCTTTCTCAGTTCTGTCCTGCTCACAGTATTTTTCATGAGCAACTCAAGAGGGGGAAGATAATGAAAAAGAATTGGTTAGTGAACACAGAGTTCCCTTGTATATGAGATTCTTAGAGATTCATAATTGGCTCTAGCGCACAATTGCTTTATAATGACATCTCTCTCCCTGTGTTCTGCCAAAGTTGAACTGGTTCACTTGCCCCTTCTGCTCAGTGTGGCTGGTCACTCTTCGGAATTTAGATCATCTGCCTCATGGCCTTGCCTCACTAATGAGTGCAACACCTTTATGGATTATCTGATGTTTTGAAGGATGGGGACAATGCTTCCTTATGACTTATACTAAGTTTGTTCTATCTTAATTAATTTTTGCAGCTGACTTATTTTGTAAAATAGGAAACAGCTAAGAGCACAAGGACTCATTTGTCTCTGTCCACCCCCACCCCCCAAACCCGGTGACTAATAGCAAGACTGGTAAGTGCTGGTAAACCTAAGGCATAGGCAGACAGAAGGAAATGATTCCACAGAATTGAAAAGAGATAGAGAAAGGCAGGAAAACTGATTTTAGAAAGAGGATAGTTGCATAATATTGATGCAAGTTGTGAGTCTAGTTTAAATGTAGTAAGTGTGACCATTATTAATGATTCCTGATTTCTACAGAAGAAGGTTGTGGATTGTTTTCAGAATTATACCCTGATTGCTTAGGCCTTTGGTTAATTTTTAGTGCTTTTACTAATGCTTCCTTTTAGTTAAATATCAGGGCTGTTTCTCCTAATACTGTCATTTATAAGATGATATTTGATAATTGTGCCCAGTTGACCTTCTGAAGTGCTTAGATGCTTATATCGCATTTTCTTAGGGAGATAATTATTTAAAATTTTTTTCTTCCATTATTGGTATCAATCTTTGGCTAGTCTGTTTCTCCTGAGGAATCTTGTAATTTTCTGTACATGATTGTTCTGGGAACCATTTGAGTAATGGGTGGTGGTGGTAATAAGAAGTAAATTTTAGTGTTTTCACTAGTAGAGTTTTGCCTCATTTTAGTTCATCCTGCTCTCCTACTCCAAGTGTGACCATCTCCCTGAACACGGTGTCCTTCTGGCTCATCTCTGGAGAGTGAACCTATGCTTCTTGCACAGTTCATTGGAGGTTTGTCATTTGGTTGTGTTGGTTTTGGAGTTGGGGATCCTAAGGAGTATGCTGCTTCGTACTTTCAGACCTGCCAGAAATCTCTGATTTTTGTACCTTTTGGGGTTCTGCTGAACAAGTTGACTTTTTTTTTTTTTTTAATAGTTCCTACAATTTACACATAGGCTTTACTTTCACCTTTCTTTATTCTGCCAAGTGTGTTATCTTGTCACCACTGATGTGTTTGGCTTTCAGACTTTAAAAACCTTATTGCTATTATTTCCTTATATCTGGATTTCATGTTATTTATCTTTTTATTTTTATTTTTTTTAAATTTCTTTTTAACTTTTATTTAATGAATATAAATTTCCAGTGTACAGCTTATGGATTACAATGGCTTCCCCCTCCCATAACTTCCCTCCCACCTACAACCCTCCCCTCTCCCGCTCCCTCTCCCCTTCCATTCACATCAAGATTCATTTTCAATTCTCTTTATATACAGAAGATCAATTTAGTATAAAGATTTCAACAGTTTGCACCCACATAGAAACACAAAGTGAAACATACTGTTTGAGTACTAGTTATAGCATTAAATCACAATGTACAGCACATTAAGGACAGAGATCCCACCTGAGGAGCAAGTGCACAGTGGCTCTTGTTGTTGACCCAACAAATTGACACTCTAGTTTATGGCGCCAGTAACCACCCTAGGCTGTCGTCATGAGTTGCCAAGGCTATGGAAGCCTTCCAAGTTTGCCGACTCTGATCATATTTTGACAAGGTCATAAAAGACAGAGTGAGGATAGTAACCAATGATCCTTAAAGAGTGGCATTTACCAGGTTTGAACAATTCTACAGCATTAAGTGGGGAAGAGGACCATCAGTACACACAGGTTGGGAGTAGAGCCATTGGTGGTAGAGTAGAGGTTATGATTACAAAGGAATGAGGCCCAAGTGTGCTAGACAGGGTCTAGAACAAAGGACAGAGTCATTATTAGATGTGCTAAGAAAGGTGCTGTCTAAGCTACAATTAAGTTTTCTGATTGAGAGGCAAATAGAACCTGACAGAAGGGGCTTGATAATAATCTGTTGGGCTTTAGGCCTTTTAAGTTAAGAGGCCCAGCCCTTTCTATCTCTTCACATGGGGTATATCCTAAGGGAGGTGTGAACCTCCTAGGGGAAGGCACTCTGTTGACTTTCATTACTTGGCTGGCCTGGGAGGAGAGCTGGCCAGGTAAAGGCAGGTGGCATCTCTAACAAGAGATTTACAGTTCTGCCTGCAATGTTGTTGACCCTACTTGACCATCCCCTCAGCTGCAGTGGTCACTTTGGAAGTTGGGCTGAGTGAAGGGCTTTTCAGCTTAGAGCCAATAAGATCTGTGGCTCTGACCTGGGCATCCTTCGACTCCAGGGCAGGTCCATTTCCAGTGATCCAACTCTTGGCAGAGCTGCCAGGGCTCTTCACAAGCTGACTTCTGCTGAAGCCCAGGCTTACCACTTTGAAAGCCACTGCAGTGGACTGGCCTGTTGGGTCTCCTTGAGGGCAGATCACTGTACAGATCAGCCAGTAATAGGCCTGCCATCCATTGCTTCTGATGCCGAGCTTTCTTTTCCTCCTGGTTTGTGTTAAAGCAGACCAGAGGATGCAAGTCAAGGGAGTGCCCGTGTCCCATCTCTAATCTTCGGTGGCCTGAACTACAAGTCTATAGTCACAGGCATGTTCTGTAGTAGTTTTTCTAAGGTAGACAATGCCCATGAGGAAAATTATATTCTCACTTTAAAACTTTCTTTCCCTTTGGTCTGAAAGGGAGGTTTTTTCTACATACTGTATACTTCGCTGATGGCGAAGTGAATCTAGCTATGAGATTATTATTTAAGTTCTTAGTTTGGCTATGCTATTACAGAAAAATGTTAGCCATCTCTTTTATAAGGTCTAAAGATTAAATTGTGCGTCCAACAGTTTCCTTCATAATAGAATTAGTTTCCTACCTTGAAGAGAATAGAGAAATGAAAGAACAAGTTGGGCTTAGAATAGAGAAATGAGGGAGCAAGTCCTAGATCGCTTGCTGACAATAGCAATATTACATGAATACTTAGCAAACCGTTTCAACCATTAGATAACAACTTAAGAAAACATTTACCAGAAGGTCCAATGCCTTCTATAAATTTTAAGAATCATGTATTTGAAAACACCTCTTAAAGATCTAACATGGTGTAGTTTGTTTAACCAGTAAACTTAAGCACAACCATATAAAATGTTTTTAGTTTCTTTCTACCAACACGTTTAAATCCTATGATACACAGATTCAGGTCACACAAATTAAAATGTATCTTTGATTGATTTTAGCAGCTTAAATTTATGGACAATCTTATCTATAAGCCATTTAAAATAAAACTCTTAATAAAATTTCCCCATGTGGACATACAATATGTACACACATATAACATAGCATAATAGACCAATATAGCAATTTTAATAATAGCTTTTAAAATCTTTAACTCTTTTTGTAGATTGGCAATTGATTTGAATTGCTTTTTGTTTTTAGATTACTTTAACACATTGCTTTAACAGAGCATCAGAGTTTAATTCTATGTCAAAGAGAAATTGAGCTTCCTGTGATCTTTTGCTGTGAGGTTTCCTTCCTTTACCTTCTTTCATATTGGTGACCATGTTTCTGTGTTTCTGTGTGTAACACATCTTGAAGCATCTTTTGCAGGGCAGGATGAGTGGCAACAAATTCTTTCAGTTTCTGTTTGCTATGAAAAGTCTTAATTTCACCTTCATTCACAAATGAGAGCTTTGCAGGATATAATATTCTGGGCTGGCAGTTTTTCTCTCTTAGTACCTGGGCTATGTCTTGCCATTTTCTTCTAGCTTGTAGGGTTTCTGATGAGAAGTCTGCTGTGAGTCTAATTGGAGATCCTCTGAGAGTAATCTGACCTTTCTCTCTTGCACATTTTAGAATCTTTTCTTTATGTTTCACTGTGGTGAGTTTGATTACGATGTGTCGTGGTGAGGATCTCTTTTGGTCATGTTTCTTAGGGGTTCTATAAGCTTCCTGTACTAAGATGCCTCTGTCCTTCTCCAAACCTGGGAAATTTTCTGCTAGTATCTCACTGAAAATGCCTTCTAATCCTTTCTTCCTCTCCATGCCTTCAGGAACTCCTAGAACCCGAATATTAGGTTTTTTAATAGTATCCTGTAGATTCCCGACAATGTTTTTTAGATTTCTAATTTCTTCTTCTTTTCTTTGGTTTGCCTGTTTCCTTTCCTGTTCTCTGTCTTCTAAGTCTGATATTCTCTCTCCTGCTTTGCCCATTCTGTTTTTAAGGCTCTCTAATGTGTTTGTCATTTGATCTATTGAGTTCTTCATTTCATTGTGGTTTTTTGTCACTATCACAGTTTCATGTTCTACTAGTTGTTTCATTTCATTTTGATTCCTCCTTACTATTTCATTTTCACGAGAGAGATTTTCTATCTTGTCCATTAAGGATTTCTGTAGTTCAAGAATTTGTTTTTGAGAACTTCTTAATGTTCTTATCAATTTTTTGAGATGTGCTTCTTGCATTTCTTCTATCTCATCATCTTCATAATCTTGAATTGGGGTGTCTTTTTCATTTGGGGGCGTCATAGTGTCTTCCTTGTTCTTGTTACCTCGGTTTTTGCATTTGTTGTTTGGCATGTTGGAGATATTTGGTTTCTTCACTGTGGAGTTTTTTCTTGTTACACTATGGCTCTATGTTAAGTGGACTGTCTGCTTTCGGTGGAGCCTTAGAGGCTTGAGATGAGTGTGGACTGAGAGCTGTGTTTGGTTCCTCAGGGTTGAGGGTGTGTCAAAGATGACACTCCCAGGTTAGGTGTGGTAAATCTCTCTCTTTTTTTTTTTTTTTTTTGATTCAAAAGGGAAGTAATTCCTCACAGCTGAACGTAATTGGAGGTAGTTAGCAGGCAAATGATATACCCACAGGAGCCAGAGATTGGAAGCTCTTTCCCAAGGACCACACAGGGAATCTGTGCTGCCCTCAGTGTGGGCTCCAATTCTCCTTTAGTGTCCCACTGGGTTGCCAAGTTAGATCCTAATCTCCTGTTATTTCACCCCTCCCCCCAGAATCAGGTTTTTCTGCTAGGCTCAGGGCCGGTGCAGACCTGAGGTTGCCCTGCTTATGACGTATGTCCAAAATGGCGCTTGCTCTTTGTCTTGCTCGCCTTTGAGGGGTGAGTGGAGAGAGAGAAACTCGTGTCTGTATCGGTCACTTTTTTTTTTTTTTCTCCTCTCTCTCTTCTAGTTAGCCTGGTGAACTTTTCCCCACGGAGTTTCAAGTCTCGTTCCCTCTAGTCTCCTCTTTCTGCTTGCCCGTTGGTGTCTCGGGCTATTGAGGTTTGGCTCACCTCGCGTTCCAGCGCTGGTGTGTTGAGTCTGCCGCTGGTGTCCCGAACTTGGGCTCCCACGCTCTCCACGCAGGTCCACTGTGAATCACTAGTTCCGGAAGAGTTTCCGCTGCTGTTTCTTCCCCTACTCTTCCTTGACCCTGCAGTATCTCCACTTTTATTAACCTGTGTGTCTTGCTGAACTATCAGTGTGCTCCCTTCCTATTCCGCCATCTTCATTATTTATCTTTTTAAATAAATATTTATTTATTTGAAAGAGTTTCAGAGAGAGGGGGAAAGAAAGAGAGAGAAAGAGAAAGAGAGGTCTTCCATCCAATGGTTCACTTGCCAAATGATGCAATGGCCAGAGCTGAGCTGAAACAGAACCAGGAGCTTTTTCCGAGTCTCCCACATTGGGGCAGGGGCCCAAGGAGTTGGACCATCTTCCGTTACTTTCCCAGGTGGCATTAGCAGGGAGCTGGATCTGAAGTGGAGCAGCCGGGACTCTAACTGGCACCTATGTGGGATCCCTAATGCTGCAGGCTGGGGCTTTAACCTGCTGTGCCACAGTGTCTGCCCCCTTATTTATCTTCAACAGTCATTTTAGAAACCTTTTTTTTTTTTAGATTCATTTTATTTATTTGAAAGAGTTTCAGAGAGAGGTAGAGACAGAGACAGATGTCTTCCATCCGCTGGTTCACTCCATAGATGGCTTCAACAGCTGGAGCTGCACTGATCCGAAGCCAGGAGCCAGGAGCCTCTTCCCGGTTTCCCATGCTTGTACAGGGGCCCCAGGACTTGAGCTGTCTTCTGCTTTCCTAGGCCATAGCAGAGAGCTGGATTGAAAGAGGAGCAGTCAGGATTAGAAACTGCACCCATATGCAATGCCAGCACTTCAGGCTTGGGTTTTAACCCACTGCGCCACAGCGCCGGCCCCATTTTAGAAACTTTTCAGCAGTGTTAGAGACAAACAAATGCTTTTAATCTAGAAATTGTGACTCTATTATCCAACACCTTTTAAACCTACTTTCTAGTTACTATTCTTGAATATGCTAAGAATCATTTACTTTATATCAGTATAAAATCCATTTACCTATTGTTAATTTTTTTGGCATCTGTCTTAACTAGAATTAGCAAAGATCTATTTCCAGGTTTTCTAAAATAATATGCGGGGTTCCACTTGGTCGTAGTTGGTTTGGACTACCACTTTTGAAAATACAAATACTATCTATAAATTCAAGACAAAAAAAAAAAAAAAAACCCACACACTGTCTAAAGGCACTGAGAGTAAGTGTCATCTGTATTTAAATAAGAGATTTATGACTGGATGAGCTTCCCATTTCTTACAACATTTTTTTAAAAGATTTTATTTATTTATTTGAAAGAGTTACAGAGAGAGACATAAAGAGAGCTAAAATGAGATCTCCATCTACTGGTTCACTCCCCAAATGGCCATGACAGCCCTGCCAAAGTCAGGAGACTCCTCTGGGTCTCCAGTTGTGTGCAGGGGCCCAATGTCTTGGGCCATCCTCCGCTGCTTTCCCGGGTGCATTAGCAGGAAGCAGGTTCAGAAGTGGAGTAGCTGGGACTTGAGGTGTTTTCCACATGGGAGGACAGCACTGCAGGCGGCGATCTACTCGTTGCACCACAGCACTGACCTCTCTTATGGCATTTAACCAGAGGTTATGTCTGAATGTTGAAGCCATGAAAGGTGGGTAAAACTCAGAGACTCAGAGTCTTACTATAAGAACTAGAGGACAGAAGTTGGGACATCTGTAGTAACTGGAAAGCAAGGGAACAAATAAGAAAAAGAGATCCAGTGAGAGGTGTAAATTGTTTAAACCTTGCATCTAGGACACAGTTGAGCACCCCAAAAGCTAAAAGTGTTATGAGAAGTTTCAGTTTTCATCCTGCCAAAGGGAAACAAGTTTGGAGTTTGGGTCTAGTTAGGTCACTTGTCTACTAAAACAGTCAATATTTTATGGATGAATGTAACAGGATCCAGAGTTTCTTTAACACATTGTTTCTACTGGCCATAATGTAGTTGAAAATTACTAGACATACTTAAGAACTAAGGAAATTACTAGAAACTAATCTCTTTATGATCCACATGTTGAATTGAGTGTACAGGATTTTAAAACACCTGTTACAGCTGTGTCACAGAAAGTAAAGGAATATATGACATAATGAAAAAAGAATTGGAAATCTCATAGAAATGGAAATCTAGAACTGACAGTATATGAAATAAAAAAAATGTACTGAATGAATTTAATAGATTGGACATAACCTAAGAAAGATTAATGAACTTGCAGATAGATGTATAGGATGTATCCAATCTGAAGAACAGAGAAGAAAATGATGGAACATAACAAAAGCTTAGGGACCTATTAGATAAAATAAAAATGTCCGGTATATGTGAAATTATTATTTCAAGAGAGGAATGAGATAATGAAGCAGGAAAATATTTGAAGAAATAGCATCCAAATATTTCACAAATTTGTTGAAAGATGTTGAATTGTGAATTCATTAGCTTAACAAATCCAGGAATGATCATCATAAAGAAAACTACATCTGGAAGGTGGGGAGCAGATATTTGGCTTAGCAGTTGATATGCCTCTAGGAATGCCCACATCTTGTATTAGAGTGCATGGGTTTGAGTCCTGGGTCTGTGCCTGATTCTGACGTCTTGCTGGGAGCATCCTGGGAGGCAGTGAGTAATGAATAATGGAAGAAAAGTATACTATCTGAACAGTAAGCAACATTATTGGTTGAACCATTTTATTATAAAATAAAAAATACTACCAGACAAGACTAAGACTCTTTCTGGAAAAAAGACATTTCATAATAATTAAGAGTAATTTAATTAGAAAGATTGTTTATAACTTGAACCAAAGCTTCAAAATATGTGAAGTAATAATAGTATTGAGGGGTGGATTAAAATCTGTATTCATAGTTACATGTAGCAATCTCAGCAATAGTGAGAATTAGATAAAAGCAGACATAAAAATAATGTGCAGTTTCTTTACTGAACACAAGATGGCAAAGTAGTTACAGTACCTGCAAAAATTTATTTGTGCATTGAGTACTGTGAAATATGCCAGTTTTCCCTCATTTATTTTAGAGTCGACAAAATTAACAGTGGCGAATAATTGAAATAAATAGGAATATTACAGTATAGTGGCATCATACTTGTAATATATATAGTAGACATTAAATAAATTTTTATTGAATGAATATAATATTGAACTTTGCAGTTAAGCATTTATTTGAATTTTAAAACCAAAAATTATTTGCAAAATCTAATTAAAAAATATCACTTTTTCTTATAGCTGTGATTTTTGGTCTTAAGATTTTTTTAATGTATATTTATTTATTTTCCACTACTTACAAGACAGAGTAAGAAAGAGAGAGATGTCTTCCATTCCCTGGTTTACTCCCTACATGCCCTCAGCCAGGGCTAAGAACCCAAAACTCCATCTGGGTCTTCCATATGGGTGGCAGGACCCCAGGTATTTGAGCAGACATTCACTGCCTCCTGTGATGCATTAGCCAGATTAGAAGTGAAGGTCCTGGCCGGTGCCGTGGCTTAACAGGCTAATCCTCCGCCTTGTGGTGCCGGCACACCGGGTTCTAGTCCCGGTTGGGGCGCCGGATTCTATCCCGGTTTCCCCTCTTCCAGGCCAGCTCTCTGCTGTGGCCCAAGTGCTTGGGCCCTGTACCCGCATGGGAGACCAGGAGAAGCACCTGGCTCTTGGCTTTGGATCAGCACGATGCGCCGGCCGCGGCGGCCGTTGGAGGGTGAACCAATGGCAAAAAGGAAGACCTTTCTGTCTCTCTCTCTCGCTATCCACTCTGCCTGTCAAAAAAAAGTTAAAAAAAAAAAAAAAAGTGAAGGTACTGAGAATCTGAACTGGCACTCTGATATGGGACGAGGGTATCCCAAGTTGTGGCTTAACCTGTTGTGTCACAATACCTTTCTTTCTCCCCTTTTAAGAGCTTTTATTTATGATGCCATCTATCGATAACTCAGTTTTCCAAAATTGAAATTTATAATTTTTAAAAATATTTAAAAAGAAAAAACAGTAAACCCACTCTGGTAAGATAAATGATGCCTGTGTTTCTGAAAAAAATTGTCTTCATTGTTTTACATTTTGGCAAATTCCTTTTAAAACTTAATTTTATTTATTTGAAAGGCAAACAGAGTATCTTCTCCCATGTGCTGGTTCACTTCCCAAATGCCTATAGCAGTTGTGGCTGGATCAGGCTGAAACCAGGAACAGGGAACCATCTCTGTCATGTGGATGGCAGGGACTCAAGAACTTGGGCCATCATCTGCTCCCTGTGCACATTAGCAGGAAGCTGGAATTGCAGGTGGAGCTGGAACTCCAATTCAGGCACTCCTATATGGGGTACATGTGTCCCAACCACTGAGCCAAATGCCTGCCCCTTGGACAGTATCTTTAATATATGGCTTAATAGTTGACAGCTATAGTCTCATTTCACTTTCTACATTCAATCTTATAACACATCGTGTACTCTTTAAAAAAATTCTACGCTTGTCAAAGAATGAGAGTTAAAAGAGACAGGTAACATCTTAATATTACTATGAAAAAGTTTTGGTTCAGGAACACCAAAAGAATCTAAAACTCCTTCAGGAGTTCCTAGATCAGAACTTCTGACTTAACACAAGAGAGCAAAGAAATGAAAACGTCCTACTTACTGGATGTGTGGTCTGAACGATGGTGATACACTTTCCTCTGTTGGGCCATTGTAGTTCATATGTATTATTAACATGTGGGAGCTTCTTCTGGGAGATAAACTAATAGGCATACAATCTGATTTTGTTCATAGTAGCCAAAAAAAAAAAAAAAAAGGAAACAACTGAAATGTCGGTCCCCTGATGAGAGAAGTAAAATGTGGTATAATCACAGATGGAATATTATGTATCATAAGGAAAAATACTGATACATGTAACACCATAGATGAAATTGACATGCTAACTGAAAGAATACAGTTACAAACTACCACATAATATATGATTTCATTTATATTAAATGTCAGGAGTATGCAAATCTATAGAGACAAAGTAGATTAACAGGGACCTGGGACTAGGGAGATGAAAGGAATGCTACCTGAAAAATGCTTGTTTTTTATTAAATTGCCTTTGGAGTTCTCCTGATCTTAAAACTGTTATTCTGCGACTGAACTTAAATATATGTTTTTTGACAGTATGAAGTACTAAGTGTAATTTAAATATGGGTACTTCAGATTTTAAGAACATGTTTGAGAGCTCAGAGTTTCAGACTTATAACACTAAAAACATAATTTAGTGTGGAAAGATACTGAACAGGTAGTGCTAGTATTTTGACTAAAAAAACTCACTGTAGCTTTCAATATGTGTTTTCAGTTGCACTATAGTTGTACTAGGATGAATTAGCTGGATAATGTATCCATGACTGTTGCTAGGGCATTTAAAAATGATTCATTAAACATGGGAGAGTATCTTCCTGATACAACTGTTGAATTTTAATTTTTAATGTCTACCCTTGATTAAAGTTTAGAAAACAAAGCATAAAAATATTAGCATAAAGGAGAAGAGGAAAGGATGGATGAATGGATGGATGGATTAATAGATGGACAGATGGTTGGATGGATGGGCAAACAAGAAGGACAGACAGGTAGATAATTATCCTCCCAAATCCACCACCACTGAAATTCACTCATGTTAATGGCCTAAAAGTATTACTTGGGTTGTGAACAGAAGACCTTGGTTATAGTTTAATTCTGCATTATTCAGGGTTGGTGTTTCAAAAATCCATTTTTGTTCCCCATTTTTATTGAAATTTAAGTTTTGCAGAATTTATTAATAGTCTAGCATCAATTTGAGATTATGTCTGTTGGTCCATAAATATTATATTTAATGTACAATCAGGTGCCCGAATCAGCATCAGAGCAATCAGAGGTGTAGAAAGAAGTTAATAAAATTGAATCATTAAAAAATTCAGAAGGTTATAAATTAGTTTCACAAAACCAAATGGTAAGACTTCATAGGAGGCTATAAATTTGAATGAGAGATTTGTTTCTAAAAACTCATGTATAGTACAGTAGAATATAGTAAAGCAAAAGAGAAAGCATAAAATTTGGTTTTCGTTTTCTTCTAATATATTCAGATAACCTAGTTTTGTTTTGTTAGGGAATACTTTTGAAAAGGAAAAATGTAAAGATTATAAGGAGGGAGATAATGTGGAAAGAGTCTCTGGATCAGAGGAAATGTACCAATTTCCTTTTGGGACTGGGATTAAATCTCATGATTAGCATGTTACTAGCAATGTCAAGTGTGGTTGAATCTAGTATATGTTAGATTGACACAGTGACAGTCTTAATTCCTTCCAGTGAGGAATTTTACAAGGATTTCTACTTTTTGAAAAATGAATTAAAGGTCTACAAATTTCATGTATTTCCTATATACAGATTAAGGAACATAGTGATACTTTCCACCCTATCCACCCTTCTGTCCACACTCCCACCCTTCTTCCTCTTCCCTCTCCTATCCCTATTCTTAATTTCTACCAAGATCTATTTTAAATTAACTTTATACTCATAGGATTAACCCTACACTAAGTAAAGAGTGCAGTAAATAGTATGAAGAAAAAACACTGTTCCTTAATAGTCAAGACAAAGGCTGTTCAGAATCATTGAATCTCAAAATATCAGTTTCACTCCAAAAATTATCCTTTAGGTACTGGATTAGTTACAACAGATCAGAAAAAACATACTGTATTTATCTTTTTGGTCTGGCTTATTTCACTAAGTATAATGGTTTCCAGTAGCGTCCATTTTGTTGCAAATGATAGGATTTCATTTATTGCTGTGTAGTTTTCCATGGAATATATATATATATATATATACACACCATAATATATATATTAACTATATAATATTAACTATATAACTAATAAAGAAAATTATGGTGTATATATATATATATTTATGGTGTATATATATATTTTCTTTATTCAGTCCTCAGTTAATGGACATTTGGGTCTATTCCATATCCTTTTTTAAATTTTTTAAACTTTTATTTAATAAATATAAATTTCCAAAGTACAACTTTTGTTTTATAGCGGCTTTTTCCCCCCATAACCTCCCTCCCACCTGCAACCATCCCATCTCCCGCTCCCTCTCCCATTCCATTCACATCAAGATTCATTTTCAATTATCTTTATATACAGAAGATCAATTTAGTATATACTAAGTAGAGATTTCAACAGTTTGCACCCACACAGAAACACAAAGTGTAAAGTACTGTTTGAGTATTAGTTATACCATCAATTCATATAGTACAACACATTAAGGACAGAGATCCTACATGGGGAGTAAGTGCACAGTGACTCCTATTGTTGACTTAACAATTGACACTCTTGTTTATGGTGTCAGTAATCACCCAAGGCTCTTGTCATGAGTTGCCAAGGCTATGGAAACCTGAGTTCGCCAACTCTGATCCTATTTAGACAAGGTCATAGTCAAAGTGGAAGTTCTCTTCTCCCTTCAGAGAAAGATACTTCCTACTTTGATGGCCCATTCTTTCTGCTGGGATCTCACTCACAGAGATCTTTCATATCTTTGCTATTTTCAGTTGAGCTACAATGAACATGGGTGTGTAGATAACTTTTTAATATATTGATTTCATTATGATTGGCTAAATTCTCAAGAGTGGAATGGCTGAGTCTATGGTAGGTCTACATTTAGATTTCTGAGGTATCTCCATGCTATCTTGCACAGTGGCTACACCAGTTTACATTCCTACCAACAGTAGATTAGGGTATATTTTTCCCTACATCCTCACCAGCATTTATTGTTTGTTGAATTCTGTATGAGAGCCATTCTAACTGGAGTGAGGTGAAACCTTATTGTGATTTTGATTTGCATTTCCCTGATGGCTAGTGATCCTGACCATTTTTTCATGTGTCTGCTGGCCATTTGGATATCTTTTTTTTTTTTTTAAATGCCTCTTTAAGTCCTTTGCCTATTTCTTCACTGGGTTGTTTGTTTTGTTGAGTTTCTTGAGCTCTTCATATATTCTAGTTATTAATCCTTTATCAGTTTCTAGTGTGCAAATATCTTCTCCCATTTTGTTGGTTGCCTCTTCACTTAGCTGAGTGTTTCTTTTGTAGTGCAGAAGCTTCTCAGTTTGATGTAATCTTGTTTTTCAATTTTGGCTTTGATTGCCTATGCTCTAGGGTTTCCCAAGAAGTCTTTGTGCCAGTGTCTTGCAGAGTTTTCCCAGTGTTCTCTAGTAATTTGGTTGTATCGAGTAGTAGATTTAGGTCCTTGATCCATATGGAGTAGATTTTTGTGTAAGGTCCAAGTAGGGGTCTTGATTCTTACGGTTGCACATGGAGATCCAGTTTTCCCAGCGCCATTTGTTGAAGAGACTTTCCTTGCTCCAGGGATTGATTTTAGCTCCTTTGTTGAAGATAAGTCAGTTGTAGATGTGTGGATTGATTTCTGAAGTTGTATTCTGTTCCATTTGTCCACACATCTGTTTTTTGGCCAGTACCAGGCTGTTTTGATTGTGACTACTCTGTAGTATGTTCTGAAATCTGGCATTGTGATGGCTCCAACTTTTTTTTTTTTTTTTGATGTATAAGATTGCTTGATCTATTTGAGATCTCTTGTTTTCCCATATGAATTTTAACATAATTTTTTTTAGAAATTTTCTAGGAAATTCTTCTCATTCTGAGAAGAATGTCATTGGTATTTTGATTGGGATTGAATCTGTAAATAGCTTTCGGTAATATGGACATTTTGATGATATTGGTTCTTCTAATCCACAAACATGGAAGGTTTTTCCTTTTTTTGTGTGTCTTCTATTTCTTTCTTTAATGTTTTATAATTTTCTTGGTGGAAATCTTTGACATCTTTGGTTAAATTTATTTCAAGATTTTAAAGCTTTTTTTGTAGCTATTGTGAATGGGATTTATCTTAGAAGTTCTTTCTCAGCCATAGCATTGTCTTTGTATACAAAGGCTATTGATTTTTTGTGTTAATTTTATATCCTGCCACTTTACCATACTCTTTTATGAGTTCCAATAATCTCTTAGTGGAGTCTTTTGGTCCCCCCATATATGGAATCATATTATCTGCAAATGAGGATAGTTTGACTTTCTCCTTTCCAATTTGTATCCCTTTTATTTCTTTTTCTTGCCTAATGGCTCTGGCTAAGACTTCCAGGACTATATTGAATAGCAGTGGTAAGAGTGGGCATCCTTGTCTGGTTCTGGATCTTAGTGGGACTGATTCCAACTTTTCACCATTCAATAGGACGTTGGCCATGGATTTGTCATAAATTGCCTTATGTTGAGGAATGTTCCTTCTGTACCCAGTTTGCTAAGAGTTTTCATCATGAAAGAGTATTGTATTTTATCAGTGTTGAGACAATCATACAGTTTTTGTTCTTCAATTTCTTAATGTAATGTATCACATTGATTTGCGAATGTTGAATCATCTCTACGTACAAGGGATAAATCCCACTTGATCTGGTTGAATGATCTTTCTGATGTGCTGTTGGATCCTATTACTAGATTTGTTGAGGAATTTCACATTTATGTTCATCAGGGATATTGGTCTATAGTTCTCTTGTCTGTTGCTTTTTTTCCTGGTTTAGGAATTAAGGTGATGCTGGCTTCATAGAAGGAGTTTGGGAGGATACCCTCCATTTCAATTGTTTTGAATAGCTTGAGAAGAATTGGAGTTAGTTCTTTAAATGTCTGATTGAATTCAGTAGTGAAGTATCAAATCCTGGACTTTTCTTTGTTGGGAGGGACTTTATTACTGATTCAGTCTCCGTCTTGGTTATTGGTCTGTTTAGGTGTTATATGTTTTCATGACTCCATTTTGGTAGATTGTATGTGTCCTAGAGTCTATCCACTTCTTCTAGGTTTCCCATTTGTTGGCATACAGCTCTTTTTTAGTAATTCCTGATGATTGATTTTATTTCTGGGGTATCTGTTGTTACATTTCCTTTCTCATCCCTGATTTTCTTGATTCAGCTCTCCTACCTCTTTTTTGGTTAGTTGGGCCAATGTTGTATCAATTTTGTTTATTTTTCAAATAGCCAGCTCTGCATTTCACAACTTACATTTTTATTGTTTAAATTTTGTTTATTTCTTCCCTAATTTTAATTATCTCTTTCCTTCTACTAATTTTTGGTTTGGTTTGTTGTTTTTTCTAGGTCCTTGAGTTGCACTGATATTTCATTTATTTGGTACTGTTACAGTTTCTTGATGTAGGCACCAGTAGCTGTATACTTCCCCCTTAACACTGCTCTTGTTGTATCCCATAGTTTAATATGTTGTATTATTATCTTTTTTGATTTCTTTTATGATCCACTGTTCATTCAGGAGTATGTTGTTCAGTCTCCATATGTTTCCATATATTCTAGAGATTCTTGAGCTGTTAATTTCCAGCTTCATTCCAGTGTGGTCAGAGAAGATGTATGGTATGATTTTGATTTTCTTGAATTTGCTGAGACTTCTGTATGGCCTAGCATATGGTCTATCCTAGAGAAAGTTCCATGCGTTAATGAGAAGAATGTATATTCTGTAACTGTGGGATAAAAAGATATGTAGATAGTAGTTAGATCCATTTGGTACATAGTGTTGGTAAGCTCTGTTGTTTCTTTGTTGATTTTCTGTATAGTTGAACTGTTCAGTGATGAAAGTGGGTGTTGAAGTCTCTCATTACTATTGTAAATGTCTCCCTTTAGATCCATTACTATTTCTTTTAAATAGACATGTGCCCTGGAATTGGGTACATATATATTTATGATACTCACAACTTCCTGTTGGATTGATCCCTTAATCATTACATAGTGCCCTTCTTTGTCTCTTTTAATAGTTTTTGTGTTAAAGTCTATTTTGTCTGATATTAGAATGACTACACATGTCCTTTTTTGCTTTCTGTTAGCATGAGATATCTTTTTCTATCTGTTCTCTTTCAGTCTGTGGGTATTTTTATTGGTGAGATGTGTTTGTTGTGGGTAGCAAACCCATCTGGGTCTTGGTTTTTAATCCATTCAGTCAGTCTGTATTTTTTAATTGGAGAATTTAGGCCATTTTCATTCAAGGTTACTATTGATAAGTAAGGATTTGGTCCTACTATTTTTCCATAGATATTCCTATTTATTTTGGATTTCCTTTGTACTTTTACTGTGAGATTTTTCTGGCTTCACATTCTTTCATAATGATAATTGTCTTTCTGTGTTTTTGTGTAGAAGCTGTGTAGCACATCCTTAAGCATTTGTAAGGCTGAATGAGTAGCGACAAATTTTTTCAATTTCTGTTTGTTATAGAAGGTCTTTATTTCACATTCATAAGTGAGAGTTTTGCAGGGTATAGTATTCTGGGTTGATGTTTTTTTTCTATGAAGACTTGGACCATGTTTTGCCTTTCTCTCTTAGCCTGTAGGGTTTCTGATGAGAAGTCATCCGTGAGTCTAATTGAGAGACCCTCTGAAAGTAATCTGAAAGCATTTTTCTCATGTACATTTTAGAATGTTTTCTTTATGTTTTATTGTGGAGAGTTTGACTACAGTGTGCTGTGTTGAAAACCTTTTCTGGTCATGTCTATTAAGAGTTTTATGTCCTCCCCTCCCCTCCCCTCCCCTCCCCTTCCTTTCCCTTCCCTTCTCATTTATTTTACTTGAATGTCAGAGTTATACACAGAGAGAAGGAGAGGAGGGGTTGGGGGGGGGGTCCTTCCATCCGCTGGTTCACTCCCCAGATTGCTGCAGCAGCCAGAGCTGCGCCGATCCGCAGCCAGGAGCCAGGAGCTTCTTCCGGGTCTCCCATGTGGGTGCAGGGGCCCAAGGACTTGGGCTGTCTTCTACTGCTTTCCTAGGCCATAGCAGAGGGCTGGATTAGAAATAGAGCAGCCAGGTCTTGAACCAGCACCCCACCCACTACACCACAGCACTGGCCCCTTGCATATCCTTTTCTTTCTGTAAATTGGGGAAGTTTTCTGGAATTATTTCACTGAAAATGTCTTCTAATCTGTTCTTCCTTTTACACATCAGGAATTTTTTATTTGACCTATTAAATTCTTCATTTCTAATGTTTTATTTTGATTTCTCTTTAAGATCTCAATTTCATGGAAAAATTTTCATTCATGTCATGTTGGTTTCTTTAATTCACAAATTTGCCTCTGAGTAATTCTATGATTAATCTTTTGAATTCTGTTTCAGCCATTTCATCTGTCTCTTTATCTTTACATTCTAATATAAAGTGTTATTGTGTTCCTTGGAGGGGTCATTTATTTTCCTTATTCTTGTTTCTTGAATTTCTGTGTTTATTTTTAGGCATTTGTGGAGGTACTTAGTTTTTTCCTCTGATGGCTTTTATCTTTGAACTATGCCTCTGTGGCTTAGTGGAATGCCTGCTGTTTCAGTGAATACCCAGAGGTGTGTGCTAGATATTGCCAGGGAGCTCTGGTCAGTGCTCCAGGGTGGTGCAAGTATCCAGGGTGACACCCAAGTTGGGCATAGTAGATCTCCTCATGTTAACATAATGGAAGGGTATAGTCATCCCTGTTGGTATAATTACACCCGCTCCTCCTCTCTTCCAAGGTGATCAGTGCCCAGATTTTAGCCATCAGTGGGTGTAACATTTATCCACACTTCCACATGAACTGCACAAAGGATCTGTTCAGTCCTCAGTGTGAGCACAGATCCTGTTGCAGTGACCTACTCCAGGCAATTAGGGAACTCTGAGTGTGTGGAGCCTTACACAGTTATTACCCAAAGACCCAGCTACACCCTGCACCCTCTCATGCAGTCACATAGTTCCCACAATCTCACTGCACAGGGCTCCCAGTGTCACAGGGTGCAGAAGATCTACTCTGCCCCCCTAGCCTGTCCTGTCTACAGAGAGGTTGAGACATTCCGAGAGCCACCTGCCTGTTACTGCTCCACCTACGCAATTTGAGCCCCAGAGCCTGTGATATGTTGAGAGGCTGGGGGCACCTCACAGTTGTATGTGGGTACCCAGCCCCCTGTCAGCCCTCCCAGCCAAACTCAAAGTCAGTGGGGAACATGGATTTTTCCCTCAAGTAAAATCCCTGGATCACACCCGTGCTGAATAGCCACTGGCTGAGCCATACTTGTTTCATAATCATGCCTTCTCCCCACTGGTTGGTGGGCACATACAAGAGTCTCTACAGCTGGCACTAATGTCGGAATGACTCCTCCCTGCCTCTTGTTGGGTTCTGTGCACCTGAACTGCTGTGGTTACCTCTGCTGACAAGAGTGCATCTGTCCCCTCCAGTTGCTGGGTGCCCCCACAAGAGATTCTGCACTGCTACCTACTTATGTCCAAAATGGCTACCACCCTCTCTCAGCTGGGTGTCATTGTGGAGTGGATGTGGAGAAAGGTGGCCTCCCTTTATTATCCCTCTGGGTGAACAGGCACCTGTTCCCCTCAGGACTCTGGGCCGAACTCAAAGACAGTGTAGTCTGCTAGGCTCTCCCTCTATCTGTATCACCAGTGGCACAGACTGCTGCAGGGTGAGCTCACCTTGCTCTTAAAGCTGGCGCTGTCTCCAGCTCAGGGCTGCTGAGGGGTGTGGTGTGTCTATGCTTGTTGTCCATGTGCACCTTCCACACTGATCCACGGTGTCTCTCCTCTTTCCCAAAATCTCCACTGCTGTTTTCTCGCCAACTCACCTCTGACAATGTACTTTCTCTACCATTTATTTATTTATTTTTTACTATTTTCCTCTAGCCTAGAGCAGTCTGCCCTGTCCCTATTCTGCCATATTGCAATCCCGTTTACTCAAGGATTTCTACTTTTGTCCTTCTGAAGAGAGTGGGATATTCTTAGTTTCATACAGTGATCTTAATCCATCAGAAAGTTAAGATTGTGAGAGGATACAGGTCCATTTAAAGGGCTTTGAGGAAGCAGAGAGCACAAGTGGGATGTTTCAGGCCTTATATTCTGATCACAGATAGGTGTTAAAGCTTCCAGGAGAACTGATTGCTGAAACACATGAAATTCAGTCACAGATGATCTGTTTGTAGATTTCTTGTTCTTGAGAAACTCTTGAACCCTAGTTAAGATTTGGTTGCAGAGAAAGTTTTCAACTCTTACTTAGAACGGATCCTCTTTTAAAAAGGTTACAGGGGCCAGTGCCGTGACTCACTAGGCTAATTCTCTGCCTGTGGCGCCAGTACCCTGGGGTTCTAGTCCTGGTTGGGGCGCCAGATTCTGTCCCGGTTGCTCCTCTTCCAGTCCAGCTCTCTGCTGTGGCCCAGGAGTGCAGTGGAGGATGGCCCAGGTGCTTGGGCCCTGCACCCGCATGGGAGACCAGGAGGAAGCACCCAGCTCCTGGCTTTGGATCAGCACGATGCGCCAGCCGCAGCATGCCGGCCGCAGCAGCCATTGGTGGGGGGGGGGGGGTGAATCAATGGCAAAGGAAGACCTTTCTCTCTGTCTCTCTCTCACTAACTCTGCCTGTCAAAAATAAATAAATAAAAAATAAATAAAAATAAAAAGCTTACAGGGAGTAAATCTGATCCTAATTGTTGTTACTTAAATTTGTGGTCTGTGGATTTGGAGCATTAAACAGTAGGTAAAATTCCTTCTAAATTTGGTGAGGAGAGGTGTATGTGGACAGAGGATGGGCTCAATCAACCTTTTTCAGATGTTTGTGGAAGTCTACTGAAAGACTCCTGTGAATTGTCTTCTTTTCATGCTTGTGTTTAAGCAGGTTTATGAAGAAATCTGGACTAATTGGTTATTTTCTAAAATTTAATTAACATAGGGTGAACTTTTCAAGTCATCTGAGGTTATTTAAATTCATAAAAGTCATAAAAAGAGGGAGTAGTCCTATAAGTAAGAAAATCAGTTGTTCTTATTGTACTTTGGAGGTATCTTTAGAGCTGGTTTTGTCTGCTATAAAGTTTTTATGTAAAGACTTAAGAAGCCACTCACTTCTTTGGAATGGCGTTTCATTGAGCTATTCTGTTCCTTTTGCTGTTCCCTATTCCACTTTCTTAAGAGATAAAAATATAGTTGTTAGTAGGCATTTAGCCTAATAATTGAGATCCCTGTGTCTCACTTTGGAATGCCTTGGTTCAATTCCTGGCTTCAACTCCTGGCTCTAGCTTCCTGCTAATGCACACTCTGGGAAGTAATGAGGAGACGGCTCAAAAAATTGGGTTCCTGACATCCTTACAAGGAGTCTTGGATTACCCTCCCAGCTCCCAGCTTTGGTCTTGTCCCAGCCTTGCCATTTGGGGAGTGAACAAAGAGATGAGGGCCCTATCTGTGTCTGTGCTTGTCTCTGTTTCTGCCTGTCTTTCTCTCAAGTAAATAAAAAGGGTTGAGTATATGAATAGATGAAATGTTTGGGGATGATAAAAAGATTAAGATCTAAATAAAAATTTTTTTTTTTTTTTTTTTTGGTGGGGGGATGGAGAGTGGCAGAGAAGAGTTGGATTTTTTTTTTCCACAGAGCAATTCTAAGTGGTTACCATTGCTTAGCTTTTGCAGAGATCAGATATACAAACTAAGAGATCAATTGTTTTTCATCCAGATCTCTTCCTAGGGCAGAAGTGGACAATGGAGTAGAAATATTATTGCTGTGGGGTGTGTGTGTGTGTGTACTTTGAAAAATTACAAATACAGTATTTCATCATCATGCTGTGTAGGGAAGCAATTCGCCATGGGTCTTTTGCATTTGGTATGTCTAATGAGCAGAGGCATTGCCTTTGTACTGGACATCCTTTTCAGGGATGTCTATATACTAAGCAACTTTGGATGATACAATGTCTCCCTCTAGTGTGAAAGACTGGTTTGCTTATTGTCCAGTTTAATAAAAGTAGTATCTCCCTCTAGAAGGGATGGAAGGTGTACTTCTCATTTGAAAACATTCAAGTTTCCTAAGCTCAAGAGTCTTCTTTATAATACAGCATGTTGAGAGTATAGACATTACCTGGCCCTCTTTACATAGCTCTTGAAATCAAAATTGAGGGAACTGGTAACAACTGTTGCTACTCTAGCTACTGATGTGAGTTCTAAACTACTCTTTGACTCTAACCTAGTAGTCTTGTTTTGCTTGCCAGGACCCAGAATTCTGGCAAGTTAACTTGTGTGATAATATCAGACTCTACAGTTCTTGATATCTTGAAATAATGATTTTTTAAAATAAGGTGTATTTGGAATGATTTAATGTAACATAAGTTTAATAATTTTTACAAACTCATTTAGGATATTGATTTTCATTGCTTTCATGTAGGGTTTGTTTATAATGTCAGCCCATACATGGAATATCACCCTGGTGGAGAAGATGAGCTAATGAGAGCAGCAGGATCTGATGGGACTGACCTTTTTGATCAGGTAAGGTTCTGAAATTAATCAAAATACTACAGCAGAAAAGTACTCATATATCTAGCAGTATGATATTTGTAGAAGGAAAGAAAATAATAAATTTCATAGGTGTTGACTTGAAATTTGAAATGTAGGCAGATGTTCACAAGTAGCAGCTATTTAATTTGCCTTTGAATGATTTTATTAGAATGTTAGAGATGATTTTGAATCGTTGGGAGTGCTCACTGCCTCCTCTGCTGGCCACTGTTAACTCAGTCTTGATTAACTTTGATAATGATGATTTACTTATGGGAGACAGTGATGATTAGAAGAAGGAACACTGGAAGACATACTAAATCACTTTTTTAAAAGGTTTTATTTATTTATTCATTCATTCATTTATCCCCCCCCCCAAAGCAACCTTTTATGTAAGGAATACAGTACAACTTTTGGAATATAGCGATTCTTCCCACCATACCTGCCCTCCCACCCCTCTACCTCCTCCCTTTCCCATTCCCAGCCCCATTCTCCACTAAGCTCCATTTTCTATTAACTTTATACACAGAAGACCAACTGTATACTAAATAAAGAGTTCAACACTTTGCATGGTAAAGAAAAACCAAAAACAAAAACAAAACTGTTCCTCAACAAAGGTTATTCAAAATCATTGCATCTTGAAGTTAATTTCACTTATCTTTTATTTTGTTTTTAAATACTAATTAACTTTTTTTTTCATTTATTAAGCTTTTATTTAATGAATATAAATTTCCAAAGTACAGCTTATGGGTTACAATGGCTTCCCCCCTCCCATAACTTCCCTCCCACCCGCAACCCTCCCCTTTCCCACTCCCTCTCCCCTTCCATTCACATCAAGATTCATTTTCAATTCTCTTTATATACAGAAGATCAGTTTAGTATATATTAGGTAAAGATTTCAACAGTTTGTCCCATATAGCAACACAAAGTGAAAAAACTACCGTTGGAGTACTAGTTATAGCATTAAATAACAGTGTACAGCACATTAAAGACAGAGGTCCTACATAATATTTTTTTAAAGTTAATTAATTTTCTATGCCATTTCCAGTTTAACACCAGGTGGTTTTTTTTTTTCATTTCCAATTATCTTTATATACAGAAGATCAATTCAGTATAAATTAGAAAAGACCTCATCAGTTTGTACCCACACAGAAACACAAAGTATAAAAATACTGTTTCAGTACTAGTTGTAGCATCACTGCACATTAGAAAACACATTAAGGACAGATCCCACATGAGATGTAAGTAAACAGTGACTCCTTTTGCTGACTTAACAATTTGACACTCCTGTTCATGGCATCAGTAATCTCCCTAGGCTCTAGTCATGAGTTGTCAGGGCTATGGAAGCCTTTAGAGTTCGCTGACTTTGATCTTATTCCGATAGGGTCATAGTCAAAGTGGAAGTTCTCTGCTCCCTTCGGAGAAAGGTACCTCCTTCTTTGATGGCCCTGTTCTTTCCACTGGGATCTCACTCACAGAGATCTTTCATTTAGGTCTTTTTTTTTTTTTCCATGATATCTTGGCTTTCCATGCCTAGTATACTCTCATGGGCTCTTCAGCCAGATCCGAATGCCTTGAGGGCTGATTCTGAGGCCAGAGTGTTGTTTAGGACATCTGCCATTCTATGAGTCTGCTGTGTATCCCGCTTCCCATATTAATTAACTTTAATGAAGCACCCAAGAATGGCATATCTTTTGGGAGTACTTAGACATAATTATAATTACAACTCTTTGAGGACAGAGGTCCTGCATGGGAAGTTAGTGTTCAGTGACTCTTGTTAATATAACAGCACTCTTGTGTATGACATCAGTCATCACCTGAGGCTCTTGACACGAGCTGCCTAGGCTATGGAAGCCTTTTGAATCCACAAACTCTGTCAGTATTTAGACAAGGCCATAAGCAAAGTAGAAATTTTCTCCTCTCTTCAGAGAAAAGAACCTCCTTCTTTGATGATCACTTCTTTCCACTGGGGTGTCACCCACCAAGATCCTTCATGTAGGACATTTTATGCCTCAGTGTCTTGGCTTTCTGTGCCTGAAATGCACTTGTGGGCTTTTCAGCCAGACCAGAATGCCTTAAGGGCTGATTCTGAGGTCAGAGTGTTATTTAAAGGGGTTGTCATTCTATGAATCTGCTGTGCTGACTGCTTCCCGTGTTGGAACATTCACTACTGTTTAATTCTATTATTACCAAACCTAATAATAATCCTATCCATATGGTTAATCCTATTCATATGATCACTTTAACAATTAAGATGGTATTTTTACTACCCATGGGATTTGGGGTCCCATGGCTAGTTTTTAAACTGTATCCTTAGAAGTAAGTCCATAGGAATGCATGTAGAACTATACAGCTTTACAGTTACAAACTTCATACACTGAATAATTACAACTTTAGGAACATGCTGATTCTTCCCACCATGCCCACCCTCCAACCTATACTCCCAATCCCTGTCTCTTCCTCCTTCCTCTCTTATTCCCACTCTTATTTTTTACTGAGATCTATTTTCATTCAACTTTATGCACATACAGTTAATTCTATGTTAATTAAAGAGTTCAACAAATAGTATGGAAAAAACTTGTAAGACAAAGGCTGTTCACGTCATTGCTTCTCAAAGTGTCAATTTCACTTCTAAAAGATTGCCTTTTAGGTGCTCTGTTAGTTATCACAGGTCAGGGAGTACTTGTGATATTTGTCCCTTTGGTACTGGTTTATTTCACTAGTATGCTGTTTTCTATTTTCATGCATTTTGTTGTAAATGACCAGATTTTGTTTTTTTATTGCTGTGTAGTATTCCATAGTGTACATATCCCATAATTTCTTTATCTAATCTTCAGTTGAAGGGCATTTGGGTTGATCCTTAGCTGTTGTGAATTGATCTGCAATACACATGGGGGTGCAGATAACTCTTTCATATGCTGATTTCATTTCCCTTGGATAAATTCCCAGGTGTAGGATGGCTGGGTCATATGGTAGGTCTATGTTTAGATTTCTGAGGTATCTCCATACTACTTACATGGTGGCTGTACCAGTTTACATTCCCACCAACAGTGGATTAGGTACCTTTTTCCCCACATCCTCACCAGCATTTGTTGTTTGTTGATTTCTGTATGAGAGCCATTCTAACTGGAGTTAGGTGAAACCTCATTGTAGTGTTGATTTAACATTTCCCTGATGGCTAGTGATCCTGAACATTTTTTCATTTGTCTGTAGGTGATTTGGATTTCTTCTTTTTGAAAAATGTCTTTTTAAGTTCTTTGCCCATTTCTTCACTGGGTTTTTTTTGTTTTGTTGTTGAGTTTCTTGATCTTCATATATTCTGGTTATTAATCCTTTATCAGTTTCTAGTTGCAAATAATTTCTCCCTTTCTCTAAGTTGACTTTTCAGTTTCTGAGTGCTTCTTTTACAGTCCAGAAGCTTCTCAATTTGATGTAATCCCATTTGTTAATTTTAGCTTTGATTGCTTGTGTCTCTGGGGTCTTTTCCAAGAAGTCTTTGCCAGTGCCAGTTTTTTGCAGGATTTCCTCAACATTCTTTAATAATTTTATGGTGTTGGGTCATAGATTTAGACCTTTAATCCATTTTGAGTGGATTTTTGTGTAAGGTGTAAGATAGGGGTCTTGCTTTATACTTCTGCATGTGGAAATACAGTTTTCCCAGCACCATTTGTTGAAGAGACTGTCCTTGCTCCAGGGATTGATTTTAGCTCCTTTTTTTAAAATTTTATTTTATTTACTTATTTTTTTGACAGGCAGAGTGGACAGTGAGAGAGAGACAGAGAGAAAAGTCTTCCTTTGCTGTTGGTTCACCCTTCAATGGCCGCTGCGGCTGGCGCGCTGCAGCTGGCGCACCGCGCTGATCTGAAGGCAGGAGCCAGCTGCTTCTCCTGGTCTCCCATGGGGTGCAGGGCCCAAGCACCTGGGCCATCTTCCACTGCACTCCTGGGCCACAGCAGAGAGCTGGCCTGGAAGAGGGGCAACTGGGACAGAATCCGGCGTACCGACTGGGACTAGAACCCGGTGTGCCGGCGCCGCAGGCAGAGGATTAGCCTATTGAGCCGTGGCGCCGGCCAATTTTAGCTCCTTTGTCAAATATAAGATGGTTGTAGATGGGTGGGTTGGTTTCTGCAGTTTCTATTCTATTCCATTGGACTATCCATCTGTTTTTGTACCAGTACCAGGCTGTTTTGATTATAACTGCCCTGAAGTATATCTTGAAATCTGGTGTTGTGATGCCTCCAGCTTTGTTTTTGTTGTAGAAGATTGCTTTAGCTATTCAAGGCCTTTGTTTCCATATGAATTTCAACATCATTTTTTCTATGAGAAGAATGTCGTTAGTATTTTGATTGGTATCACATTGAATCTATAAATTGCTTTGGAAGTATGGACTTTTTGATAATATTGATCCTTCTAATCCATGAACATGGAAGATTTTCCCATTTTTTTTGTATCTTTCTCTATTTCTTTCTTTAATATTTTGTAATTCTCATCATAGAGTTCTTTGACATCCTTGGTTAAATTTATTCCAAGGTATTTGATTTTTTTTTTTTTTTTTGCAATTATTATGAATGGGATTGATCCTACAAGGTCTTTCTCAGCCATGTCATTGTCTGTGTATACAAAGGCTGTTGCTTTTTGTGTACTGATTTTATAGCCTGCTACCTTACCAAACACTTCTATGAGTTCCAGTAGTCTCTTATTGGAGTCTTTTGGATCCCCTATGTATAGAATCAAGTCTTTGCAAATAGGGATAGTTTGACTTCTTCCTTCCCAATGTGTATCCCTTTGATTTCTTTTTCTTGCCTAATGACTCTGGCTAAAACTTCCAGGACTATATTGAATAGCAGTGGTGAGAGTGGACATCCTTGTCTGGTTCTAGATCTCAGTGGGAATGCTTCCAACTTTTCCACATTCAATCGATGCTGTCAATTGATTGTGTTGAGGAATATTTGTTCTATACCTAGTTTGCTTAGAGTTTTCATCATGAAAGGGGATTGTATGTTTAATGGATGCCTTCTCTGCATCTATTGAGATAACCACATGGTTTTTGTTCTTCAGTTTGTTAATGTGATGTATTACATTGATTGATTTGTGAAAAATCCCTCTTGGTCTGGGTGAGTGATCTTTCTGATGTGTTATGGGATTTGACTGGCTAGAATTAGATTAGATTAGTTAGATTAGAAGAAGGAACTTTGGAAGACATATTAAATCACTTAACAAATCACATAAGCCTTTTTACTGTTAGTCTTTTCTCATTTGGAGATTATTATGTATTCAACCTGCCTCAATATACAGAATCTGCCTTTCAAGTAAAAAGTTAGATGAGGTTGATTAATGAATAAAAGATTTATTTTTTTCTCAAGTGATAGTAGAAATAGCACAACTTTTGGGATGCCAGCACTGCATGCAGCGGTTTAACCCTCTGCACCACCATGCTGGCCCCATGATCCCTTTTCTTGTATTTCTAGCTGCCTGATGGTCACTTTGATAACCTGGTGGCACTTCAACTCAGTGTGCTCTCAGATAATATCAACTCATCTTCTTTTCTCCTGTTGCCTGTTTCTGTTAATAGAGACATGAAGCCACTGAGAATCTTTGCTTTCTGTCATTATGCCCCAGTATCTGGCCATTTCTTTGCTCTATCTTTAAACAATTTTTTCTTTTCCCATTGCCTTAGCACCCTCTCTAGTCCTGTCCTTGTAATGCTGTCCAACTAACTTTGCCTTTAGTGCTAATTTAGATAACATGACAGGTAGATTCATATTCTTAAACACAGTTGTCTTAGTACCTTGCCGTTCACTTCTCAGTGGCTCACCATTTACAGGTTTTAGCTTGGCATTTGAGGCCCTAAAAAGTATAGATGAGGGCAGATATTCTTAATTGCATCTTAGTTTAAGCAAACTGAACTACCTGTCATTTTTCACCACCTCCATGGTTGACAAACCTCATATCTTTCTCTCTTTGACTGTCTTTCTGTTTTATCTGTTTAAATTGTACCCAATCTCAGGCTGAAAAGACCAATAGCAAAGGTAGTGCTCTAGACACTAGTGGATGCTCCATAAATGTCTGGTAAATACCCTTTGTGTTTATATTTGTAAATAAGTGCCAATTGTAAGTATATGTACCTTTTGATATATTATTATAATCAAAATTTATTTACTAAAACATAGAGATGCTGTTATCATATTATTTGACCTGATTATTTTAATGATTATGTACTTTTGTATTGAATAATATCTTCCTTTACTCGTTTTTGTATAATTGGTTACTTGAATTATTTCCAATATTTTTCCAGATATGTTCCAGAATATCTGAGTGAAAGAGAAACATATTTTTGAGGTTTTTAATGGAAATTGAGAAAGTGCCCTAAATGAAGGTTATTTAAATTTAATTCCCACCAGTGGTATCTGGCTATGAGTTTTGTCAGTTATCTTCCTTGAAGTGACAGTCTGACTTTGTTTATTTTCAAGAAGATGTCTGTTAAATACCCAAGTCTGAATAAATACTTTGTTTATTAGGCATTCTTTCTTGTTTAAATGGCCTTTCATGAAAAAAAGCCCATTTTGATTTGCAGATCAAACAGCTGTCTAAGTGTCCTCAGGGCAACTATCATACTTTATAATGGATGAGTTTTGAGAACTTTCTGGTTTGTCACATTGAATATAAAAAAACATGAGTACTCAAGGGTCCAGATTTAGGTAAATGAATGATTTTTTTAATTCATGAAGAAAGGATTTTCTGAAATATCTGCACCCCTCCTCCCCAGAATCTGGTGGTAAAAATATAATGATCACTAATACAGTTTAGGTCTCCTGCCTTAATTAGTGCTAAGATAACAACATTTTACCCACCACTGTTGTTGTAGCACCAGTGCAAATGTGAAAACAGTGACAAGGGCACACAACATCGTAATATTTTCATGAAGCTAATGGAGACCTCCCTCATGGATACCGAAAACCTGAGAAACCCCCAGGAGCCCGTAGACAAAAACTTTGAGAATACTGTATAAACAATCCCTGTCTTTGCTGCCTTTCTGTCACTCCCTTGATTAATTGAATCTGTTTCTTGGTTTTGAGGTGTATGTTCAGAGTGGTTTAGTATGTAGTTTTGAGCATAATAAAGTGAGAGGATCCATGGAGTTACATTCAACATTGCATTCTTCTCCCTGCTAGGTTCATCGTTGGGTCAATTATGAATCCATGCTGAAAGAATGCCTGGTTGGAAGAATGGCAGTTAAACCCACCATTTCAAAAGGTGAGGGGAGCTGGTGCTAAACCAGCATTGATGTGTATTGCACATGTAGTCCTTTTTTTAAATTTAAATATTTATTTATTTATTTAGCATATGTTTGAAAGGCAGAGTTAAAGAGAGATAGAGAGAGGGAGGAAGGGAGAGATCTTCTATCCGCTGGTTTACTCCCCAAAAAATCTTCAACGACCAGGGCTTGGTCAGGCTGAAGCTAGGAGCCTAGAGCTTCTGGGTCTTCCACGTGAGTACAAGGGACCAAGCACTTTGGGCTTTCTTCTGCTGCTTTCTCAGGCACACTAGCAGGGAGATGGATTGGAAGTGGAGTAGCCAGCTCTTGAACCAGTGCCAATATGGGATGCCAGCTTCACAGACGGTAGCTTAACCTGGTATGCCAGAATGCCAGCCCCATAGTCCTTTGTTTTTAAAGTTGGATTTCAGCAAATAGATTTCAATAAGTCACTACATTTTTATCACTTTTGCTGACCTGTTAGTCTAGTCCCTCTAAACATTTTGCTTCATTTCTTCTTAAGAATTATGTAAACATTCCCTTAAAAATTGGCATGTTTTGTATAGAAAATCATAGTATATGAGGCTTAAATATTTGTGAAAGTGAACACTTTATTTACTCTTTTCTTAGTTTTCATTAGTTTCTTATTCTCTTGTTGCATAGGCAGATTAGCTACTTAATTACCCCAATATTTGGTTAGGACTGATTTTTAGATTAGTTTTTAGACCTTATATTTTGATCAAATAATAATATTTAC